>NC_087445.1:6969696-7272727 GCF_036321535.1 Camelus dromedarius | reverse complement strand
GAGCTGTCAAAGACCTAATGATAGTTTTTCATTCAAATACTTTAAAATATTTGGTTATCCTATTTTTAATCCTTAAATAATCCAAAAATGTCTTAATTTTTCCCTCATGTGGGAATAATAGTTTGGCTGGATTTAGATTTCTTAGTTGAAGATTGTTTTCCTTCAAGAATTTTCAAGACATTGCTCCCTTAAAAAGAAAAAAACAACTCTAAAATTGAAGTAGAAGCTCCACTGATTTCTAGCACTTCTGTGCTATTCTGATTTCTACCCCTAACCCTGCAAGCTTTTGAAAAGGATCTTTTCATTTCTGGATGTTTGAAATTTACCAGTGATGGGCCTTGTTCATTCATTATGCTAGGCTGTCTGGATCCTTTCAAACTAAGGCTCAGCTCAGTTTTCAAAACCTGTTTTTTTTAAATATGATACTTTTATGTTTTCTCTGGCCTTTTTCTGGAATTTCTATAAGCTGGATGTTGGACCTTCTTGACTGTTCTAATTTGATTTTTTTTTCCCCTATTTTTAAAAAAATCTCTTAGGCTGTGTTTTACTTTCTGGGATATATCCTTTACTATCTTACAGTTTTTTTTTAAATCTCATAATCTTTTAGATAAAAATTTTACTTTATTTTAAATTTCCAAGTGCTTTGTCTTTTCCCTTTCTTGGTTTGGTGTCTTTGGCTCTTTCTATTCGTGTATAAGAGTGAGGCACTAAAATAAAAAAGGGTGGGGGAATGTATGTTGGGGCATGCTTGCTGATCATTAAGTTTCACTTAAGTTTGAAGGTTAGTTGGTTTTGAGGGGAGCTCTGCAAAACGTCGACATGTGAAGGTCTTGGAGACTACTATAGCTTATCCAGAGAATTCTGCTTGAGGGGTAAAGAAGGTGGGGGAATGCTGGTGTAAACTTACTTAAACCCCCTTTTGGTTCTTGTGCCTCACTCTGCCATGTGCTGTGCCTGGTGCCCTTAGTCCTTTTTGGTGTCAGGTTCACATTTTCTGGATACTAAACCTTTTGCCTCCTGCAGAATGTGGGATGGGGAAGGTCTGCTTGAGGGTTTTCTGCTCTGATCACTGCCTTTGTGCCTTGCCTTAGCCCAACAGTATCTGGTGCTTTCAAATGCTGAATCCCTCTCAAGAGTCTCCAGGGGCTGGTAGTCTGACTCTCCCATCTCCCATTTACTTGTAACTTCATTGCTTCTGCCAGTTACTCTGCCTCCATTAGCATTCCACATTCTAAAATTTCACTGAAATACATTATCCACTGCTGTTCCCTTTTTCTTTAACCTGAAAGGTTAATGCAGTTTTAATTGTTTTATTATTTTAGTAGGCTTGGGGGTGGTGTGTGTATGGAGACATTCAGTGTCAATTTACTGTGTTAAATGAAATCCCCGCTTTGAAATCCTACTAGACCTCCATTTATTCAATAACTGTTGTCTAGGGCCCTGTAAGTGCCAAGCTCAGAGCCAGGCCTTGGGGATTCAGAAATGCATGTGACATGGTAAGTAACCTCTAGGAGCTCATACTGTGTATAATAGGTATACTATGCCAGCAGTGTGACCGAAACGCTGTTTGGCTATTGGTCTCCTCGAGCCCAGGTAGATCCTGCCCCTGAAAAGAGACAATCTTGGGGCTGCACAGGTGTGATCCAGTCCCCATGCCCTGTCATGACTTCGTAACATAAAGACTGAGCCCTGTGACTGGGCTGCCCGCTGTGTGCTGTGGATGAAATGATTAAGAAGAAACAGCAGGCTTTTAGACCTGTAGAATCTTGGCTTTTCCCAGCTGACTCAGAGGAGAGCATCTGGTCACAGCTATATAATTTTGAATATGCTCTGAGGATAGTAGGCTTCCTGCATTCTAACCCCCTTCTTCCCCCATCTGCCCCCTGCAAGAAAAACAAGTAAGGAAGTCAACCAGCTTTACAACAAATGTTAAAGGAACTTACCTAGTCATCAAATAGCAAGAAAAGAGAACAAAAAGGAGAGAGAGAATAAAAAGACCTACAAAAGATTGCTTTGGCAATTCGGGGTCTTTTGTGGTTCCATATAAATTTTGGAATTGTTTGTTCTAGTTCTGTGAGAAATGTCATGAGTATTTTGACCAGAGGAGTTGCACTGGATCTGTAGATTGCTTTGGGTAGTATGGCCATTTTGCCATTTTGATAATGTTGATTCTTCTAATTCAAGAGCACAAGATATCTTTCTGTTTCTTTGTATTATCAATTTCCTTCATCAATGTTTTACAGTTTTCAGAGTACAGGTAACCTCCTTGGTTAAGGTTAGTTCTAGGTATTCTGTTGTTTTTGATGCAAATGTGTATGCTAGTTATAAAATTCTGGTTTTTGAAGTAAAAAAGTGAATGAAGGGCCACAAATGGCAACTTTTTTATGGGTGAGTTGTATTCCCTTGCATATATGTGCTGCATCTTTTTCCATTCATCTGTTGATGTGCACTTAGGATGCTTCTATGTCTTGGCAATTGTAAATAGTGCTGCTGTTAATAGTGGGGCATATGTATCTTTTTGAATTAATGTTTTTGTTTTTCTTGGGTATATGTGCAGGAGTGGAATTGCTGGGCCATGTGGTGGTTCTGTTTTTGGGTTTTTGAGAAACCTCCGTGTTGTTTTCCATGGTGGCTGCACCAATTTACATTCCCACCAACAGTGTACCAGGGTTCCTTTTTCTCCACATCCTTGCCAACATTTATGTGTTCTTTTTGATGATGGCCTTTCTGACAGATGTGAGATGGTATCTCATTGTGATTTTGATTTGCATTTCCCTGATATTGGTGATGCTGAGCAGCTTTTCATGTTCCGGTTGGCCATCTGCATTTCCTCTTTTGGAAAGATGTCTGTTCAGTTCTGCCCATTTCAGTTGTAAATGGGTTATTTATTTACTTGCTTGCTTTTTAATTGAAGTACAGTTGATTTTTAGAAAAGAAAAAATTCTCTTGAAATATATCCCCTGGTTTTTGGGAGCTGGGTCAGGTTGTCAAACAGCTTGTGACCTTGTTCCCACAGTGGTTCCATCGTTTGGCCTGGGAGTGAGCAGCCTTTTTGCCTAGAGCTTGGTTTATTACCAGAAGTGGTGGGGAGGGTTTAACCATGGGAATCTGTCCACCAGTCAGGTCTGGTCTGGTGGCAGGGAGTAGGCTGCCTATAGCCAGTGCAGTAGAGGCAGGGCCCTAGAGACCACGTTCCAGTCCTTAAGGGCACAGCCTAGAGTGGCTTATAGTCCTTCAGTCTTGGCTGTGGAGCACGACAGCTGTTGCCAGGAATCAAAGCACATTGCATGGTGTGGGGCAAAGGTGGAGTGTCGTCAAAGCTCAGGAGCCGTGAGCTGGCCATGTGTGGGAACAGTACAGGCAGTCTCCCCAGCCCAGTGATAGAAGTGAGGGTAGAGACATTATTGGGAGAGTCAGCTCCAGAGCTGGGGTGTTTGAGGTGAATGAGTTTAGGACTCTGAGATACAGCAGCCTAGCAAAGCGATCGTGGAGCCCTGGAGAGAAATCATAGCCCGATTGGGCATCAGTCCCATATGCAGTCTTCAGAACTTTCTCCAACTCAAGCCCAGGGGATTTGGGCATGGAAGGGCATCTGGCTCTTGTGCTTTCTCACCATGCAAGGTGGGATGAAGACAGGGATAGCCACCTTACAGGTGTCATCCCAGCTTTTCTCTCCCCAACTGGAGCTCCCCTGTCCCTCTTCACGATGGCCAGAAACCTGGCCCTTTCTTCCAGACCGACTGCTTGATCAGGAGTTGGGTTAGGTCAGAAATGGCAAGCCCCTGGATTGGGCCACCTCACTGACATGTCTTCTGGGGCCCAGGTCTTTTTTCTTGCCTTAATCCTCTTGTTTCTTATCCACCAGGTCACACCTCCTAATTTCTCAAAATCACAAGTGCCCAACACTCCCAGCTGTCCCCAGGCTTATTCTGAACTGCAGACACTGTCTCCCAGTGAGCGGCAGTGTGTGGAGACAGTGGTCAACATGGGCTACTCATATGAGTGTGTCCTGAGAGCCATGAAGAAGAAAGGAGAGAATATTGAGCAGGTGAGTGGTTGGTCAGCCATGGGGGTGAGGGGAGGGGGATTGCTCGAGAGGTCCCAGATCTCGAGCTAGAGTGTTGCCCTGCCTCTCTCCTGGAGTCCCTCAGACTCACAGCACCACTGTCCTTTCCTGTGAGTTTGGGGGTACTCAGGGTGCTTTGCTGAGGAAACCAGCAGCCTCAGCAGCAGTACTTTGCTTTGGGGGATGCTCTGGGACCGAGGCTGAGGGAAAGCCTTGGAAGTATTGGAGCTGTTGACTGTTAACCAACTACCTACCCTCTTCTCTGAGAAGGCACACTAGGCTTAAGGCATGGTCATGTCATCTTCCAGAAATGTTTATCCTGTCAGAGCTGCCTGGGGAGTTCCAAAGTAGTGTACTGGAGCCCTAAGCCTTGGGGCATTTTCTGACTTCGGCAGTTTCTTAGAATATCTTGCTAGGCTGTGAAACTGATGTCAGCTGAGAGATGTGAGTCAGCTTTGACAGGAACTCCTTTGAAAAATGGCTACTCATGTTTAGAAGGGTGTGCCTGTCAGGAGATAGTCACTGACGTCCTGCTGTGTTGGACACAGTTCAAGGTACAAAATCAAGTCCTGTCCAGGATCTAACACCCAGGGTGGGGAGCAGATGTCATACTTGATGGCTTGTGTAAGACTCTTGGGAGGCACAGACAGGAGTGGCAGTAAATGCTTATACATTTTTCTTTTCTTAGATTCTCGACTATCTCTTTGCACATGGACAGCTCTGTGAGAAGGGCTTCGACCCTCTTTTAGTGGAAGAGGCTCTGGAAATGCACCAGTGTTCAGAGGAGAAGGTAGGAACCTTCATGCTTCATGGGAACCCTCTGGTTAATAAGAAGGGGCAAAGTAGACTATCCTGGGGGTCCTCCTGGCTCACAACCCACATCCCTTCCAGTGACTACAGACAGTAGTTGCAGCATAGAATCTCCTGTATCCAGACAGGCGTTTGGTTACTTTGAGTCTGTTTGGCTTAGATGAAGCATTGGGTTGAAGACTCTAGAATCCTGGCGTGGGGTGGCGGGAAGAGGGAAAAATGACCTGGGCAAAAAGCCCTGCTTCTGTATGACGGGGGTGACTGCTGATCTCTGCTGAGCCTGCTGCCTGGAGAGAAGCCACTTCTGGATTCCACATCCTGCCGGGCAGGAGTATGGATGTGGATGGTGGGACCTGAATGGTAGCGAGCTTGGGCCTCGGCTTGGCTCCTGAAGGATGACTGGCTGTGGCATCACCCTGTCCGTGCCGGCTTCCCCCACGGCCTCCTGTGCTTGCTCGGGGACCACAGAGAAGCTCTGGCCAAGGATGCAGACGCCCTCAGGCAGCTCCGCATGTACTCCCTCCACTCAGCTGTGCTGTGTGGCCGGGCCTTGAGTCTGTGTTCTCTTCTTTTCCTTTAGATGATGGAATTTCTTCAGTTAATGAGCAAATTTAAGGAAATGGGCTTTGAACTGAAAGACATTAAGGAAGCTCTGCTATTACACAACAATGACCAGGACAATGCTTTGGAAGACCTCATGGCTCGGGCAGGAGCCAGCTGAGACCAGGCCCTGCCTAGGCCCTGCCACGGAACCACCCCTGCAGCAGTCTGAGGAGCCCACCTGCGGGGAAGGAGAAGGGGCACACTTCCAGGTTTTCTTTTGGGGGTGGAAGGTCAGGTGTGGAGGCTGTGCTTGCCGAGTCTCTGTGGGCCTAGGCCCTGAGCTGGGGAGAAGATGGGGAAGATCTGGGCATGTAAGTGCCCCTCAGAACCATCCTGGCTCCTTCCGTATTAAATGTATTTATATTTTGAGAAGTGTCCTTCCCACCTCCGCCTTTCAGAGGGACTTCTCTGGTCCTTCTGGGGAATGGCCTCAGCTGACACCTGGCCCGGCTGCCAAAAAAGGAGTCGGGGAGAAGGGGTGGGAGGGCCAGATGCAGTGCTGCTTTGGGTCTAGATGTTTCCCTCCCCTGCATGGGGGGATTGAACTCTAATCCAAGTTGAGTGCAATTGAAAGGTTCTTCCAGGGTTTTATTTTTTTTCTCCTTTTAACAGCGTCACTTAGTGTTACACTGGCTCTGCAATGTCTCTGAGGTACAAAGAATGTCCCTTTTCCCTTGGGGGCCTGAGTTTGCCTTTTCTGCCAGTTAGTTACCATACTTTCCTGCCCCAGTCTGTTTCTTTTGGCCTGGTTTGGACTACTGTCCTCTGCTACCCAGGATTTTAGAGCCCCCTGCTCTAGGAAACAGTTGTCAGTTTAAGAAATCATTGGCCCCTTCCCAGCACATCAAGTTGGAGAGAAACAGGACATGGTTTAGTCACTGAGCACTAACTCCACCTCAGTTCTCCTGGAGAACAGCCTTTCCCTCCAGCCCCCTGCTCTAGGATGACACAATGAATAACACCTAGTCATAGAAATCAGTCTCTGTTTTGTATTATGTTGTACATCATTAAAGATCTAAATACAAAGGATATACAGTCTTGAATCTAAAATAATTTGCTATTTTGATTCTTCAGAGAGAACTACTAATAAAAATCTAAAAGGTATGTCCTACTGTGATAATTTTTTCATTGCCAAAGGCTGTTTTACAGAGGGGTAGAGGTGGGTGGGTGCTGAAGGGATTTCCTGCTTAGATTTGCTGAGGCTAGAACAGGACCTAACCATTTTCTGTCATTTCAGAACTTTCTTCCAACTCTAGGCCTGTGTGACCCAGCAGCTGGCCCTCCAGTGTGCCCTGATCTTTGGTTCACAGAGGTAGGCCTAGACAAGGGTCTTTTTAAACCTGTCCCGGCTTGGTTTCTGGGCCAAGATATTTATGTATTCTGTACCAGAGGCAGGACTGGATTCACTGTTTTCTCTAGTGCTCAGTGCTGTTGTATCTGATGGAACTAGACTCATCCTTAAAGTTTCGTGTCCTTATCCTTAATGCTATCCCACAGCCCCTCTGGGTGCCCTGGTGGGTCTCTTAATTTTTTTAGCTATCATGTGAGGCGGGGGTGCAGAGTCTTTGGGCTGGGAAGCACCAAGCTGGAAAGAAACTGCCCTCTGGTGGTCAGATCAGGCATGGCCATTATCTCAGGAAGCAGTCCCTCTTCTGGCCTTTAAAGTGACTTAAACCCTTCTTTCAAAACCTGTAAGTTACCCTGTAGGAAATTAAATTTTCCCATCAAAATGGGCATCAGGGCAAGGCTTTGACATATGAACCTCAGTTTGATCCAGGGTAGCCTTAGTAAATGATGGGCCACCTGGAGGCCACTTGGTATTTGTCTTAAGCTTCTGCTGAAAAGACAAAGCAAGCAGTATACCCGTGTATGTGTGTAAAAATTCTGCTTCAGAGTCTCAGACTACTGACCAGCGCACTCAATGCCAAGCTATTGAACACAGGCCATTAAAAGGGGAGTAGATGGCCAAGGTAATCCTGGATGAAGGTGAGACTAGGAGAGGGACTTGCCTGATATCCTTCAGCTATTCATTGAGGCGGTGTGGTGGGTGAGGACTCAGGAGCCCGGGACTTGACGGCTTGTAACAGGCAGATGGCCTCAGCAAAGGCAGCGATGGGACAAGAATAATGCAGTGACGTGGGCACCCTCTTCTGTCTAAATACTGGATTGCAGGAAGTGGGGGGAACAAAGCATAAAAGCATATCCCACCTCTGCTGCTGTTAAAGACACATCAAGTTAAAGTTTATTCATTCTCAATTTTCAAAAGCTAACCTAAAGCCCCAAATCAATTTCTAAGGGCTGATGGGGCAGGGCTGACCCTGTCCCCGCTCACTAGTACCAATGTTTTATTTTTTGGTCGAGTCCTGAAGAAAGGCACAGAATTCAGCTGATAAAGCCTCTGGGCTCAGCAAGTTATCTTCCCCAGCTTGTGACCTCCAGCCTGTAGGTTACCATTGACCACCCCCATCCTCTGATCCCCAAATTCAGAAACAACTGCAGGATTATTAGACCCAAGTATGTTTCCACGCACAAGGGGTCAGTAGGACAAAGTCTCCTCCAGCCCCAAAGAAAAGGGAAGGGCATACCAAGTTTTTCAGGCTGATCAGTCCTTCCTTACAGATGCTTTTGGGCTTGGAACTGAGGCTTGGCCCTGAGAGAGGCAAGCACGGGCAGGACCAGGGAGTATCTGCAGGAGGGCCTGGCAGAGGCCCCTCTAGCCCGAGAGTCCAGCCACCCCATCCTGGCCTCCATGCTGCTCTAAGACACTGCCGTCCTTGCTGGGGCCACAGCTGGCCTGTGGCAGGCCAGGTATAGGTGTAGCTGGCTCCTCAGACTCTGGATGCACTTGGATTTCAGAGCCATGATTTCATCCAGCTGGGTCACAAAATCTTCAAAATCCTGAGAAAGGAAACAAAGGACAAATGGAGCTTTTGCTGTTGCTGGCTCTCTGGCAGATCTGCTTTTCTAGTCTCTTCTTGCAGGAAGATTTCAGAGCCCAGGCCCTCTCTCCAGCTGGAAAACCTGCAGAATAGTCACTGTGGCACAGGGTGGGACCCACTTCTCTGCATTTGAGAGACTTTCTATGTGGAGAGGTATTTTTGCAGGGCAGAAGGGTGATTTCATAAGTACTTCTGGTCTGTATGAGGCAGGTCACTGTTACTGTCACAGGGAGGAGCCCCAGCAAGCCCTTTGGGAGGCAGAATGGCAAAGGACAGAGGCTGGAAACATTTTAGCCTGGAAATGGGGAGTGTAGCACCATCTCCCACCTGTCCTTGCACCCTCTCAAGCCAACTCAGAGGACTGGCAGGAGGAGACCCAAGGCCTCAACAAGGTTAGTGTGACAGCAGACCCTTGCTGCACATACAACTCTAGCAAACAAGAATGATATCAAAATCGCTGCAGGTTAATTCCCAATCACCCTGAGGGGCCAGCCAAGATCACTTACATTAGGAGCCAGTTGGCTCATCAGGGTCTCCTCCTTGAAGCCCAGCTCAGCCATTTCATCTAGCTGTTCCTGGTGTGCCCGGATGACCACCTGCCTGGAAACCAGAGGGGATGCTGTGATCCTCTGGGCTTCCCATCTCTCCCGGGCAGCTTTCTGGAGCTGAGCCTTATTTCCAAGCCAGGAGCTGCTTCTGCCTGACGAGGTCAATGAGGCTTTGACCAAGACCAGCTCATCACCACCTCCTGACCCCTCATCTTTTCTTCTCAGGCCTTGTCAAAGGACTATGAGTACCAGTGAGATACTGGGAAAGAGACAGGGGCTTCTGGAGCTGCTCCCTCCCTGCCCAGGTCCACTGAGGAACAGGGCTGGATGCTGCTACTCTGCAGGAGCTGCCCACAGCTTCCTTGCACAAAAGCTCAAGGCTGTGCCACTGCAGCGGGCACACTTACACAAGGTAGAGTCTGTGGCCTAGTCTGCTGTCATTTCTATTTCCTATGTTGGGGGGTGGGGGCAGTTTAGGGACCAAAGCAGGAGGGTTTGAGCTGGAAGCCAGAGGATCTGCCTCTTGTCAAACCCTACGGATGGGTAGAGACCAGAGACAGCAAGATTGTCCACCTGGGAGAGGTAGGCTCCTTACCTGTACATCCCTGCATGCCCTCGTCTTTGTCCATGACCCAGGTGGCAGGAGCCCTAGCAGAGGGCTGCAGCCTCAGAGGAAGCACCTTGTTCCCACAGGCCAGCCCTGCCCTCCCACTCCTGGACCTGACACTGAGGAGGAGCCCCGCTAGCCCTCTCTTCTCTTCTTTCACATTCTTGAAGGCTCCTCATTCTGCTGCACTACCCACAACCTCCTGTGGGGAAAGCAGCACAAACCACCAGCCTGTTTTTCACCTCCTCCATCTTGGGAGGCCCCCAGCTTGCCTTGGTTCTGGAGGCACAAGGCTGCAGCTGCTGTGTCCCTGGGCAGCACTTCCAGGAACACAGACTGAACAGAATGAAGAGGATTCTGATCTCCCTAGAGGTCTTAGGCTTGCTTACTCGGTCAGATCCTCCCTTCTCTCGCTCACATCTCAGCTCTCCCAGCCTGAGGGTCCACCCACCCTGGCAGGGTGGCTCCAATACATTTTATTCCTGCTGTTCATGTCAGATGCATCTAGGCAGGCTCCCTTGAAAAATGGACAAAAAAACCTTTCTCTAGTCACAGTACAGCTCTGACACTGAGCCAACCACAGCCACCCCCAGAACAGACAAAACGTTACGCTTGGGTGGTGGGGTAGGGGTGCCAAAGGGGCTCAAGCCTTAGTAGGAAAGTCCAACTTACTGTGCGTGCCCCAGGGCAGGCTGACGGAGGGTCCTGGAAGAGCAGCTGGATGCCAGGGGAGAGTATGGCCTTGCTAAGTACCTTGGCAGTGGCCTGCGTCTGAGCCATGTGATATCCTCGTAGCAGTGCAGCTTGATGGTGTCGGTGGACAAACCCAGCTCCTGCCAACTGAGCCTTGCCGGATGCTTTCTCTCCTGGGCCCAGGGCTGGTCAGCCACATCACTGCTTCCTGTTTGTGGAGTGAGTGTAGGCCCAGGGTGGGGTCCCCCGGTATGTATGGTGGGGAAGGGTTTTCCTGGGAAACCCCGGGAGCCACCTAGCTCTGTCTCATCTGCGGCATCATACGGCTCGGGGGAGGAGAGTGCAGCCTCTCTGCTCTGGCAGGCCTCCCCCGGGTCAGCCTCCTCGCTGGACAGTTTGTCAGGTGGGTGCTGACGGATCGGTGATGGGGACAGAGCTGGAAGGTCACACCCAGGCTTATTGTCAGGAGGAGATGACGAGAGCCACAGGTGCCCAGCTGTGGAAGATACTGGCAGGACTGCCTCTTGATCACCAGATGACACTGTGTGGCCCACAGCTGGTCCCGTGTCGCTGTGTGCCACCAGACTGTGCACAGCCCCATCTTGGGCCGGCTGCTCCAAAGGAGGACAGCCCTCATCATCTGGGCTCTCCAGAAGGGACACAGTGAGGGGAGCCATCAGTCCAGAAGCATATTCAGAGCATTCGCCCAATTCCCCTCGAGAGTTTTCTCCTTGGAAAGGGTTGCTGTTTTTCAGAGCTCTGCTTGCCTGCGTTGGGCTGTCTTCACTACCTTCTCTTAGAGGTGTGCTGACTGTGTCTCTCTGGTCTGGAGAGCGCAGAACTGCAATGTGGGTCAGTGAGAAAGCGAAACCATCTTCCTCCAGGGATGGCGAGCTGCCCTTACCCTGCCCAGGAACCTCACTTCTGAAGGCATCCTGTCTGAGGTCAGAGGTGGGGCCGCCCCCTCTTTTCTGGCTAGATGCAGAGCCCGCCTGTGAGCAGTAAGGCTTCTCCGCCAGGTCTTCCCTGGGAGAAGGCCCTGGGGAGGTGGAGCCCTCCATGCTGCCCCCGTCCAAGGGCACCGTTCTTGGGCTGCAGTTGTGGTCAAGCGCTGTCCTCCCATGGCTTGTGGAGTCCCTGGAGTACCTCCAACTTCCAGGTGGAACCTTCTCATCACTGTCTGTCCTGGGGCTAAGAAACAGACTCTGCTGCCCTTCAGTCACCTGCTCCTCAGGACCTTGCTCCCTCTGATGAAGGAAGAACGAGCCTTCGCTCTTCTTTAGGGTGTCTCTCTGCTTTGTGGTCCTCGGATGGGGGACATGTGAAAAAGAATCTTCACTGAAATCACTGTCATCAAAGTCCTCAGCTTGGGCTCCATCATGGCTCTCAGAACACAAATGGAAGGGAGGAGGGGTGTCACTCTGGAGCTGCCCCTCTTGGGGCCGGTACTGGCATAAATACCTCTCCAGTGGCTGGTACTTTAACTTCTGTTGGAGGAGAGGTGGCTGCTGGAACTGCTGGTGATAAAAGCGCAAATGTTCCTCCCTCTCCTCCTGATGTGGTGGGATGCTTGTCCAAGCTTCAGATGCAGTCCTGGTAGGAGTGCCCCCCTTGCCGCCCTGACTGTACTCTGCTAAGTGGTGGACGTTGCCAAAGGAGAGCTGAACTCGTGACACAAGCTGCTTCTGCACTGGCTGCACAGTCTGCACTTTCTTGCACTTGGAGGGCAGCTTACTGCGTGCTGGTTCTTCTGGGCCAGAGGCCCTGCCTCCCCACCCAGCAGTTTTGGTGCCGATTTGATTTTTCCCAGAGCATAATGAAGCTGACTCTTCTTTTTTGGGGGCTAAATATCCAGACCGCGTGGTTCCCTTGATAGAGCTAGTCTGAATGACCCACTCTTGGGGAGGACTGCCTCCAGAGTCACCTCTTTTACCAGGAACCTTAGGTACAGGAGCAAAAGGGATATTGGCTGGGTGACTGGCCAGAGGATGGGCCTTCCCTTTCATGGAGCCAGGTGCCCCTGTGAGTGACTGCTGAAGCCCCAGCCTGACTTTTTTGGGAGAGCACTTGTCCCCTGGCAGGGCCACAGGAGAGCTCTGAACTCGTTTTGGAGAAGAGTTTCCAGATGTTCCATTTCGACTGCTAGCTGAAGTGCAACATTTAATGCCTTTCTTTAGTTCTTTGACCCTGTAAATGACCATTTTATGTTAAGTATGTTTTCTTGCATGTTCTGCAATTCCTTTCCTATAGCTTTCAGGGAAAACAAAACCAAAGAAAAATATTACAAGGTCTGGGAGTTACCTTTTTTATCTGGGGGATAATAAGAGGAAATGGGGAGACTATTTCAGCATGAGATACTTCTCTTCACCTGAATAAAAAAGACCAGTGTCTTCTCTGGGGATATAAGCGTGCACCCAACATTCCATGATCAGAAGAGTTTTGGAAATACCCCAGTCCCATGTGACAGGCAGGCCAGAGGAGCCAGTCTCAGAACTGCACTACATCCACGCAGGGCCCATGCCGCGCTTCCTGAAGATCGAACTCAGGAGCCTAGTGACCACATCTCACCCACTACTCCACAGAGCCTTCTTTTCCTGCAGACCACCTCCTTTCAGGTTTTTCTGAGAAAACGAGTTCCCTCAAACCTGCTAGGCACTTAAAGGAGCAAAAGCCCTCTGGAAATAAGCAGGCTTTGTGCTAATTCCGTTAAGGAAAGAACAACCTGTCTACTCCCAGGGTTTCTAACCTTAGCACTAGTGGTGTTTGGAGCCAAATAATTCTTTGTTGTGGGGGCAGTCCTGTGCACTGTGTGATGTTCCTTGCAGCCAAGGACGCCAAGCAGCATCCTTAGCTTCTATCCACTAGATGAGCCAGCAGCATTTCTTCCCAGTCACAACAATCAAAATTATCTCTAGACATTGCCAAATTCCCCTGGGTGGCAAAATCTTCCCCTATATAAGGAAATAGAGAGCCATGCTCTATTCCATAAGGGGAATTTTACAGAACATGGAAATCCAGAATTAACTCTCTGCTAGGATTCAGTTGCCAAGATCAGAGCCTCTTACTCTGTGATCCTAAAACAAAATAAAAATTTAGATTTACAAGGAGACATCAAGTAAAATGTGACTTTCCAGTGGTTGGTTTGTAGATTCTGCATTAAAATCCCCTAGGAGGGGAGCATTACTTCTGCCTGGGGTCTCCTAAAAAATGTCTTTCTCATTGTTTTGGTTTTAATCCAATCCTCAATGGTAGACAAATGACCCTTCTGGCCATGACCAAGATAGTAAACCTGACACTGATACTTGACTTAAATCTTTCTTTTAGGTCTGAGAAGTAAGGCAGGCAGACAACCCAGCTAAGCAAAGAGACATAGGATGTAACTAAAGACACGTGGATTGTGTCCATGGGCCTTTGTTTAGGTGTTGCATAGGGCGTACATACAAGGAATGGGCTGAGAGGCGCCACAGCAAGTCCAGATGGTTCCAAGTTACTTCCTGTTATAAAAATCTGAGCTGTTTTAGTTTCATTAAAACAGAAACACCAAAATTTCCTCCTAAGAGTCATAGTGAATAATTTTAGCAACCTGAGAGAAAAAAAATCTTATAGGTAGCTTGGTCACTGATGCTAAATGCTTCTAGTGTACTCTGCCTTTTACCACAATCACTCCCGTTTCTCAGCTCTCTTCTGATCCACTTGTTAGGAGTCCAGCTGGAACTTTATTTTTGGACTATTTAGCAACATTCTAGTATGTGGAGAGATGAAAATTTTAAATCACAGAGGAAATTTTAAAATAAGCAATAAACTCATCCTCATCCTGTGTGTGTGGATTGTTAACGACAAGCACATAAAACAAATGACTTTAATACTTATTTTCAATAATTTATCAGACTGCTTTGAATGGAAGAAATTATTTCTATTACACTTTTTCTGTTTTTCTTAAATCAAAATTATTTCAAATTTCTCAATCGTACTCAATACATCCCCTCTGAAAAAGGACTACCTTCATCTCCCTCTGCTGAGGCACTGAGAGGAATGTCTCCTCTGCTCCTAATGATGCAGTTCTTACTTCAAGCAATTGATTCAATGTCTCTGATTTGGGGGAGCATTTGCAGTTATGAAACAAGATCAATTTAGGGTTAATGATTGTTGAAGCTGGGTAATGGATACATAGAGGGAAAGAACTTCAAGCCATACTGGTTTTTGGGGGAACAATTCTGGGTCATCCCATGTTTTCTGATAGTTTGTGAAGTAGCCTCTTCACTGCCTTCTAGCAGTGCTAGTGCGCTGGCATGAGGAAACCTCCTTGAGGAAACTTAGTTCAGGGATCTATTACAGGCAAACCTCATTTTACTGCACTGATTTACTGCACCTTGTGGATATTGCTTTTTTTTTTTTAACAAATTAAAAAGTTTATGGCAACCCTGCACTAAGCAAATCTATCAGTGCCATTTTTCCAACAGCACACTCAAGAGATTACAGTATAGTGTAAACATAACTTTTATATGCACTGGAAAACCAAAAAATTTGTGTGACTCACTGAACTGCGATCTTCACTGCAGTGGTCTGGAACGGAACGCACAGTATCTCTGCGGTATGCCTGTACCACCACTGTTGTTACAGTTAGCATGTAATGAGTGCTTACTATGTGCTGGGTGTGGTGCTAAGCCCTTCCTACCTGTCACCTCACTGATTCCACGTAACTGTTACATGAGGTCGGTGCTATTATTACCCCTTTCAGATTAAGGCAACTGGGGCCCGGAGAAATTGAAAACTTGCCTGAGGCCACTCAGCTAGCTAGTGGCAGAGGCAGCGTATTGGCCCAGAAAGTCTAACTCCAGAGTCCACTCATGTAGCCACTTTGTAAGTGGTATTTCCTGTTTAAATGAGGTAAGGTACACAGAGGGTCTCAGTCAAGCCCTGATACACAGGAGGAGCTCCTCCTTTCATTCACAAATATTTAATTATGCATCTACAAGGTACCAAGTACCGTCTGGGCTGTAGAGATACAGTGGAGAGTAAGATAAGATTCCTGTTCTTACAAAACTTAAACGATAGTTTATCTTTCCTTCTCAATGAATTTCATAAAATGCCATGGATACTAAAGAGCAATTAAAAGAAAACCCAGGTTCTCCTCAAATAGTTTGTTAACTTTGGAGGTAGCTTCTGGGAGAACAAGCAGGAGGGGTAAGACAGGCCAGGCAGCAAAGCAGCCAGAGGAAAGGCTGGTAATGAGAGCGTCTTCACGCGTACAGGAGACACGTGACCTGAGCGTAAGCGATGGGAGGGACCCTGACAGGATACCAAAGCCACCCCAGAAAGAGCCCTGACCTGGCAGTCAGAGGTGCTAGCTCTGCCACCAACTGCCAATGAGCCCTTTTAAAGCTCCCTCGCCTTTTCTGGGCCTCAGTTTCCCCTTCTGTAACACTTCTGGACCTACATAGCTCTGAGTACTTCTGCCTTGACATGTGACATGTATTTTGTCCCTAACAATAAGGGCTGAGGCTAGCAGGGAGAAAACCTCACTGAGCCTTCCACCCTGGGGAAATACTTTGTTTCCTACTAGTCATTTAAAAGCCACTGAAGGAGCTACCTCCTGAACAAGGGAATGTCACCTTCCTCTTGTCACATTCACACTTGTAAGATGGCAGGGCCTACCTACCAGGTCACATTCTTCAAATGACCAACTGCACGTTCCCCTGGTAGTAGGATTACTGCCCCAAGAGGCCTGTGGAGGTCAAGGTCAGATCCTTGTGTGTGCATGAGAGAGAGAGAGAGAGACACACACACACACACACACACACACGACCTGCCATCTGAGAGGGACTCACCGGTCAGCATAGCGCAAGGTCAGATCCTTGTGTGTGCATGAGAGAGAGACACACACACACACACACACACACACACACGAACTGCCATCTGAGAGGGACTCACCGGTCAGCATAGCGCAAGGTATTCAGAGTGTGTTCGGTGGCCACATGGCTTGGTGAGATGTTGGCGATCATGCAGGTTTTGGCATTGCCGATGAAAGAATCCTTCAGAACCTGTTTGAAACAGAAGGCAGGTCAATGAAGTCAACTAACAAAGGACATACTGGCGACTTTGTGCAAGACAAAAACCCAACCAACCCAACAAACAAAATAATGCTCACTTCAGCACTGCTCAAAGAGATACAAACCTCTTTAAAAAAAAAACTAATATTTTTTTCACCCATGAGATTAAGAAAGACTTATACTACCCTGCCCTGGTGAGGGGCTAGGAAAAGGGCACTCCTGTACACTACTGCACTGCCCATGCACCATGTACCGTGAATTGGTACACGCCTTTGGGAGGGCAGTTTGGCCATATGCGTCAAATGTAAAAAATGTTCACACTCTTGGTTTGGTATTCACTCCTCCAGGACTTTATCCTAAAGAGCTTTTTGCTCTATTGATAAAAAAAAAAAGTACACACAGAATATTCATTACAGTATTATTAAAATTGAAAATTTGGAAAATCTAGGAGTCTGTAAACAGGGAACAAACTAAATAACTGTAAATTGAATACGACCGTAAATAATAATTATGTACATAGGTGCTTGGAAAGATCTAAAACTTGTTTGAAAAATGTAAATGATTCTATAAGTGGATCTACATGTGGAATTATTGTTTTTCTAATTAACTAGGAACACAATTTCTGGGGATGGGGAATATATTTTAAAAAATAATAAAGCCAATGTCAGAATCAGGACTAACCACCTATAAGAAGGGTTTCCTAGGTTCCTGGTTAAAACCATGTTTAAGAAGTCATCTCACCCATGGACCGCCAGTCCTGACTAGTGAGGAGATACGTCATAACAGGTTCTGCCCCGGGTCCTGTGGAGCCACTGTTCCAGCTGCACAGAGTGAGAGCCTCTCCCAGGACACACAGATCCTCACCTACACCGCCTTCTCCCAGTCTGTCCTCTACTGTGCACAGGACTTGGTGCAGAGGGGGGCCAGGGGCACCCATAACTGTCTTCACAGCCGTTTGCACCTGGGCAGACCCCTCCATGGGCTGCTCTTCTGCAGCCATTACAGATGCTTATTTTTTTTTTCAGATGTTTACTTATTGGTGTTTCCCGATAATAAACACATTTTCATGTCAGAAAAATGGAAGAAAAAATTACATATGGTTCTACCACTCAGAATAATCGGCTAACACATGCATAATTTTTTCTGTGCAGTCTTTTTTTCTCATTTCATATTTTTAAACTAGAGATCTTGGTCATCCTTCTTATTAGTACCTGTCAAAAATCTACCTCATTCTTTTTAACTGCTGCCATTAGTTTTTATCTTGAAATACTGGTCTAAGTCTTACAACTAAGAAAGTACCAAGTACAGCTACATACCATCTGCTTCGAAGACTCAGAGACTCCACTAAATCAACAAGATTTCTTTACATTAGAAATAAGTGGGTTGGGGGAGTGGGTACAACTCAGTGGTAGAGTGCGTGCATGGCATGCACAGGGTCCTGGGTTCATTCCCCAGTACCTCTGTAAAAATAATAATAATAATAAACAAACCTAATTACCTCCCCACCAAAAATTTTAAAAAGAAACGAAAGGAAGGAAAGAAAAACAGGAAGAAAGAAAGAAAAGAGCAAAGGAAAGAAAGAAAAGAGAAGAGAAAAGAGAAGAAGGAAAGAAGGACAGAAGGAAGCGGAAAGCTGCTGGACGGTGACCACTGCTGTCCCCGCGGGAGCCTGGCTGCAGGTACTCTGTATGTATCTCGGCCTGTGGATGCCCCTCTCACCTCCTAGACTGAGAGCTCCTGGGAGGAACATGACTCACTCCCCTCCTCTCCCTCTGCCCTCCCCTCCTCCAGGTAGCCTTGTGCCTTGCTGGCAGCGGATGTTCTGCTGAACGAATAAAAGAATAGAAGAAGGAACATGTGAGTGAACCAGAACCAAAGCTTGTATTTAACTTTACCTGAGTTAATTTGCTTTGCCTGAAAGGAGTGTGGGTGTGTTCCTGATCCAATGCTCGGATACATTCCTTCAGCTGCAAAGTGGTAGAATAACGATCACATCAGGTATTACGTGTAAAGAGAGAATAATAGATCAAATTCTTCTTAAATAAACCATATGCATGCAATCCTCCAAAAGGAAGTCATAATGCCCTGGTAGTTTCTTGTTCAGCAGGAAAAATCAAGCTAGCCTGGGAAACATCATCCTATGCTAGCTGTGCCTAGTTAAGTGCCAACCCCCGCCACCCACCGCCACCAATTTAAAGGCTGTGATCCTAGGATTAGCCCTGATAGTGTTGAACAGACAAACCCAGGGGCCTTCCCACAGGTCCCAGAGTCCGACTTATGTGGTGCTAGTTCTGGCTTGCCAGCTCGCTTCTCTTCTTACAACTCTTCCCAAGCATAGATGCACTTAGAGAAAATGTCTATACACTCCCCTGCCTCCCCGCGCACACATGCACACCTGTAAGTATAGATTCAAATACAAGTCTGAATGGGGCAGGAGAAATTCTAGCGTCAGAGCTGGGAAGGAACTGAAAAATCACCCAAGTCTACCTCTTCATTTAAAAAAAGCGGGGACTGCGGCAAAGGTAAGAGCATGCCACTTGCTCCTGGGCACAGCCCTTCAAAGAAGTGCTCATGAACATCACCAGGGCCAGCAGAAACCCGAATAAGTAGATCTCTAGGGGCAACATGCCCATTAGAAAGAGCAGGGGTTGGGGGACAAGATCAGGGAGGAGAGATCTATTTCTGAGTCATGCATCTAGGCTAACCGCAAAAATGAGAAGAAAGAGGGGGAAGAGAATGGAAGGAATCCCTTGGAAGTGCCAGTGCTGGGAGCTCACAAAGAACAGGTAACTAGCCTTGAGAGTTTGCTGTGGCTGTTCTTGGCAGCAGCCACAGATGCCCACAGCTAACACCTCCCTATCCAAGAAGCTGCAGGATTGTAAGAAGGTGTAAGATAATTTCTTCCTTTATTACAAATTAGTCCAGTATCCCCAAACTTTAGCACTGGGAAGATTCTCTAGAAGAGACGAACCAGTAACCAAACCCAGTCCCTGAGTTGCACCTGCCCCTCACATACTCACATCCAGTGTGGCTACCAATTTCTGTGAGCCCTTGGGTCCCTTCAGCCCTGCTGAATCAGAATGGAAAGTAGACTTTACTAAACTCTAAGGGAGAACCAAGGGAAATACCCAGGAAAGAAAGACGGGGAACCTTTGTGCACTTCACAGAGCACAAGAGTCTGCTCCTATGCTATGAGGCTTGTTCCCAGACCCCTTTACACGATGTTGCCCACGTGAGACAGATAGTCAAGCCCCAAAGGTCTGTATGACTTTATAGGTACTTATTCCTAGGCTTCCTAGTTAATTCCTGGACCATAGTTTTAAATATGAGAATCACAGATTTCTTGCTAGAGGCTGTGGACCCTTGGCCAATCCACTTAACCTCAGCCTCAGAAGCCTGACCTACAAAGTGGGGATAAGAGAACTTGCTTAACTTACCTCAGAGTTGTTGTGAAGACTAAACTGACTAAGACATAATACATGCGCAAAATATATTGATTCCAGGCCTCCCTGGAGAAATGGTAGATTCCAGGGCTAGAGTAGGGAAGGCATGTGACACCTTGTAGTGCCAAAAGGTGAGGAGATGCTCAAAAATGATGAGGGGGGCATGTCACAAGCACACAGAAACCAACGTGAAATAACTCCCAACAGCCAAAGGTGGGATAACTTGAGCAAGAAAATGATAGAAATGGATTCTAATCTAGCAAATAAAAGAAATATCCACTTACTGTTACAGATAAATAATCAAATAAAGAGAAAAAACAGCCCTTACAGTAGAAGTCCAACTAATTAATGTAGAAAAAATGATGGAAATAGAAAAATCTCTTCAGGTAAACACTACAGTAATAATTGTTACAGGTAAGACTCATCAATGGATGCTAAAATTAGGCAGCAAAATGTGATGTAAACAGGATATTTGCATAGTTTCAAAGTATCTCTCCATAGATACTTCTTACAAAGGGAATAATCATAACTTCACAGTGGAGAAACCTAGCACAAACCACCTTAACTCAGTGATGAAGTTTAACATCCCCAGTAATAAGACATACTGACTTCATGTACCACCTGGAACAATAAAGACACTTAGAAGGGTACAGCTTCTGTGGTATTCTTGCTAAAAATTCATTACCTCAGTCTAATCATGAGAAAACAGCAGACAAACCCAAATCTAGAGACATTCTGCAAAATAAGTGGCCAGCATTCTTCAAAGGTGTTAAAGTCATGACTGACAAAAACGGAGGAGACTACAGAGTGGTGACAACTAAATGTAATATAGAATCCTGGACCTGAAAAAGAGCAGTGGTGGGACTACTGACAAAATTCAAACAAGGTCTGTAGATTAGTCAACAGAATTAAACCAATATTCATATCATGATTTAGATTATTTTACTATAGTTATGCAAGATGTTAACATAAGGGAAGCTGGGTCAAGGAATGCTACATGTTTATGTCTGCAACTTTTTTAAAATCTAAAGTTATTCAAGAATTTAAAAAAATATTAAAAAGATGCTGATTCTCTCTCACTCTCCAAATTTATCCCTCATGAGGCCTGGAAATAATGGGTCTAGCTGGACACTTCAGTTCTGATGAAAAGGACTTAAATAATGTGGAGGGGCACAAGGCAGCACTATGCAGCTATAAAAAGGAATGAGGAACATCTCTGAACACAGCCATGGAGTGAGCTCCAGGATACTGTTAAATGAAAAACAGGGAAGTGTAGAATAATGTTTGCAGTATGCTACCTTCTGTTTTTCTCTGAGAAATGGGTGAATACAAACACATATATTGGGAGAAAATGGTTATCTATGGGGAGGGAGGTAACACGGTTGAGGGGACAGGGATGAACACTACTTCTCTCAACATGGCTCATCTTACAATTTTTACTTTAACTGAATATGAAATTGGTAAGCTTAAACACACAGAGAAGAACTATTTCAAGTGACTTTGCAGCACAATATATGGCTGTACATTCCTAGTGGGAAACAATCTAAGGGTAAAAAGGAAACTGCAAAGAAATCTTAATCTGAATTCAGTAATCATATTATGAGTAATATTAACATTATTTTGATACACATACATATTGAAGTAGAGCAAATAAATTATATTAGTGTTGTTAGGAACAAATAATTTTAGCATGAGAGAAAAAGGAGGAAAATATAAATTCAAAAAGGTTAAGCAAAACCCCTGGAGTCTTCATTTTGCATTAACTTATTAATATGAATTCCTGATATTTTTTCCTTAAAAAAAAAAACTAGGAGGGAGGGTATATAGCTTAGTGGTAGAGCACATGCTTAGCATGCACGAGGTCCTAGGCTCAATCCCCAGTACCTCCTCTAAAAAAATTAATAAATAAACCTAATCACCTACACCCTCCCACCCAAAAAATCCCCCCAAAACTATTGCCAAGTTCTGTCCACCAAATCAGCCTAGAAGCAAGGACTGTCACAGTGGTAGTAAACACCACTAGCACTCCTAATTGGTCTCTAAACACCATTTCCCTCTAAAACCAAGGCTGTTGAAGAAATGGCTAATTCAAGGTCTGGGGAAGGAAATGTACAAGATGAGCCTAGAACATCCTGTCATATTAGAAAGCCAGGGACTAGTAGGGTTGGGTCAAACAGACTTAGGAACATACTTGAAAGGCTCCCATGGGCCAAAACTGTACAATATAAGCAGCAAAAAGAATAATGATAACACTGAGTTCATAATAATACAAAAACAAACAAACAAGGAAACAACAACAAACTCACGATCATATTTAGGTTACCAGGACATCAACTCATTTTGAAAACCGGTGACTAAAGGCAAAGAATCAAGGATTTATCTTGCCTTCATTCTATCAATTATATTTCAGGATAATCAGATAGTTGAGGGAAAGTTCTTTCCAGCTAATAAATACAATAAGAGTATTAGAATTAGAATACCACCATTTTGGGATCGCTAATGAAGCAATGGCTATCGGTAATGCTCATTGACGGCTGCTAAAACCATAAGGCAAAAAAGGCTGATGGGAAACATTATAATGGAGGAATTAGACTGACAACATTTGAATCTTTCTTAATGCTCAAAATCACAAAAAGAGACATTCTCCATGTCCTGATGTGTTCCTATAGGAAGTCTAAGAACTTCTCATGAATTATTCTTGCCAAAAAAACCAGAACCTAAATCTGATCAAGCCTCTAGATCGGTATTTTCCCAATTGAAATATATGAGCCACAAATACAAAGCATATATGTAATTTAAAGTTATTATAATAGCCACATTAAAAAGAAATAAAACCAGATGATCAGAGGAAGAGAAAGCAGGGAAAAAAGGGAAGAGTTGTCTAGAATTGCTGAGAAATTATATATTATATATACTATATATATAAAATTACATATTTCAGTTAATCTGACACAAAGACATTTCATCATGTAATCAACAGGCTAAAATATTAATGAGATATTTTACAAGCTTCAGTGTGTATTTTACACTTAAGAGTATATCTCAATTCAGATTAGCCACATTTCAAGTGCTCAACACCCACATGTGGCTTAATGGCCACCATAACGCACAGCACAAATATAGATCTTAACCACTTTACAGAAAATAGAGGATAGGGTACCATGTTAAACATTGACATGGGGATGCAATCAGCTTTATCCAGAATGTGAGAAATTTTATAGGTCAAGTGACCCAGTTTTCTTCAACAAATAACACTGATATTGAAAAAAAAAAAAAGAGAGAGAGAGAGAGGGACAGAGGAAGAACTGATATGGAATAAAAGAGACATATCAACCAAAAGCAAACCGAGGATCTTATTTATATCTTGATTTGAATAAATCAAATGTAAAAAGACATTTATGGGACAACTGGTAAAATCATAATACTTACTAGGTAACAGGTAACATTAAGTAATTATTTCTTTAGGTATAACAATGACATTATGTTGTATTAAAAAGTGAGTCCTTACCTCTGAGATACATATTGGAATATTTGTGGAAGAAATGACATGATGACAGGATTTGCTTTAAAATTATCTAACTAGGGGAAGGAAAGGGTTGGTTACATTTTTCACATGCTGAAGTTGCTGACAAGTATTTGGGAGATCGTTATACTATTTGTTCTACTATTGTATGTTTGAAGAATTAATTTTATAACTTGATGAGAGGGAGAAAGCTTACCTAAATTAACCATTCAATCAACTACAGAAATACTTCTCTGTTCCCAACTGGCAGGGATGATCAGAGGAAGAGAAGGCAGGGAGAAAAGGGAAGAGTTGTCTAGAATTGCCGAGAATCTGACTGGGCAGCCTCCATCTCCAACCTTGGAATCCCATAGCCAGACAAGAGAATGCCCTTGCTCTGGCTGATTCCATTCCACCCTCACCCACTTTGGCTGCATGTAAAGAGGGGCAAAATCTCTCAAGAATGATTTTTAGATGAAAGGTTTTGAGAAACTTACAGCCAGAAGACTCTGGTTTATTTCGGCACCTTCCATCTTTGTCTGTCTGTCTGAGTCTCTGGCATCTGCTGCTCTTTCACTGCCAGCCAAGTCAATAAAAGAGATCCTAGAGAAAAGACACAGTAGGGATGACTTCTTCAGGGCTCTGGTTTATTTCACATCAGCCAGCATTTTGTGACGGCAGGAAGAAATTAACACTGGCCCATCTCAGGAAAGAAAAGACATTACTGTCAGCTTTCCAAAATTATTACAAGACTCTGATCTGTCAGTTACTGCTGGCACTGTTCACTCAGATCCTTCCGTTGGTTTTAATCATTTGTGAGAAAGTATGATTGAAATTAATTAAACATTCTTCCCATAAGACTAAATGACCACAATGCAAATCACTTAGGTGGCCACTTAGATAATTAAATAGAAACTTCTGTGGGCTGCTTTCCAGCCCCCAAAAAAGGACTCATTACTCAGAGGTGAGATAGGCTCATCCATCACTGTGGCAGTTTGCTAAGATAGCACCAGAGAGGCAATGAATGTACCCAACTGTCTTATGGCTTCTTTCAAGAAGGATGGATTAATTCCACCTCCCCCCACCTTTTTTTTTTTTTTTTTTTCCGGCCTGTAAGCTCTCTGAGATGCATTTCCTACTACTCCTCTGCTGATGCTGTGTTTCACGTTAGAAGCAATCAATGTCCCTTTTAATAACTTAGGGTTGACCAACAATAGGTCATTACTTCATGGTTAATCAACTGATGGCACTTCAGTACAATGATTTATTTTAGAGCTAATAACTCTACTCTGTATCCCTGAAATAAAGAACTCCACGGTGGCAGGATGTCCTGTTGTTGACAACACATATTTCAAAGTCACATTAGGGAAAGGCATACAATGCAAGTCCCTGCATAATTCCAGCTCACCTGCCAAATGTCCTCTTGGCTGAATCTTTGATCTGAATTTGGATGACAGCATGGGAGCGGGAGGAGTCTGCATTAACTCCAGTGGCCCCGGTACTGCGCTCCTTGCTGCCCTTCAGGATCACCTGAAAATAAAATCCATAGGTGACTCCCCAAGGAGTAAACAAAACCCTCTGGCCCCTAAGAGTTGGCTGAGAGCAGTAGAGACCAGACATACAGCTTCGTCAGTACACTGCGGCTTTTTCCCTCTGTGTGGAAAGCTGCCTAAACACTAAATCATACAGAGTAAGTACCCAACAGCAATGAGAACAATGTGGAATACTAATCTTGGGGGAGAACATTCAATAGCTCAAGAGCTAATTTACTTCTTGATCTCATATACTCTTTTTAATATCTTTGATGGATTTAGCCTGACTAAAATCCCCAGGGCATAACTTGGCTCCAAAGTAAGGTCCCATAACACCCATCTATCGTAGTAACTGAAGCAAAGGACAGAAATGTGCATCACAGAATGAATAATCACATCCACCTGTTCCACCATGATGCAGTCATCAAGGAGACCAGGCCCAATGTGTAGGAACATGGAAGTGATGAGTTACCACAATTGCTGTGAGTCCGTGATTTCCCTTGAGACCACAGCCGCTCCAAATGGGAGTAAAGACTAATTTAGGACCCTCTGGCCACAAGGGAATGGGGGAGAAGAGGTGAAGCCTCAGAATTGGCCTCAAGCCACTGAAAACATAGCCATATATGAACATGCTGCCCTGATCTGGGGAGGACTGTTGATTACTGAGAATCAAAAAGGTGAAGAACTTTAAATATTTGACAGAATCCTCACAATAGCTTAACATGAGGTGAGTATGATAATTATGCCCAGTTTACAGCTGAGGAATAAACTCAGAGGTTGCTTTGCTCATAGTCAAACAGCTGCTATGTGGCAGAACCAAATTTCACATCTAGTATTGTCTGACTCCAAAGCCCATGTGGTTTTTACTACACTGTGGGGCACTTACTCACTTATTTTGCAGTGAATTAGGGTAAGGAAGTCCTATCTCCTTTTTCCTCAATTTCTCAGAATTTTAATTTTTATCATATGGAACATAGGCCACAGTTTTCAAATTAAGAGTCTAAAAGTTGGGGTTAGGGGGAAGAGGAGGGAAACAGCAGTAGAGGACACGCTTAGCATGCACAAGGTCCTGGATTCAATCCCCAGTACCTCTATTTAAAAAAAAAAAAGAAAAGAAAAAAAGAAAAGAAAAGAAAAGAAAAGAAAAGAAAAGAAAGAGAGTCCAAAAGTTGATGGAGTCAAACTTCAACAACAGTCTATAAAATAACAAGCAGGGTCAGGTACTTTCAAAAAATTTAACTAACTAGTAATAAGTTCCTCCATGGTCTAAGCAATAGCTATATCTGTAAAGGTCATCTGTATGTGAGATTTAGAATTGTATTTTAGGATCAAATTTTAAATGCCCTGATTTTGTAAATAGCTTGCTAAAAGTTTAAAGGGATTATCTGATGAATCCTTTTGTAAAGAGCAGAATTTATTCATTTAAAACCTGGCTTATCAACTGCATGGATAGCATGTTGCTGCTAATCAGAAATCAGAAAGACAGTAATCCCTTTTATTGGGTGTGGCAAGCGCCCCCCCCCCCCCCCCAAAGCACTGATAACTAAGCCTGCACACTGGCTAGGGCACTTAAGGCCAAATCTATGACTGAACCACCTAGTTTAAATGCACTTCCTCATCCTGGCCTCTCCCTATTGCTCTGATCTCACGCATTCATAGATGATGGATTACCACAGATCTGTATTATTCTTTTTATCAAACTTCTTTTTCATTACAAAAGAAAGACATGCTTCCTGTGGAAAACTTGGAAAATACAGGAAAAGTATTAAGAAGAATATACCTTCCATAACCTAGAGTTAACAAGTTTCTGATGCATTTATTTCCTCCCAGAGTTTTAGAGTTCTCAAAGCTTTTGATTTTTTTTGCTAATTTCTTTTGGTCTTTTACAAACCCTGTGAAGAGACAGGGGAGATCTTTTAAATGTCTACATTTGTGATTTGTGTAAGCGATAAGCTTGATGGATAAAGGAATGATCAGAGAAGTTAAATGACCTATCCAACTCACTTATCACATAGGTAGAATGTGGTCAGGCTAGGGACAGAAGCCAGGTACCCTCTGCCACACGTGAGCAATGATGCCACTTCTGCCAGACTCTAATGAGAGCTCAAAGGGGCCTCCAGGCCATACTTGATCAGGAAATGTGGATACTGACAGGAAGCTCATGGGATGGCCTTGTGGTTGACCCCCAGGGAAGTCAAGAAAGATTGTCTTCTGAGGCTCTGTTACAGAGTTTAACATTTGGCTTTTCATTGCACCTTGTCCACCATGAGGTACTAGGTACCTGTGAGTGCGTCTCAGAAAATCTAACACGTTGACGCAAACTTTCCTGACTAAATGCCTTTTAGGGAAAGCGTGAAGGCATTTCTGGTCCATGGGCCAGTTTCCTCAGCTTCAGTAACAGTCTGCAATCATCATGCTTTTCAGAAACTGTGGAATAAAAGCACCTGAGCTCTGAGGATTAAAAATGAGGCAGTCTGTGAAAATCATCTGACAAACTTTTGTAAATGACAAACTCTAATGTGGCAGTTAAGAGTGAAATCTGAAGTTAGACTGTCTGGGTTCACATGCCAGCTCTGACTATACAGTTGTTTGAAATTTTGCAATGTAAGAACTTTGCAAATCTCAGTTTCTCATCTATAAAATGGTAATCTCATAGGTTACTCATGAGTAGTATGTAAAATACTTAGTACCATGACTGGCACCATAAATTCTCAATATTAATTTAAAAAAATATACTAAAGAACTAACATCTTTGTGTAAACTTCCAAAACTTAAACTATGTCTTTTACAAAATGTAAAATAATCAGTTTCATAAGGAATTAGAGCTTTACGGATCAACATGAGATTCCATGGGCTCCCCAGCACAATTAAAAATTTAAAAAAGAAGGAAGGAACGTAGGAAGGAAGGGAATAAAGAAGAAAAAGAGATGCAATCTATTTAGAGGAAATGCAAGCTTAGGAGCAGAGCAAAATTCAATCATTCTAAAAATCACGAGGCCCCCTTTTCTGCTCACTACCTCCTTCTCAAGTTCTTTGTTCCATAACTAAAGTCTATTGGGCAAGTTTTAAAATCTAGGTCCTTAGACATAACATGTTATGTGAGTAGTGAAATGAGGACCTGCTACAATAGAAAGTAGAGACAACTGTTGAATTCTGTGGCACTGGGAAATATTCAGGGATTTAGTAATGAGAGTAATAGACCTGACAAATTGAACTAGCATCCCCGTAAGCATTATGTGTACCTTATTACATCTCCTTCTCTATCACCCGACCCTATCATCTAGTATCATCCACATGTTTCAGGTTCAGAAAGGTAAAGGACATACTCAAGGACACACGGTGCTGGGACTCAGCTTTGTCTGGTTATAAGGCTTTGATCCTAAGCTCCCTGCACAAATACCAAAGATGGACTATGAGTACTTCAGTATGATAGGCACTGTGTAGAGACTAAGCATCTATCACTGGCATACAGCTGAGGCTCCTCTAGGGGAAGCTCTTGCTCTGTGGGCCTCTGCTACCAACTACAGCCAAGGCAATGACAAAACATTAATTAGAAGTTTGGGAATGGATACACAGAAGTATGTGAAATGTCAGTAGGAATGACTAAAAAACCAGAAAATCTCTGCAACTGAAAAAAATGCCAGTTGTTTGCCTGACAGACAAAATCTTGACTCCAAATCTGGATGGGTCACTGAGTCCTCCGTAAAGGCAGGGAAAACCTGGTGCCTGCATTGGTAAAACCAGGTAACAAAATACACCTGGAAGGAAAAAGTTCCTGGAGGAATGACAGTCCTGTGTGGAAAATGAAGCTGCAGTTGCAAGGGCAGGCGACAAATGGCCATGCCTGAGTGAGCTGGGGGTGATCTGTGATGGTGACGCACATGAAGGTGATACCTGAGGGTGACACTTGAGCAAACACATGGGCGATATCTGAGTGAGAGTGAGTAGTGACACCTGAGGGAGAGTGAAAGTGTGACACCTAAGTTAGCAAGTGCTATTGTTTCAAGTCAATAAATGTTTATGAGGGTAACCATGTCAGATATCCATAATTTATATCAACTTTCCACTTTCATCTCAGCTGGCTCCCTTCTTGTACCTCATACGCATTACAGACTGAGGGTATCAGTGACAATACTATGTTGACTAACATACCTTAGGATACAGCGGTGCCATAAACTCTCCCAGAGTGAGACTGATTTGACACCAGATTGCCCGTTAACACAGTTATGACCCACAGCCAAGGGACTTCTTTTTAGGATTTCATCCTTTCCCATTTGATTGATCTAATTTTCAGGGACAACAGCATCATGAGAACCAATGCCCCTGAAACTCCAAGCCAAATGAAGGAATGGCTACGGCAGATAGGGACAAGAGGACCACAGGGAACAGGTGTATGAGAAATAATTTCTTTAGGACTCTACAGCGGAGGGAGCTCTGGACAGGTTAAGAATGGTCACAGTCTTCAACACGTACCACACACTTTGGTTCTGTCCTGCCTTTGCAATCACTGTAAAGGGGCTCATGGGTGACTATCTAAAATAGCCACACACAGGTGCCATCCTTGGATTTTGGATCCCAGAACTCAGGAATCTGATAATCACACAAATACATGGTCCCAGACCTTAGAGAAAATTCACCTATTTGTCCTAGGAAAAAGAAACTGTTAGAAAAACACACATATCAATGGTGGGCCATCCCACCATTTCACACACCAAAGTCCCTCAAGGGGTGTACTGTGAAGCTGTTCTAAAGGAGGGTATTGTCAAGTACCCAGCCTGTTCTTCCAGCCTTCTCCCTTTGACTCCAGCCAGGCTTGTCAGATATACTAGAATGACTATAATGGCTGTGTGTTAGAATCACCTTGGGAGCTTTTAAAATAATACCCGCTTTCATACATTGCTGGTGGGAATGTAAAATTGGTGCAGCCACTTTGGAAAACAGTTTGGCAGGTCCTCAAAAAGTATGACTAAACAATTCCACTCCCAGGCATATATACTCAAGAAAACTGAAAACATATGTCCACATAAAAACTTATATGTGAATGTTCGTAGCAGCATTATTCATAGTAGCCAAAAAGTTAAAACAACCTGCATGTCCATCAACTGATGGATGAATAAAATATAGTATATCAATACAATAAAATATTATTAGGCCATAAAAAGGAATGAAGTACTATACATTCAACAACATGGATGAACCTCAAAAATATTATGCTAAGTGAAAGAAGCCAGAGACAAAAGGTTGTATATTATGTGAATATATTTATATGGTATGACCAGAATAGGTAAATCCATAGAGATAGAAATTAATGGTTATCCGGCACCAGGGGCAGGGGAAATAAGAAGTAAGTGCTAACGGTATAGGGTTTCATTTGAGTGTGATGAGAATATTCTGGAATGAGATAGTGATGATGACTGCACAACTGTTTGAAAATACTAAAAAAAATCACTACCTTGTATATTTTAAAAGGGCGAATATGAAAAAGCAGATTTTCAAATACCTTGGGAAGGATATGCAAAAACTAGAAAATAAATTGTCTCAGGAAAAGGGAATGGAAGGAATATTTTCATTGTACTTTTTGAATTTCAAATCCATGTGATCGTATCACCTATTAAAATATTTAAAATAAGAGTATTTCCTATTTCCAGAAGCCTTTATTAGAGCCCACTACCATAAAAATACATAGCAGCAGCCTTTGAAACTGGCCCCAAAGTGTCCTCTCATGCATTAAGCTCTCCTGCATGCTCCACCTCCCACTACCAAGGTGTTGAGACAACATTGCAGTAAAAGGAGCCATCCTTCAGGGGAGGGTTCATATTTCATAAGTGTGAAGTGGCATGTTTGTCACTGCCCATTGCCTAAATCTGAGTCCATCATACTTGCTAGATAGCAAAATGAAGTCTTTCCCTGTACTTTGGCTGCTCTGGTGGGATAGTAAAGGAGGAAGAATTACCTCTAGGAGAAGCTGCACAGTGTCCACCTGAAGCTCTCGCAGTCCCACTATCTGTACCACGTGCTTGCTGTCTTCTCTTGCGAAGAGCCTGCAGATGTGAGAGCACGGTTGGTACGGCAGAGCTCCTGTAACAGACTCCCCAGACACCATCCCACCACTTTCCCATTAAGCAGCAGTTTTTCTGTTTGGGTGGGATTGATGTGCATTCCCCTTGCCCACCCCCACACCTCCTGACTCCAGCAAACAAATCAGCATCTCTGGCTACAATGAAAAGAATGAGCGTATAACCCAGACCTATGCCAATCTGTGGATGGTGCTTTCCCGGCTACAATGATTGGTTTAGGAGTGGAGATGGGATCTCTGCTGCTGAAAATAAAGTCCTAGTCTCTGGGTGTTAGGTGCCTGGGGGTGAGGAGCTCTCTTTTTCTCTCAGGAAGTGAAAGCATGTGGCCTTGGGAACAGTGGCAGCCATTTTGCATCTACAAAAGAGACAATTTTGGAATGAAGATAACACCATATAAGGCAGAGCAGAGAGATGCAAAGAAACTGGGTCTTTATAACATCCCTGAACTCCTAGAGTAAAAAGACCCTTAGGCCTCACTGTGCTCTAGGCTTTCTAGATACATGAGCTAATGTAATGATTTCCCTAAATGCTTAAGCCAGCATGAGTAGGGTTTTATTTTACTAATTGCAGTATGAGTCCTGATACGTTTTCTAAGGCAGCTGGGAAGAACTGGTGCTGCAAATGAAAGCCTCAGGCCCGCGTGTAACGTAATGAGTGGTTGTGGTCTACCACAGTCATTAAACTAGATCCAACAAGGCGCGTGTATTGAATCTATCAGAAACTAAGATTATTTTCTCCCTTGGTAAGATACTGATTAAAATTAATAATGGAATTTCACTTCATAGCCAAAAAAGAAATGATTTTCTCTAAAGAATTTTTTCAGTCTATACCTCACCCCAAGTTTCCAAATTTTTACAGAAGGACTGAAGGAAAACAGCCTTACCAAGGCCCATGACCTGTCAGAAGACAACCAATTGGAACAGTCAGGCTTCTGGAATAAAAGAGGAAGCTAGCTCTCAGAGCCCTCACACTACTCCTGAGCATCCTCCCCAGGCCCTGTACCCTGAACTCACCCCAGAAAGGTTCCTGATGAACAGCCGAGAATGTACTGCTATATTTTTAAGTCATAGAAGCAAGAAATACATTTCTACCACTTTTTATGCAAAGGTATAAAAACTTATCCTCTACTTTAAAGAGTTAATTTTAAGATCTTTAAATTTTGGTTTCTAGTTTAAGACATAGACTGAGCTATATACTTCTATCTACCTTTGTCAAAGCCCCACTTGTTATAGAAAATATAGTTTATTAAAAAAAAAAAGTTAAGTCTTAACAGCTCTAAACAAACAAGAAAGGGTGCCATCAGTGGAGCAGGACATTTCAGAAGTCTCAGAAAGGTAGGAAATAAAGAGGTATTAACCAGAGACATTAAAAAACGCCCAAAACAGTGATCCCACAGCCCAAGACACTGCAGTAAGTATGGGTCTTCCCTAGAGAGCCCTAGAGAAGCTTTAAACCCAGGAGTTAGCATATTCCCATACCCCTGGCTACAAATAGAGAATGCAAAAATACAGGGTGGTATATCAGGGTCATTCATTAAAGAACTGCCTTCACAAACAGCTGGACATACTGATTGTCTCTTCATACAAACAAACCACACACACATACACAGCATAACAGTGGCTTTTACTCTCATGCCAACTGTTCTTTAAAGAAAGTGGCCATTCTGACTGGAAAGGGCTCCTAATAAGGGCACTGGGGCTTGGAAGAAAAGCTGTGATGGAGCTAACTTGAGGCTTCAAAACCAACATAGAGAGGGTAGAAAAGAAAAGCAACCCTTCCCCAAAGCAACCCCAGAGTAGCAGCAGCCTTAATTTGGCAGTTGTGTCACGATAGAGCCCCCAACACCTGCACATTCTCTGAACTGTGGCATACTCAAGGCCCCCTACTTTTTAAAAATTGAAGTATAGCTGATTTACAATGTTATGTTAGTTTCTGGTGTACAACAGTGATTCAGCCATATATATATACATGTATGTATATACACACATACACACATTCTTTTTCATTATAGGTTATTATGAGATACTGAATATAGTTTCCTGTGCTATACCCTAGGACTCTGTTGTTTATGTTTTATATACAGTAGCTTGTATCTACTAATCCCAAACTCCTAATTTATCCCCTCACTTTCCCCTCTGATAACTATAAATTTGTTTTCTATGTCTGTGAGTCTTTCTGTTTTGTAAACAAGTTCATCTGTATCATTTTTTTAGATTCCACATTTAAGTGATATAATGTGATATTTATCTTTCTCAGTCTGACTTACTTCACTTAGTTTGATAATCTCTAAGTCCATCCATGTTGCTGCAAATGGCATTATTTCATTCTTTTTTATGACTGAGTAGTATTCCATTGTGTATATATACACAACTTCTTTATCCAACCATCTGTCAATGAACATTTTAGTTGCTTCCATGTCTTGGCTATTGTAAATAGTACTGCTATGAACATTGGGGTGCATGTATCTTTTTGAACTGGAGTTTCCTCCAGATATATGCCCAGGAATGGGATTGCTGGATCATATGGTAACTCTATTTTTAATTTTTAAAGGAATCTCTTCACTATCTTCCCACAGTGGCTGCACCAAATTACATTTCCACCAACCCTGTAGGAGGGTTCCCCTTTCTCCACACCCTTTCCAGCATTTAATGTTTGTGGACTTTTTAATGATGGCCATTCTGACTGGTGTGAGGTGATGCCTCATTGTAGTTTTGATTTATATTTCTCTGATAATTAGCGATACTGAACATCTTTTCATGTGCCTATTGGCCATCTAGATGTCTTCATTGCAGAAACGTCTGTTTAGGTCTTCTGCCCATTTTTTGATTGGGTTGTTATTGAGTTGCAAGAGCTGTTTGTACTTTCTGGAAATTAAGCCCTTGTCAGTAGCATTGTTTGCAAATATTTTCTCCTAGTCCATAGGTTGTCTTTTTGTTTTGTTTATGGTTTCCTTTGCTGTACAAAAGCTTATAAGGTTAATTAGGTTTCATTTGTTTATTTCTGCTTTTATTTTTATTGCCTTGGGAGACTGTAAAGGTCTCTTTTTTTTTTTTTCTGGAATAGTCCACAGGATGGCGGACTGCCTAAGCCCACTTTGGTGACCTCTCCAGTTCTGCTACCCAATACCCTACTGCCCCTCTGTAATGGGGGCTGCCTTATCATGCTCTCCCTGCTGAACTAGAGCTGCTCCTCCACCCCTACTCCCCATTCCAGTGTTTGCCTGGAGCACACGAAACTTGCATGACCTTTTGGACAGCTCTGTAGGGGCTTAGATACCTTTGCTGGGGGCTAGTCTCTTTCACTGATTTGGTTTCCCCAGACTTCTATCATGCTCAGACTCAACTCACTCCTCTCCACCTGGTGTGGCTGCTCCCAAAATGTCTCAGGTCTGGTTAATTCTGTTATGACAATCTTTTATCCTTCCCCTTCCCCTACTCCCTCTCTCTCCTCCTTATTCTCCCAGTCAGTGCATACCTTCACAATTTTGTTGCCTCCTACTCAGTAAAAATCATCTGTTTCAACCAGAACAAAACTTTATGCCAGAAAAACACAATAGGTATTTAAAAACCAGTTACTGAATACATTTCTAAAGTACTGAATTATATTGCAAGGGCAACAGTTTAAGCCTTATAAGAGTTAAAAGTCTAATGTAAAGAAAAGATTTTCTTTTTACTGATTTCAGAAAACTATCATTAAGCTTACCCTAAGATTACTGAGAGGAAAAACAAGAGAAAGTTGCAAACATTATTTATAGTTCTCCCAGCATAATAATAGCTCAAAAGAATACGAAGGGATTTAAGTACATGTTGGTTTCCTGACTTCCTGAAATTATGACCTTTTTCATAGACCAAAATAAAAGGGATACAGTTTTTTGATGAACATTAGGATATTGATCACTTAAATACTAATAGAAGGCTAATTTATGTTTTTCTCTAGCTGAGTTGACAGTTTAAAAAAATATGCATCTGATTCAGGAGACTCTCATTTCACAAAAGGGCATTAATGTACCAAAGCTTCTCATTAAATCCCATGGTTCAGTGGGACTCTGGCTTAAAACAATAAAGAACAGATTTACAGTTTCCCATTCATATCCAATACCTTTTCCTTCTATTTAGGAGGTCATAAAGCTGTCCACAGTAGATTTCATAGAAGCTGATCCACACAAAGAGGTGCCTTCTTGGCTGGGTCACTTCTAGCTGTCTGAAGATGTCTTTGGCAGCCAGAGCATACAGTCCCGGGTTCTGATGTGTTCCTATCATGGTGTAAGTCTTTCCTGCACCTGTCTGCCCATATGCAAAGCAAGTGGCATTGCCTCTGGGGGAAGAATTATTTGTATTACTTTTAAATATTAAGAGAAATGCTAATCTACACACATATTTTTAAATGACAAAAGACAGGTAGAAAAAGAATCCTTGACAAAATTAGGTATAAAACATAGAGTCCTTTAAGGAGAAGAGGGCTTTACATTATAAAAACATGGGAAGAGGAAAAAAATTCTCAAAGCAGTACATGAGTTTTTTAATAGAAATTTTTTATGGAACTGGTAAGACCATAAGACAACTAACTCTAGGAGATAAGCAAACAAAGACCACATGCTAGGTGCTTTAGGGGATCCCAGAGGGGGAAAAAAAAGTTAATTCTGAAAGATAAGTTTGGTGAAAGAAGTAATAGAGAATTAAATACAATGAATAATAGAAGATCATACAATAAATAGGATAGTGGTGACCACTCATTTGAATATTAAGGAAGTTCAGATAGAGGTAAAATAAATTTAAGCAAAATATTTAAAGGACTCACAAAAGATCTCTTAGGGTCTCAATTTTCATTTCTATCAATAAGTTACTGGGTTACTTGATTTCTAAGATCCCTTCTGGCCCTGATGTCCTATGATTCTAAGTGAGAGTCCCTATTCTTGCATGTGGCTATGTGTGTGTACACAAAACCCATATGAGTGTACAAAACTGCAGAATAAGAGGTGGACAGGAGAACTTGGAGACCAATTTGCCAGTCACAGTATGTTTTAGGAGGAGTTGAAGCCAAGATTACCTGAGTATTGTGGGTCCTATGTACTATGTAGTCCTAGTATTGTGTAGTACTAATGAGAGAGTAAACATAATGTTATGCAGTAAGTAGCTATTGCAGACTATTGAACGGGAATCACATGGATTAATGATAAAAGTAGCTACCTGCAGCAAGAAAAAAGTATTTATGGACACAGGGGAGGGGGAGGCAGAGAGATGAATACATAGAAGACAGACAGAAACCAAAAAAAGAGTGAAATGATAAGAGCAGAGGAACCATGAAAGTGTGAGAATCAAAAGAGGGGAGCTAACCAGATTTAAGCAGAGATCATTTACTCCTTGTCTTTTAAACCATGGCTCCCAGAAGTGTAAGCACTTGAATATACAGGCAGAGCCACAGTTAAGAAAAGAATTTCAGGAGGAAAATCTGAACACACTGAAGATCATCTAGCAGAATTAGAGTAGAGAATAATATCTACCTTATCTTCTGAGCATTTTACTGATGACCTATTTTCAAAAAACAACAGATGAAGAAATCTCCTATTACATTTACAGAACTTACCTAATAATTTCACTTAACTTGCAACTCTCTTATTTTTTATTGGTAATGTCTTAATATAAAAATTCTAACTTATTTTAGAAAACTACTCTCTCAAAAAGCACTCCCTAAATTTGGTGCATAAGAAATTGAACCTAAAAGAGATTTCACTTTTTTAGCCTGCTCATTGAAAAAAAAAATTGCTACACAACAATAAAAAGATAACACAAAAAACAGGCAAATGAAGATATCTGAATGGCCAATAAGCACATGAAAAGATGCTCAGTATCATTAGACACTGGGGAAATTAAAACTTAGAAACACAATGAAATAGAGTTCCATACCCATTAAATTGGCTAAAATAAAGAAGATTGACAATATCAAATATGGTGAGGATGCAGAACTACAATTCTCAAACACTGCTGTTGGGAATATAAAATAATTCATGGAAAATTGTTGAACACTTTCTTATAAACATACACCTATCCTATGACCCAGCAATTCCATTTCTAGGTTTCTATTCAAGATAAATTAAAACATGCTCATAAAAAGGCTTGTATAAAAATGTTCATACAGCTTTATTAAAAATACTCCACTGGAAACAACCCAAATGTTCATCAACAAGACAATGGATAAACAAACTGTGGTATATTCACAGGAGGGAATATTACTCAGCAATAAAACTATACATACATGCAACAACATGTACTAATATCAAAGAACATTATGCTAAGCAAGAAAGCCAGGCATAAAATGCATATTGTAATGATTCTATTTCTATGACATTCTAGAACAGGCAAAACTAATCTGTAGTGACAGAAAGCAAGTCAGTCATTATATAAGACCTGGTGGTGAAGGTAGGAGGATTAACTAAAAAGGGACACAAGAGAACATTCTAGGGTGATGGAAATGTTCTATACCTTGTTCCAGGTATTGATTACTTGGATACATACAACTATCAAAACTTATCAAATCTAAATATTTCTGTGCATCTTAATGTATGTAAATTATACCTCAATTTTTTTTAAAGTTATAAAAGTTATTTTAAAGAATAAAAATGAAAAACACTCTGAAATCAGCGACTCTAGCAGGCTGTTCAGCATTTTCTCTGTATCTGACTACATTTTAAATACACAACAGAAGCCCCTTGTACCTACTCTGACCCATTTAATATTAAGTGTGAACAATTATTTCAAAATTTAAAAAATACATCTATAAAAAATGGGCAATAGTCATTTATCTTATTCCAGTGAAAAAAAATAAACTATAGCCAGAATACATGATTCCTATTATCATCAAAAGTTCAAACTAAGTACAACCACTTAAACCTTTTTATTCAGGACTTTGATGATATAGTATTGTTGACAGCTTATATTTTTTCACTAAGCACAGAGAATCAATATTATCAGTGTAAAAGGAAATTTTGCTGAATATTTCTAAATGCTTTATGAATCCAATAAATAGAGACACTGAATTTTCCACAAGAGTCTAATTCACTAGGTCAAAACACAATTTCACATTTAATTCAAAACAATTGAAAAGCATAAGTGGTATTTATAAAAAATAAGACTTATGGAAAATAGAAAATACAAAGCAAGATAAGCAAATAATTTCTATCATACCCATTGAAAATATGCTGAATGAGTGGGTGAGTAGTCTTCATGTATACATCTCGATTGGTGCATGCCTCACCAAAGACTTCATCAAAATAAAAAACATGCTGAAAAAGAAATTTGATTTTTATAGAAAGAGACACTTACTGGATTTTCTTCACCACTATTCTAGCTAATACATGATAAAGGTGCAAATATATTTTTAACTATCGTAACTGTCCATGACAAACTTAGAGATAAATAAGCAATCATTAACTGTCAAATGACAGAGCCTTCTTTTACTTGAGATCTCTGTAGACAACCATTTTTTTTTACTAGGAGAAGGAGGCAATTAGGTTTCTTTATCTATTTATTAAATGGAGGTACTGGGGATTGAACCCAGGACCTCATGTATGCTAAGCACACATTCTACCACTTAGCTATATGCTCCCCTCAACATATTCTTATTATATAAAAATTAAGCCACACAATTTTCGTTCTCTCTTAAGGGAAGTAAACTGATGAGGACACCAGTGAGCCAATCCTCCTACTGCGTAGGAAAGAAACTGAATTCTATGGAGATTATCCTCATAGCTCAGCTGGGGCCAGCATACTTGAAATTTGGGGGGGAATTCTAGAGGAAGATCTTCATTCCCTAATCACATAGCTTAACTCAGAATTCCATAAATATTTACTGCTCAGCTAGTAGCATGTATATTGCAGCAGACACTTCCAAGGGACCCAAAGATACAGACATTACCCTTCCATTACACCACCTCACTATTTAAAGATGTTAATCCAGACAAGTATACAAATGACCATGAGGCAGAAAAAACTTGAGAGATAAAGTACGTGCGGAACAAAAGAAAAACAATCTTCTCTGACTGGGAAAGACATTATGAAAAAGACTGTACTGAAAAATGGGCCACGGGGGAAGAAGAGGAATTTAAGAGGTAGAGACTGAGGCAGGGAAGGTATTCAAGGCACTGGGGAAACATGAGCAAAGAGTCAAAGCAGGAAAGCACAAAAAATGTTTAGAGGACAGGGAGGATTCAACGTGTCTAAAATACAGGAACTTGTTAGGTAGAAAAGTGAAATAGAAGACTAGAATAATGAGTTAGGACTATGTTGTAGCGGTTTTCGGATACCAGCCTTAAGGGAGGGGTGGAATGCTTATATTTAATTCAGTAAAAGTGGAAAGACTTTGCAAAGGAAAGGGATAATCTAAGCCACTTTATTGGAAGACTTCATACTATGAATGGATCAGGAACAAGAACACTAGTAATTCAGTGGTGAGATTAAGAAGGGTCTCAATTAGACGATGATAATGGAAACAAAAGAGATTGATGCATGAGAAATTTGGCAACTGACTGAGTGTGGATGCTGGGGAGAGAAAGGGGTTCAAGACAATTCCCAAGTGAAAAACCATAGTAATCTGAAAGAAGAGAGATAGGGGACCACATTAAATTGGGTCTGGAAAACATTAGTTCAGCAGCCATAATTATTTACATAATTTAGAGGCTTACCATGTTGGCCGCCCAACCATATCTGAGTAAGAAATACTAATACTTTCATGTAGCATAATGGCAGTCCATATACAATGATTGAGAGATGAGGCCCTACCTTCTGCTACCTTTTGGGTCTGTTCTAAATATTCAGTTAAGAAAAAATTTTATGGGCAAATCTAGAAAAGTAGACTTTAGCCAATTTATTGTGGGTCACTACCTCAAGTTCGATTCTGTTTCATGTACCATTACATTAGAATGGAAATTTGTTAGATCTGAGAAGAAATTGGGGCCACAAAGTCAAATTTATCTGTTAGAAAAAAATCTCCAGAAGTTTGGGGTGAGAAAAAAATGAATCTGTGCAGCATGATAAAGAGATCTGTGAACTTCTAGTGCTCTGAAAAATGTGAGTGGTTTTAAGAGCAGTAAAATGTAACTGTTGAATCTGGGTGACAGGTACATGGGGGTTCATTATACTTTTGATTAAGCTTAAAATGGCGATAATAAAGAGTAAAATGTATTTCTAAAATCTGACTTTAATGGACATGATTTATATCTAATTCATAACTGGTCTTTAAGCAAGGAGACAAATACATTCTTTGCTCAAATATCACTGTAGGTTTTTTAGTTAAGTATGAAGTCAAAAGCATTTCTTGCATTTCTAAGGAAAATAAGAAAAAAATAAACAGAAGTAAATGTGGGAGTACTTTTTTGGGGGCTTTATTTCACTGAGTATATGGCTATTCTTCCTCTCCTGTAAGTACTCTTGAGTAAATGCCTTTGAAAGCACTTATTAAAGGGACTAGTATTTTTCCTTCCACTAGGATTGAAGTATTATTTTTCTAGTACTTTTGTTAAGTATCTTTTATATGTGAAAATGCAAGATTATGATTCATAAAGTCCTTTGCATCACATACACTTTCATTTAATTATATTTTATCAATGAGGTTGGATTAACATTCACTTTAGCCTTGATGTGATCAGAGTTGCATAGTTTATTTTTTAAATAAGTTTTTTTCAGATTATAAATGTATCTATAGACTATCTCTGGAAAGATACACTTAGAACAAGTAATACTGGTTGTCTTCAAGGAGGAAATGGGATTCGAGATACTCTTCATTGCATACCCTTTTGATTTTGAAATAGATAAATTTATCCCATTCAAAAGTATTTTTTATGTAAGAGTAACACAGCTGATTGCAGAAAAAATTTTAAACATGGATAACAGAGAAGAAAATCAAAATTTGTACATCTTACTACCCAGAGAATGTCACTATTGACTTTTTGATATATTTTATTACCATCTTTTTTTCCTATATACTTTTCTCTTTAAGAAATTGGACTGAAACACATGTAGATTTGTTTCCTTGTTTTTTCACTTACTATGTTAATATAAAATTTAATGGTAAGGACAGCATACTACATGTATATGATCATATATACTAAGCAATAGAAGATTTGAAAGGATAGGATATTTAATTAAAGAACATATAAACCTATTGCTTGAATTCCTGAATAAATTTTAAAATAAAACCCAAAGAATCTGAGATCAATATTTATTTGCTATGTTTGCTATGAACCTCCCTTTTCTTCTTTCTACTTAAGGAAGAAAAAGAGGGAGAAAAAAGGCCTCCCAACACTTATATATCATAAGCATTGATAGGTAAGGACTTTGACCTATGAGAGCAAAGGTCTAAAGTTCAAACAGCAGAGAAAGTGCTATGGAAACTATAGGGATTCAATAAGTATTGATCAATGATAATGACAAAGTAAGCTTATTGTGTTGTGGGATAAAGGAAAAATACAAAAGATAAGATGATGCCTCCTTAAGAGAATTACTGTGACAGAAGCATCATTAAGGCAGTCTTGGGTAGATGGTGATTGGATAGGGCTATTACTATGGCTATAAGTAGCCATGGAACTAGATAGCATTACAACTAATTGGTCATTTGCACCATCTTCAATATAAATACCTCCCACCTAGACCTAATAGATTGTACATTGACCAGCAATCGATAAGACTGTTAAAGTGATTGGGTGAGTTATAGAGTGGCCTAGTAATTTAGTGCCCATAGAAAGACTCAGTGGATTATCTTGAATGTTACTGTGAAATCTAATTTTGGTAACCAAAGAAAAAGAAGAACAATGCAACAGTTAAAGAGGGGAGAGTGTTAACAAGCTGACCTCAGTATTTAAGAATTTATTCCAGTGAGTAAAATCTCAGCTGATTAAGGTGAACTGCCTGCACACCAGATTACTCACTATTTTTTTCTATCAGTCACTGGGTTTTGAAGAGAGCAATACAGAGAATAGAATGGACATAATATGAACATTCAGGGAGGCAGATTCAGAGTAAGAGAAACTCCGAATTCCCAAATCTTAACATCTGGTGGATTATTCCCTAACTATTTAGATTATTCATAATTGCTTCATAATTTTAACCTAAATTATGATATCTTCCATCTACAGAGTTTGCTGTTTTCATAAGAGACTGAGTTACTGCAAGGGTACCTATCAGCTTGGAATAAACTCTTTCCAAACCAAACCCTTTATCCTTAGACTCATCATAATCATTCAGGCAGGGAATGAACATTTTTTATGTGTCTGAGCTACTAGTGTTTTATTTAAACTTATAAATCCTTATATGTTCAATGTGAAATCAGATCCCTGGATTATATTTACTCATTGTAATTTAGCTTGTATAAACTGGCTTGCTCAGGAGCCCAATTTCCACCAAATTAAGTCTAAATCCAAGCACAACTAAGAATCAAAATAAACAGCTGGCTGGCAATCTGGGGTCTTGTTGCTCAAAAATATATCCTCCATCATGAAACTCCAGACTCACACTCAGCAAAATGAGAGGTTCACAATGTGAGAGACAGGACAGAATTGAGACTAACTGTGTGATCATCTTATGGTCACTCTGGAGCATATGCTCAGTGATTAGTCTTGCCTACCACCAATTCATTATTTAAATTCTTTTAATTCCCTCATTCCCCCCCTTTTCTGGCTAAATGTGTACAATTAAATTCACATAAAGCATGTTAAGTGAATAATGTATGATGCAACTCGATTGCACAAGAGTGGAGGAACTATGTTTTTGTATTTCTCACTGCACTATATTTAAAAAAAAAATGAAGGCTCAGGGTTATCAATGACTTAATGCAATGTCACATCAGGAATGGATGCCAACACTAGAACCAGAAACTGGATTTCAGAATTTGTACTGAAACAAAAAGCAAAACATTGATACTTGATAATATTAGTTCCAAACACAGAAGGAAAGCATCATACCTGCAGAATATATTGTGTGAGGTCAACTGCTTCTTTCTTCTCATGAACAAGTAGAGTTTCTCTGTCTTCTACAGTAATAATATTCATTTCTCCACGACGTAACTCCCTCATGCACAGAGGGCGTTTTCGAACACAAACTCTGATTTTCTCCATCTCAGTCCAAGGATTCTCTTTCTCTGAGGTGTTCTGTCTGATATATAAGTGGGCTTTAATTTTTAATAGGATAAAGCTACTAAATTTTTAATAAGGATAAAGCTACTTAAGGTCAAAGTATCAGCATACTTTGTTATATATTAGGTGTAATACACACACATATAGTATGTGTTACACACTGAAGTGTTGAAAGTTCTGAGAAGTTCTTTTATTAGCTATAAATACTCCTGATTACTTCTATCTCCATCTCTACTCCACCCCACCCAATGTCTCTTACTCCTTTCAATCCAATTATTATTGTACATTTACTGTTTTCTTGACCATTCAATCTAATTTTTTTTAAATCCTACCTGGGTTTATTTAATAACTTGAATTTGGTGACTGGTTTCAATGTTCTTTCCTCGTTTCTCCCAGGTATATTCTGGCCCTCCCTTTGTCCTGTTTTCTTACTACTTCTTTTTGCCCACCCCAATAGGTATTTATTTGTTAGAACACAATCCTGTATTTCTTCTTCCTGGGACAATTTTATTACTGGTGCTGTCCACCACTAATTAACCCTTCTATTCAGACACATTTCTTCTCTGGCTGGCTTCAGTGGACTCATCAACCTTAACATCCAGAATATTTGAGGCAATTTTCCTTGGGTTAAGGATACAAAATTCATCAATTTACTAGTTGAGTCCAATGGTGGTATAAATGCATATATTCAAGAACTGACCACTTACCTATGTAGAAATGCCTCTTAAGCAAGGTAACCAGAAAACAGAATTCTTGAAATAGATGTTTTATCAGGATAAATGCCTTTGGCACATATACTAAGAATGTCTTAGTGGGACAAATTATTCCCTTCCTTTACTCTTTAGAATTTGATTAATAGCCCCTAAAAAGCCTTTTATAATAGATTTTACACAGGATATTTCACTATATAATTGTTTCATATCAATTTCAATTTTGTGAGCCCTCCAACTGACTGGAAAATTATTTCTTGCCAGGATCTAAATTAGTAAAAAGTAGCAAATAAAATTTCTAATATAATGCATAAAGGACTACTTAAGGCTTTTAAAGCATTTTTTTTTAACCAACCTATAGTAGACGTCTAAAAAATGTACCATTTTGACATTAAAGGTAGCAAAATCTTGACAATCATCAAAAGTGAATGACGGGCATATGGGAGTTCATTGTTCTATTCTTCTTCTTTTGCATGTTAGATTTTTTATAAGAAAAAACTTTCAATGCATCCTAAATTTTAACAGGGGCCTTGTGTCAAGATCTCTAGTTGCTGGTATTAATAACCTAATCACATAAAGCTAATCAAAGAGGGTAGAAAATGTCCTTTTAAAAACTGACCAGCAATTCTAGGATTGGTTATATGGACAAAAGAACTATAGTTTTCAAGTTCAAGAGGCAAAAAGGAATGAATGTTTTTCTAAAAGGCTCCGGTTTTAATGTCCAATCTTCCCTTGAAGAAATAAACTCTGTCTGACTTGCAAAAAGTTAAGACAGCTGGAATTAGATCTTAAATAAGTCAGGGCAACCAGTTATCTCCAAATGTCTTAAACTTTTAGTAAAATTCTGAGGCCAGTAATTCATTTGGAACTTTCCTAATTTAAGGTATCCAGAGACTGCTCTTTGGATCCAGATGACTCACTAATAGGAAGCTTTAAGTTGGTGAGTTTCTCAGGGTTCTGAAATTCTGACTCCTACTTAGGGTTAGGGTGAGAAGACAATATTGAGAATTACTGGAGAAAATATACTTTTTTTACCTCCATTTCTCTAATATAATAAGGAATGGGAAGAGTGACATAAAAATGATATAAAAAAGGTGAAGAAAGCTCAATTGGATGCTTTCATTCTGGGCCTGCCATGTATAAACCTCTGTGTTTATACATGGTTTATATGGTTTATAAAGGTTTATATGGTTGTCTGTCTTCCCACTCACCCTGCCCTCTAAGAGTCTGAGAGCCTCCAGATATCCTAGTTATCTTCATATCTAGAATCAGATCAAGCAGAGGTGGTACTTTACATTTGCTAAATAAATAAAATAGCAATATTTAAACAAAAATATCCCTTCTATCTGAATAAATAATGCAAATTAATATCTGTATTCCATTTACAAATAATTCCAATTTAGATTTCTATGTGTTGCTCAATAAAAGACTGTAACATTCAAGAAAGTATTTGTTTTTTCACCACCGAGTTAACCAACAGGACAGCACGTCATTTATGGTCATAAAATAATCTAGTTTTTTTACAGTTAAAAGAAAACAGGACTGTTTTGCTAAACCAAAACAAACAAAAAGAAGTTTTTAGAAACACTATCGAATTAACTTGTGTTTCAAATTACTAAGGTATTTTTACCTTTAAAATTGGGTATTCTATTTTTGTAGAATTAAAAGAACTAGTTGGTTATGAAATCCTCTGAAATCTTAGCCAACGTTAAGACCAGATGTAAATACTTTAAGCTATGAACAATAACCTTTATTTTTTAAAAAATGTGGCTTAAGAATGTATTTTGTTTCTCCATAATTCACCAGCTATACTTTTTAAAATAATAAAACAAGCAATAAATGTTTTTTTTTTAAAAGAACATGTTTTCTATTATACCAAGGCAAGTATTAGGGATTACTCAATATTTCGCCTCACAGGGACCTTCAAATTCTAACTTGAAGCAGCAGGTGAAAATAACTTATTGTCACCCTGACTCTCAAACTCTAAACTCCATTAAAGGTGTCTTACTCTTTGCAATGACCAAAATCATCTGTTCTTCCAAGGCTGAAATTGTAGAAAGCACTCAAAATCAGGACCATATTTCAATATGTGCAGGTAAACTAATTGCTCCAAAGACCAATTCAACTACATGCTCTTTGTTTTAAGCTCCATGTCTCCTGGTTGAAGTGAATTTGATAACCTTAAAATAAAAAACCCCATGAATTGTGTAATTTTTTTCTACTGCAGAGGCTAGTTAGCTTTTTTACCTTCATGGATGCACTAGATATATCATGTTACACTATAATAAATAATAAAAATAGGTCTGCTACAAGAAAAATAGCAGACCCTGGCAAGTAGCAGCTGCTTGGTGTGCATGAACAATATCATCTTCCTCCTATCTGCAAAGTCCAAATTCGTCATTAATTTCCCCCCATCAAGGTACTTCTATTATCACTGCAGAGATATTCACTATCATTTTCTGTAAGGAATAGTTGCTCCCCTCTGGTCATAGAGAAGCCTGCCCTTGCCTGAAACTAACCTCCCTCCAAAAAAAAAGAAAAAAGATAAAAATAAATGATTACCTGATACAGGAATGAGGGATTCCATAGTTATACCCTGAAACACGAGAGACTCTTTGAATAATGGGAATATCACAATCCCCCTGTATTGGAGAAAAGTGATTTGATGAAAAGAGTGAAGTGTTGGTTTCTGTTTGTACATAGGAATCAGCAGCTGTGGCATTCAGAATTCTTGCTTTTGTATGGTACTGGGAATCATCTGGTAGTATGTGTTCCATTACTTTTAGGTAACTAGACTTCTGTTCACTTGCAGAAAAATCTGATAAATCGCACAGTTCAAATTCATTGTTGCTGGTAGCTCTGTCTTTGTTGTCGGCAGGAGAATCAAAATGCAGTTGCCTGCGAGGGCCAGATCTGGGTTTCTGAGGCTTGATGCACAGGCTGCTTGTCTGAAGAGGATACTCTGGGCTACTGACTGCTTTATCTTCTTCCTGCATAATCTTTATGATTTTGATGAGTTGGAAGAGACGTTTTCGGTCGTTCATGTCATGGACTCCCAATTTGGAGTAGTCTTTCATTGTAACATTGGCTAATTCATCTATTTTGTGAAGGCCAAGGGCAGTAAAATGAGGATAATACTGTGCTAACTCAGCTTCACAAAGACATTCATACAACCAGGATGTCATTTTTGGGAATGGGTTTCTATAAATTCTGAAGAGGAAAAAAAAAAGCTCATTCACTTGAAATATAGTAGATGTAATATAATCATTCCTCTAAAAATTGAAAACCAGGAAAGAAACATGCAGAAAAATCCATTCTAGCATATCAGGTTTTCAATAAATATATTTTTCTTCTAAAATGATTAAACAGCACAGCGTAAAATAAACAAAGATGCTTATAATGCATTTGTAGTAACAGATGTAATTTGTCTATCTGCTTAATAAAGAGAGACCTTTTTTTTAAAGAGACTTTCAGTTGTATATATACACAGGTACATGCACACACATACAAAACACAAGTCACTTACTTATTTATAGGGAGTTCCTTGCAACCTTGCACTGGCTACTTAACACATACCACAGACTACTGAAACCTTGTTCCCAACTGCTGATTGTTACAGGACTAATTTTAGATGTTCAAGTTAATGTCAAGGCATGTTGCACAACTGTTTCTCCTGATTAATGAACAAAGGGTAAGAACTCTTTCAGAATGGAAAGCAGAATTAAATAGCAGACCACAGAGGTTTGTAAACAAATATAACTCAGAGGAAATCACATTTGTATCTGCTGAGTACTGGTAGAAGTTAGTTGAATAAGGAAGTAAAAATATCATTAATTTAGAATCTACTAATTCAGGATTTCAGATCATTCTAAAAGGTAGGTGGTTGTAGATGTCTACCTATACAAAATATGAAAAAAGGATTTACCTAGGAAATTAATAGTACGGTCAGGATTTTAAATACATGTACATTAAAATGCTTAAAAACTTTTAACACCAAGCTATTTAATAAATACCAACAAATAATGTGGTAATAACACATAATCCTGGTCTATTATTAAAGCCAGGACCCTGAGGAATTCTCCAAATCTCTGTGATCAAGTTCAAGTTCATGAGAATATTCAAATTAAGTAAACTATGTACAGGAACCACATCACAATAAAGGTGTTTATTTAAAAAAAAAAGTAAGCAAACTACATTTTCTCTTAAAAATTTTTTTTAATAATTCAGTTTTTTCAAAATTCTATTAGTTCGTGGTAAAGCTTTTCTGTCTTTCATTTTAATTTATATTTTATTTTCATTCTGGGAGAAACAGAGAAAGAAGTCAGGGCCAGGTAATAAAGATGATTAAAGGACCTTGTGTAATTAACTTTGGAGGAAATGCTACTTAGGCTAAAGAAAAGGCCAAAGGGGCTAAGTATTACATTCTAAACTCATCCTGCCCTTTGCCATTTGTGGTAGATTGAAAAAAAAAAAAAAAGCCACAAATTCTTTGCAGGTCCTTCCATCAAGAGATGGAATTTATTTCTCCTGTTGCAGCTAGGCTGGCCTCATGACATGTTTTGGCCAACATAATGTGGTGGAAGTGACACTGTGCCTTCCATGCCTAGTCCTCAAGAGAGGCTTCCACTGTTCTCTAGGAACTCTTCTGCTACCATGTGAAGAAGCCCAGCCAACAGCCATCATCAAAGCCAGACATGAGAGAAGCCATCTAAAACTATTTAGCCCCACTGGCGCCACCAGATGACTGCAGCCATATGGGGTCCCAGGTGAGACCAAATGTAGCTAAGCCTAGCCCAAATATTTGACTCACAGAACTGTTAGCAAATAAAATGGTAATTGTTTTAAGCCACTAAATTTTGGGGTAGTTTACTACCAGCAGTAGATAACTGCAACACTGACTGCTTTCATGCCTTTTTAAATGCTGTATCTTTGCCTGAAATGTCCCCAACTCCCTCTGCCTCTTAAATGAGTCATGTCCATTCTTTTGAGATAGCTCAGTAGCTCCCCCTCATCCCCATGAAGCCTTCTTTCTTATCTCAGTCTCTTCTACCATTTCGCCACCAAGCACTCTACATAGTTAAACCAGGCCACCACTCAATCCCTTTACTACAGTTTCTTCTACCTGGAAAACCTGTCTTTCCCAGGAAAAGTCCTATTTATATTTTTCTTCTGTGTGGTATGCCCTGGCAAGGGATAACTGGTATTTCCTCTGTGCTTCAGTAATAACAATAATAGCAGCTAGTGTGTATTGAGCATTTATTACATACCAAGCACTGTTAACCTCCAAACGATACTATGAAATAGATAAATGTGTGACCTTCAGCAAGTTACTAATTTAATATCTCTGAAAATTTTTTCTCAATTGTAAAATGGAAAAACAATAGTCTCCACAGTTCCTAGGGTTAGGATTCAATGAGAAAACACTTGTAATAATGCAAATATTAATCAGCATGATGCCCAGTATATGCTTAGTGTTCAAGAAGTGTTGGTAGTTATTACTACTACGATTGTTATTTCTGTATTACTATCTTTACTACTTCACTCAGAACTTACAACAGAATAAGCCTTCAATGTTTTGCTGTGCTTTAGGTTATTTCTAAATAGTTATATTCCTCACTTGGCTTAGCCTAACCCAGGGGATCAGGTTAAGTGCTTTGCAGTCTTCTCAATTTCCACAGGCTGTACAAGATCCTGTATTTCACACACCTATGCCCTTGGCGACATGCCCTCCCAATCCAACTCTGATAACCATGGCTTCTACAGCAGCCCTTAATCAGTACACGTACAATACCAACATATTTACTTTGCAATGCTTGGATATCCCATATATCATGGGAGGGAAAGACGCTGGAGATAGCAGTAATCTGGGCATGCAAATTAAAGCAGCCAACAGCATGCTTCTACATAAACTGGCAGCATGGTGCTTTTTTGAGCCCGATAGTTAGCCTATGTTCTTTTGTTTTAATATTAGATATGATTCTTTGTACAAGTATAAAATGACATAGGTACAAAGTTATTCATTGTTTCACTTCATGCAATAGCAAAGAAATGGAATAGGGACTGGTTAAATAAATTATGGTAATTCATTAAATGGAATACTATAAAGCAACTACAAATATGTAAACTTTCAATATGTTATTGAAGAAAAAGAAAGCTCTCAAATACATTTAGTGATTAAAACAAAGTATAGAACAATTTGTATAATAAAGGTACCATTTGTTAAAGAGAAAGAATTAACTCATCTATAATAGTCTATATATTTGCTTATCAGGCATAAAATATCTTTGACAAGATGCACAAGAAAGTAATAATATTGGTCTCAAGGAGGAGGGAACTAATTAGTGGAGGGCAAACATGGGAAGGAAACTATTGTATGCCAATAAATGTGGTAGTTACTATTACTTTTCTTATTATTTCTATTTCACTGCTGTCTCCACCACCCAGAGCAGGACACAAAACAGCTGTTTTGTAAATTTTGAAACTATATGGCTATATTACTTATTTTAAAAATCTATTTTTAACTTCACTTACTTCCCTTCCTCCCAATCTCCCCACATTGATCTGATACAACTACTTGTTACTATTTTGGTGTTTTTCCTCTAACCTTTTTAAAAAATTGAATTACAGTTGATATTTAATACTCTATTAATTTCAAGTGTACTACATAATGATTTGATATTTGCATATATTATGAAATGATTACCACGGTAAGTTCAGTAACCATCTATCCCCAAAGTTATTACATTATTGATCATATTCTTTATGCTGTACATTACATCCCCATGACTTATTTATTATATAACCAGAGGTTTGCACCTCTTAATCCCTTCACCTATTTTACCCACTTTCCCATTTCTCCAGCCTTTTAAAAATGCATTTTTACATTGTATTTAACACTGTACTCATAACTGTCTTGAAATCTACTTTTTTATTTAATATAAGCATTTTCCTACCTGTTTGTTATAGCCATTAAAAACAATTCACACTATTACAAATAATGTTTGCTGAATAGATTAATTACCCCAGGCAGATGTGATTTCTCTCTCCCAACTCTTATAGTGTTTTGATTGTAAAACTAATAGGGCATTACAGACTCATATTTTTAATTTTTGTATTTATTGCCAGCCTTGTTCCAGAAATAAGGTGGCTCTGCCTTACACTATAGTGTGAATTCTTAAAGAGAAAACAAATATGATCCCACTCAGCCTAGCACTGTGCCAGACAGGTGTGCAACAAGTGTTTGTTGAATGAACAGAACTGGCTTAGACAGGACAAAGGACAAAAAGGTCTACCATTTCTACTTTTTACCTAACGTAATTAAATTATTAAGAGACTCCATGAAGCCTGCTTATGTGGCTATGGAGACGTTTTCTCTCAGTTTCCTAACTCTACAAGTCCCATCACCCCAAGTAATAAGACAGCCTCAGGGTCCTTACAACCTAGAAGAGCCTAATACACACAATGTCTTAACCAATGTAACCCTGAGCACTTTCTGTAGGTCAAAGAAATATTTTATATAAGGCTAATCCTATTATTTCAGCAGATAGTTTATGATCATACTACTTTGATGATCTGATTTATCAAGTTCTGTTTTATGCCAAGCACTATGCTTAGGTGTTTTACATAAACTATTTTATTTAGTCTGCTTATACCAGAATATTTTAAAAACCCTGTTGGAGTGAACCCCTAAAGATAGTGCTTGTTTATTGGTTGTCATTCTAGGTGACAATTTTAATGTAAACTACTTTTAAAATGTTAATTTTTTCTAGCACTGTTAGCCAGCCTAAAAAAATGTTAATGTTTTATCCAAATTGTGTATTGGGCTTATTTTTCAGTGGGCAAAAAAGGATGGGAGCAAAGGATCATATTAAGAGTACTTTCCTCAACACCTAGAAGCCTATTTAGATAATTAGGGAGGAAAACAAAAAAGTCCAAGGCTGGTGGTTTGTTAACTTGATAACCTAGACTATAAATTGTAGCAGTTACCCAGATAAAGGTTATATACAAGTAGCAACAGGCCTCCCTTGGGAAGTAGATGATAGTGGGGAGAAATTACACTAAACTAAAACCATTTTTCCCTTTCCACAAATTTATTTAAGTATGTTTGGATTCAAGTTGCCAAAATATCACTGAAGTGAATCTTATTTTATCTGTTCCCCAAGATTTTTGCTCTAGATTCTCTTAGGCAGGCTTACTAGGATAATGACCCTTTTCTACACACCTACTCATAAATGCGTATTTTTATTTGATTTTTTAATCTACAAAAATTTATTGTCTATTTACAGAAGAAAAGCATGCATATCATTAAACAAAAAATGCTTTTTCTCAAAATGAGAAAGCATTTTTCTCACATTTTTGTTATTAAAAAATTTTTTTTTAAATCAATGTTAGCTGTGTGTTTTATTGCAGGATGCTCCTCCATCCTTCTTAGAAACAGTTTGGCTATAATAAAATATTGACATGTCAGCTTTATCAGTGGATTTAGAAGATAGCTATTACTAAATAAAGCACTGGTGTAACACATCATAGACATCCAATAAACATAAACCCTTAAAACTACCACTGTCACCAAACACATTCTTATTCTGAAGGTAGGGAGACAGACTTGAATAGAGAGGAAAACATTCACATGGGTTGTTTTTTTTCCCCCCAAGATGTCAAATAAGATTTTATTTTAAACATGTTAATAGACACCAAAGAGTTTGGTTAGTAGTAATTAGTACAACAGAAGATTAATGGATTAAGAGACAAAAAAATCCAGAATCTAGCTGGGCTCTGCTAAGACCCAGACATGATACATGGTTAAATTATTTAATGTCTCTAAGCCTCAGCTTCAAGTTTAAAACTAGAATAATACCTTATGCTGCACACCTTAAACTTATGCAACGCTGTATGTCAATTATATCTCAGTAAAACTGGAAGAACTAGAATACTTTCTACAAGTATTTGCAGTAAAATCAGATACGTTAAAGGATTCTATATAGGTATTGATTACGCAGCAACAGATTCTGTAAAGCACTAAGTACCTGGCAAATGGCAGGCACAGTGATCTCCCTATAGCATTTAAAAATATTTCTATTATAAAAAATTTCAAGCATCACAAAGTAAATACAGCTGTACCATAAACCCTCATGTTATCCACCCATAGATTCTTTTGTTATCAAAATTTGCCACATTTGCTTCTGTTTGCTGAAATATTTAAAAACTCAATCCAAAATATGTCATTTCACCTCTAAATTCATTTTTAAATTGGTATTTTCTTATATAACTAATGCCATTATACCTAATAAAGTTTAAAATAACCCTTTAGTATCTTATATTCAGTCTATAATCTAATTTCCTCAATTATCTCAAAAACATCTTTTAAAAATATTTACTCCTAAATTATATATATTTATTTCAGTATCTTTTTACAAAAATACCTTTTGTCAACAACTATGGCTATGTGATTATCCGAAGTAGAGTTTGTACATGAAGGCAGACATAAAAATATTCTTTCTTTTTAATTTCCAATTTTCAGAATTAAGTAGGAGTAGTGCCCTAGATATTTTGGATGGCATTCAATGAGTTCTTTTGGGGTTTTGCTTTTATCTGGGGAGAGGAGAGGCAGGTTCATATTCATCATTAACTCACGGGTTTTTATATATTTCATGTGTTCCAATCCACTGCCTTAGTCTTTGATAGCTTCACACTGTATATTTCCTGGCCAAAGCCTAAAATCGGCTTTCCTCCAAGAAACTTGTCTCTGTTTTAGAAGTAGCTGCACTTTGTACCACATCCAGCTAAAGGTTATGCATTCCCAGCAAGTGTTAAAGAGAGAGGGCCTGGGCATTAGGAAAAAAGGAGAAAGAATGAGCACAGCCACACTGGTCCTTCTTTTCCTTTTAGAGGTCAGGAACAACTCAATACAGCCACAAGTAGCTAACCCAGAACAGTCACTACTCACTTCACATTTGAGTTACTGAATATTCTTTCTAGGTAAATTTCTAACTTATGTCAACTCCAAACAGTTAGTTGTGGCTTCTGGAAGGCTTTATTATGAAGGACTTTGAGGCATTTATAACCATTAATAAAATATCGGATGAGAATTTGGGGGGCTGGGGAGGGCAAGTCATTTCCATTTTATTTTTGTGGTCCTCTTTATATATTGGAGTTAAGAATTTACACCTTTGTCACATTGTGACTATAAGGATGTCAATGGAGTTCCTCAACATAAAGGTGATAGGATATAATAACCACTAAGAAGCAGAATAACCAAACAATGGAATATAGATAAATTATTTTAGTAAATTAAGTATTTCAAATATTTTAAGAAATTTGTCTGATTTCAAATGTCCTCTACTACTACTAGTTCATAAAGATTCAGATAAAAATGACAAGTGGTAAAGGAAGAGTTAGAGGTCAAGGTTGATGACTGTTGATTTTGTTTAGTGTTTGAGTATTCCTATTACTGTAGCTATAACTTTATTGGGTAACCTACAGCAAAAAGGGCAAATACATAGCCTACAAAAACACAACACAAATACCTATCTGTGCTGCTTCTCTCCCCTCCTATGCCCATGGTAAACAGTCCAAATCTGTTTCAGTGTTCTTTCTTATTAATCCCTGAAACAGCTTAATCCCCTTTTGGGTGTGTGTGCATGACAGCGTCCAATTCTATGAGTTCTGACAGCTGTATATACCTATGAAACCACTACCACAATTAAAATACAGAGTACTTTAATTGACCTCAAAAGAGTCCTCATGCCTCTTTGCATTCCTTCCTCTGCCACTGGCCTAGGCAACCACTGATCTGTATGATGTTTCTATCATCATATATAAGTTTGCTTTCCGAAAAGTTTATGTAAATGAAATTATACAATATATTCTCTTTTGCATCTAATTTCTTTCAGTTAGCATAATGATTATGAAATTTATTCATAATGCACATATCACTTCCTTTTACTTGGGAGGAGGAAGACTGGAATCAATCAGTGAGCGGCCCAAGGTAACACAGATCTCAAGTGACAGTTCTAAGATTGGAACTTAGGTCTTCTCATGGCTAGTCCAATGTTTTTTGCACTATTCCAAGCTGCCTCCTTCAAAAGTAGCTGCAAAGACAGCTCATTGCCAGCCTCCCACAAAGGCCCACTATCTACCCTGCTCAACAGAGTGGTTGCCTCCTGCAGATCTGTGCTGCAGCATGGAATCTCTCTCAGCGGCCACCACCAGGAAAATGCCCTGCAAATCAGCAAAATCCAACGGAGGCCAGATGGGCAGGTTTTTACATGTAAGGCCCACTCACATTCAATGCCACAAGTATGCAGAGTTCTCCTCTATGTCAAACCCAGAGACTGCTAGGTCTCAGCTGTTGGGATAACAATCAGAAATAGAGTCTTGGAAGAAATCCAGTTGGCAGAAATTCAAACTTGCTTATCCTGGTGGCAGAGAAAATAAACTGGAAAGGGAATACATGCAACTTTATACACAATTAAGGAAGTTTATTCACATTCCAGGATGTGGATAAGATCCAACTATTTAACATGTTCCCTCAAACTTTCCATTCACCTACCTCAACTATGTAACACTACCCACCTAAACTGCCTGAAACTGCATTTGGAATCAGATAACTCAGATAATTCAGTCACTCAGCTGTGTAATCTTGGGCAAAGTCACTTAGTTCTCTGAGTTTCATTTCCCCCTCTCAAAGGATGTGATATTTATGTAAACCTAATTTGAAAAATTGTAAAGTACTCCATAAGGATGGAGCCATGATCTCTTATTCAGCACTGGATTACTGTACCTGGTATGTAGGAAGTGCTGACTTATTAGAAACAAATAGACACATCATATGAAAGACTTTTAACACTATTAAAAGATGGTTTCTATTATTTGATTGATGAAAAGCTCAGTATATAACAGAATCAAAAGGTAAAGGATCAGAGATACTGAAGTAGATGATTATACTTGCAAAATATACTAATTCATTAATAGTAACACTGTAGGCTTCTACTATTTCATCAATGACAATTGTACAAGTACTTTTCTTTCATTGGTATAAATAGTTGACATAAATGCCTGATTACCATATATAATGTTGAGACATTAGATGATGCTATATATCAAAAGACCAATACTTGTTACAAGTAAGTCATGTGTGTGGTCATTTTAATTGATTTTCTTTTGATCAACCTTACTGAGGTATAATTTGTGTATAACAAACAAGACTTATTTTAAGTGTACAGTTCCATGAGTTCTGACAAATATAATACCCGTGTAACCACCCTAGCAATCAAAATATAATCAAGACAGTCCCATCAAAAAAGTTCCTAATGCCCCTTGCAGTCAGTCCTCTCCTCCACCTCAGATAATCACTGACTTGCTTTCTGACACTATAGATGAGTTGTATTTTCTAGAATTTGTCGTAAAATAAAATCATACAATGTCATTGGTTATTTTAAATCTATCTAACACATGGAGACTGAAGATTTTGTGTGACTTTCCTTTCTCAGGCCTTTGGAAAAAAGTTAAAATGATCATACTATTTTTCATAGCTCTTTTTTTCACTAACCTAAATGACATCTGCTAATAAGGAAGAAATTTCTTAAATCAGTCTAATTTTTTAAAGTCAAACTGAGAAAAATAAGTAGTGAAACAAATTTGAAGAAAATATCATAATCTACTGTTGCTTGCTTGTATAATTGTCAAGATTATTCAATATTTCTAATAAAAGTTTTTCATCACTATAAAATAGTAGAAAATCTAAATCTAAGGTCTATATATTTTCTGCCAAGCAGAAAAACTGAGGAAAAATGGCCCAAGTTCTAATGCATCCAAGTTATTTTTAGTTTCTCAAATTCATGTAACATCCCAAGTACTTCAATTATCAAAGAGGAAAAGGCAAAAAAGATCAATAAATCCCTCTAGAACATCATTAAATTTTAACTTTATCGAGATATAATTCACATACCATAAAACTCACCCATTTAAAGTATACAATTCAATAGTTTTTAGTATATTCAGAGTTGTGCAACCATCACCATACTCCAATTTTAGAACATTTTTATCACTTCAAAAAGAAATCTTGTACCATTAAATTTTAGATGTTACACTAGCATCTAAAAGAGAAAAGCTCTTTCCCTAAAACATTCACTTCTATAATTATCAAAAATAAAATTAACCATGGAAGAAATTGAGAAAACGTATTGAAATTTTCTGTGGAAATTTGAGCTGTGGTTAAGAGTTGTCAAGAATGCACACACACACACAAGTGCACAGGCTGAATTACTTTTTAGACTCCTAGCACAGAATGAAAATCTCAAGAGCTTTAGTTGCATAAATTAGAAGGGCATACCAAACATGTTCTAGGTGGGTGTGATGGCCTTAGTTTTTAAAAAGTAATTCAATATAAGCCTAATAATGCATAAACCAAAGCCTATTTCATTTTATTAAGAATCTTAGGAACCCTACCCTTACTTATTTTAAATAAAATAAACTGCCTGTTTAAAAAAGGAAAAAAAGTTTGACTGACTGATATATGGACTTCATAGTATCAAATAATCTTTTTGCCATTTATATAATGTTAACTAAACAATTCCTCTTTAAAGATGTATTAGTTATTATTACAAAGAATACAGTAAAGAGGAAAGTAAAATGTAGCTTTGGTAACTTTTACAGTAGAAAAAAAGTTGAAAACATTTGTATGTCACAACATTTTAAAAGAAAAATATTCAGTTATTATACAAATTCATATTTCCAAGTTTAAAAAACTCCTCTCAGTTCAACAATAAGATTTCAAAATATTTATGCTGAGCAACCCCTGAAACTAAAAGTTCATAAATGCCAAAAATAACCAGACCATTTATGAGGTAATTTAAAAAAAAAACCATATAGTAAACAGAGCTTAAATGTAGTGCTAGATTGAACCTGACAAATACAATCTACAAAGTTCTTTAAATGACCATTAAATTTTTAAATAAGTATTTCTGCATGGAAAAGCTTTAAAAAGGGTACTTTTAGCAAGTTACATTTATGAAATGTAAAAGGGTAATATCTACTTCTAAACATGATTCTATTATGTTACAGAAGAAGTTTTAATAAAATTGTAGATAACATATGGTTCTATAGAAAGAAAATAAGAGGCAGTGAGGTAATCTTCACCAAGGGAAAAAGGGTGTGTAAGAAGAGAATACAATAAGTCAGAGAAGGCAGAGAGAGAAACCTTCAGAGCAAAGGATCATGGGACTAAGCCAGAAACACTGAAAAAGAGTTTGGCATTATCTAATGAAGTTGAGTCTTCATATAGCATACAACCAAGCAACTCAACTCCTAGGTACATTCCCTAGAAAAACTTTTGCATGTGTGCTTCAAGAGGCACACACAAAAATGTTCATAGCAGCACTGTTCACAAGAGCCCAAAACAGAAAACAACTTGAATGTCCGTTGGCTGGAGAATGGATAAATAAATTTGAGTATATTCATATAATGGAGCATCATACAATAGTGATAAAAGAACAAACTATACTAGACAATTTATCAAATCTCAGAAACATCATGAGGAAAAAACCAAATCCCAGAAAATTACATTCCTTGTATAAGGCTCAAAAGCAAGCAAATTCAGTGTATTATTTGGGTATCTAAACACAAAGTGTAGGATAATGGTTACCTCTGATGGAAGAGCAAGGAAATGGTGAACAAGAAAACACAAGGATATTATGTGCTAGATCTTGGGTATTTATTCATTTTCTGTTTTGCTTTATAACTTACACATATGTTTCACACATATTCTTTGGAATGTACCACATAATATTTATATAAGATAAAGAGAAAAAGAATCCTACAGCTAACCAGGTCAACAGAGATCATCTAGTCTACAGCTGACCTAGTATAAATACTAAGCCCATGAAGGATTCCTTCATATCTTGCAGTTTGGCTTGCATAGTGTTTAAAATTTTTAGAATTAGTTGCAATATTTAAAAAGCAGTAACAATTAAAAATATTCAGTTTCTGCTTTTCTTGAAAATTAAAGATACAGTTACATTGGGCCTACAATAAGATAAGGCAACAACAGACCAAAATTGAGTTACAGCTGCTCTCTTTAGAAGAGCACATATTATCTTATTCGCCATGGTCCCCCTACTCCTGGTTCCTTTATACCCACCAACTTTATTCATTTACATTAGTTGGTTAGCCCTGTGGCATCAGAGTCTGAGAACCAGGATCTGATCCAACACCTTCATTTTATGTTGCAATTGAGGTTCTGAATGATTATGTGACTTGCCTAAGGTCACACAGCTTTGACTGGCTAAGCCTCAGTGGCCTTTTCAAACATCTTACTGTTTTCCACTTTCTATTTCCTCAATTATGCATGTTTTAAATGAATATACTGTTTCTGAAAGTAAGGGACTACACAGGAAGCTCAGCAGGCATTAATTAGAACATATTACGCATGCTCATTAATATAAAAGTAGTATTAAAATACAATGATTAATAAAAACAAGAATAAACAAATGGGACCTAATTAAACTTACAAGCTTCTGCACAGCAAAGGAAACGATAAGCAAAACAAAACGACAACCTACGGAATGGGAGAAAATATTTGCAAAAGATGAAACTGACAAAGGTTTGATCCCCAGAATATGTAAGCAGCTCATATGACTTAAAAAGAAAAAAACAAACCCAACCCAAAAATGGGCAGAAAACCTAAACAAGCAATTCTCCAATGAAGACATACAAATGATCCAATAGGCACACGAAAAAATGCTCAACATCACTAATTATCAAAGAAATGCAAATCAAAACTACAATTAAGTATCACCTCACACCAGTCAGAATGGCCCTCATTCAAAAGTCCACAAATGATAAATGCTGGAGAGGCTGTGGAGAAAAGGCAACCCTCCTACATTGCTGGTGGGAAAGCAGTCTGGTGCAGCCACTGTGTAAAACAGTATGGAGATTCCTCAAAAGACTAGAAATAGACTTACCATATGACCCAGGAATCCCACTCCTGCGCATACATCCACAAGGAACCCTAATTCAAAAAGACACCAACACCCCAATGATCATAGCAGCACTATTTACAAAAGCCAAGTCATGGAAACAGCCTAAATGTCCATCAACAGATGACTGGATAAAGAAGTTGTGGTATATTTATTCAATGGAATACTATTCAGCCATAAAACAACACCATAACACCATTTGCAGCAACATGGATGTCCCTGGAGAATGTCATTCTAAGTGAAGCCAGAGAGAGAAAGAAAAATACCATTTGATATCACTTATATTTAGAATATTAAAAAAAAAAAAAGAAGACGACAAGTAAACTTAAATATAAAACAGAAAAGACTCATAGACATAGAAAACAAACTTGTGGTTGCCAGTGGGGAGGGGGGTGGGAAGGGACAGACTGGGAGTTTGAAATTGGTAGATACTGACAGGTATATATAGAATAGATAAACAAGTTTATACTGTACAGCACAGGGAAATATATACAAGATCTTGTGGTAGCTCATGGTGAAAAAGAATGTGAAAATAAATATACATATATTCATGTATGACTGAAAAATTGTGCTGTACAATAGAAATTGACACAACATTGTAAACTGAATGTAACTCAATAAAATAAAAAAAATTAAAAAACAAATATTATGATTAAAATAGCTTCTCATTGCCAAGAAATATTTCTTCATGAGTTCCCCTACTGTGACAAGAACCACTTTAAAAAATATATATATTTATATAGCAACTTTATTGAGATATAACTCACATACCATTACAATTCACCCATTTAAAGTGAATTCATTGACTTTTAGTATGTTCACATCCTATACCCCTAAACTCATCCAGTCCTCGGCAACCAATAATAATGACCACTTTTTAACAAAGTAACCAAGCCCATTGTACCATTAGTAAGGATACAACACAAACCCAACATTCTTAATCAGTTTGTATTAAGATGTTTCTGTACCCCATTTTAGGCAAAAGATCTCTAATTAAGAACACAAGAAATTCAATATTATCAGTGGGAAATTAAAAGTTAGATAATATAGTATACACTTTTCCTCCAACAAGAGAATTAAGTTATTTTAAACTCTAGGGATTATTCTATCTATAGACCACTGGTCTTAAAAGAAGACAAGTGATACTAACTAGACAACTGCTTAAAATAACAGCTGCAAAGGAGTAAGAATATATGATACCTAATGTAATTCTTAAGGCTAGGTGTGAATTTTGGGATACCAATCATGTGAATTATACCTGAAGGTAGTTTTTGAAAGACTGTTTTTTTTTGTAACTGAAAAAAAAGTTTCAAGTTTATTTCAATTCTTTGAGATTATTAAATTTCTAGGTTTGGTGCAAAGCATGGGAGCAATCACCTAAAAATAAACATTACAAAATCATTGAACCTAGTGATCTTAAAACAGTACAAGCAGTCCTCTCTCTAAATACAGAGGTTTAATTTTGAAAGAATTCCCAGGAACAGGTGGTAACCAACATTGGGTTTAAACTCAGTGTTCTATTTTTCAACTCTTAGTCTAATCCAATTGCAGAAGTTGTCATTTGCAGATTTTTGAGGGCCATTTTGCCATTATAAAATTCTTTCAACAAAATATATCTCATGTGTTTAACTGGAAAAATAACTATTATGATCAGTTTTTATAAATTACTAAGATGATAAAGATTCTTTTACTCAGGGTTACATTCTTTTGGGAACCGTTGCCACAATGGCGCTGAGAATTATTTTTAAAGAACTGATGCTGAGAAAGCAAAGAATAATTAAAACACTGAGATCTAAATTATTAATATGTAATTAATTATGCTACCTGATTAATCTTCTAAGACTTTTTGTGAAAGATGACAATTATCATTACCTCCCTTGATACAAATGAAGAAATCAAGGCATAGGTAATTTTATTTATTTATTTAAATGGAGGTACTGGGGATTGAACCCACACTATCCCTGAGCTATACCCTCCCCCATCAGACATAGATAATTTATTAAAAACAACCATATGAATTTGTTCTAAAAAATGATCAGTTATCTATATGTTGACTACACAATTCCATACCACTAGTTTTTAACCAATTAAGTCTACATAAGCAGCTAACCAAAAGACTGCAATAGACATAGTACTGCTCCTCATTGCTGGTGAAATCTCAACTAGTCTTTTTGGCCTTGATATTGTGCAATATTATTAACTGGGTACTTTCAGAATTTCATTATAACTTTAGTTCACCTCACAATAAAACTCATAGTCTTATGGATCTCTTGCAGCAAAAAACACTCAGGTTATCACTATCAAAATGTTCCCATGATTTGAGCATCTGAACTACTTGCAATAACCAAACTCATTAACTCCGCACAAAACCTGTCCCCCTATCTTTCTGTTCCTTGTTGGGGGAGGGTAGGGGTGAGTAACAATACCAACTATCTAGTCACTCAGAGTTAAACTGGGAAGCATTCTAGACTTGCTCCTCTCCTTTAATCCCAAATCTAATCAACAGGTCCAGTCAATTTAATCTCCTAAATATTTGTCAAATTTCCCTCTGCTATCATTCCTACCACCACAGCCTTAGTGGTTTAGGCCCAGATCTTTCACCTAGATCCTCCTAGATCATTTCACGTCTCTTAACTGTTCTCCCTGACTCTAGTTTTGCTCCCCCAAACCATCCTCCACGCTACAGAACCAGATCATTATTTTGAAAGCACAGTTATGACCATGCTGCTCCCTTATTTAAAACCCTACCGTAGCATCCTGCCACCTATCTAAAGGACAAACTCCAAGCTCCTTAGCATGTCTTACAAAATTTTCTATAGTCTAGCCCATTCCTGTCTGTCTCTCTAGTTTAGTCAACTTCTTAAGACTGTTTTCTCTGTGCCTTTATTCTCATTGTGCTCTTAAATGGTCTCCTTCCATTCTCATCAAAGCTTTCTTTACCTGTTTACCTTTTACTCATTGATTAAAACACAAATGAGGTCTTTTCTGATCTCCCCAAATATAGTTAGATGTCCCGTCTTTGTTTCTATCATACCTTTTTCATACATCTATCATTGCAAGACACAAATGAGGTCTTTTCTGATCTCCCCAAATATAGTTACATGTCCCTTCTATGTTTCTATCATACCTTTTTCATATATCTATCATTGCAGTTACATTCTGTAATAATTATCTATGATTATGTCTATTTCCTCCACTAGAATGTGATCTTGTGGTCAAGGAATGTGTCTTATTAATTTTTTTTATCCCCAGTATCTAAAACTGTCTGAGAATAAACATTCAATAATTACTTAATGAATAAATATCTCTACGTTATTTTTAGAACTATACAAAAGCATTTGATGTCATTTGCAGTAATGAGTGGCAGAAACTTTTGTACCACAGTAGTCTGATTATTCAGGAAAACTATGGCAAAGTTGGTGGTGCCCTGACTCACTGCTCCTGGGCAAGAAAGTGAAAGAAGTTTCTATTACTCAAATGAATTTCTATGGACACAGCCATAGTCACAGTTACAACAAAAACCTTTCATCCAGTCATTCAAGAAATAATTTGAGGCCCTTTTATAAGCTAGGCCCTATTCAAGACATTGAGGATGTCACTGCCTTCAAGGTGCTATTATTCCAGTGAAAGGAGATAATCAGTAATCAAATAAGCAAGATAGTTTCAGATAATGATCAAGTGCTATGAAAAAAATAAAGCGGAATGAAGGTTTCTACTTCAAATTGGATGATCAGAGAAGGCCACATTCAGCAGGGACTATTTGAGGTGAAATCAAATAATGTGGAGTCATTCATGTAAAGATCAGGAGGAAGAGCACTCCAGACAAGCACACTGCCCCTAAAGTGGCCCTTACCTATGACATGAGCGAGCAATCAAGAGAAGACCAGTTTGGCCCTAGCACAGCAGAAGAGAGGGAGAGTAGTACGAGATGACAATAGAAAGGTAGGGGACAGATTATGGTTCACTGGGCCACGCAAAGGTGTCTGGATTTTAATTTAAAGTGAAGCAGGAAGTCATCGGAGGATCTTAAGTGGGGAAAGGACATGATCTTTAAAGATCACTCTGCCAGTTCTGTGGGGAATGGATTGCAGGGAGTGGGCAAAATTGGGAGGGAGATCATTTAGGAAGCTACTGCAGTTAAACAGACAAAAAATAATAGTGATTTGGAAAAGATGTTTGCTTTTGTGAGGATTAATTGGGATAATGAAATAAAGTGCTAAATTCAGTGTCTAATACATAGGCACTCAAAAAATAAAATGGTGTGAGATAACAGAAGATATATATTGGTCTCTGCCCCAAGTTCCTGGCACAGAGCTCCTAAAATCCTTAGAATTTTCCAAGTGATGAGAGCACTAGGATTATCTCTTGTTCTAATGAGGAGACTCTGGATGGGCTCCTGGGTGGGGGCTGATCGCCAGAAAGACCAAGATTAAAAAAGAAGCTTAGAATGTTCAGCCCACTTTCCATTTTCCAGGGAGTGGAGAGAGGCAAGCAATGGAATTGCTTGGTAGGGGGAAAAAAAAACAACCCACATTTGGTTTCTCCCTACACAGGAAAAAGACATACTGGTTGAAAACAATTTTTCCAATTAAATGGTATCTATTACTATTAGTTTATGCCTATGAAAAAATCTTGTTTATAGGATATGAACATCAAGATCCCTGAGACAATAACTTGGGAAGTTACTGACCACCTGTGGCTAATGACCACAACTCTCAAAGTGTAAGAAGGAAAACCGTTACTCATTTAACAAAATTTGTTGAGGACCTACTCCGAACAAATTATGAACAGGTGTGCTCAGCCAGCACAGGAAACTGGATTAATAGATAATTAATCTGAAGGGATCTGAGAAGAGTAGTTCAATCCCTCATTTTACAAACAGCAAAACTGTGGCCCAGAGAAAGACACTGCTGTTCCTCCTAAACTGGAAGATGTGAGAATCATGCCCTAGTTTGCCCCAATGACAAACTATGACTAGGTAAGATTTTCATTAACAAAATAAACCAAATGTTTTTAATGAAATGCTAGGTGGGCAGCACGTTAATGCACTATGCCAAGAAAAATGTAATATTTATATAAACCCTTTAATAACAGTGCTTTGCACAGGGTAAGTGCGCAATAAATGGTAGCTGTTACTTTCAGCTGTATGGTGTTTGGAAGGCTGAGTGCATGACGTCTACCTGGCATCAACTGCTTGACTAAATTGATAGTAGAGCCACAGGACTTCTAAATGAACCCTTCAATTTTCCAGGTGGAAACAGCGAAATCTAAAAGGGCCAAATGACTTGCAAAGCCAGCCACAGTCAGTGAATTAGAGCCAAGACCAGACCCTGGATCCTCAGTCTGGTTTCCATTACATGTCATAGATCTGCAGTTTAGCTATAATGTAGGTGTTAAAACTTTTATAAGAAGGTAATGAGAACAGAGCTGCTACACCTGACTTTTTTCAATCCTTTTATTAAAGTCATTATTGAGCTGTAATTTTGATATAAGAATCAACAATGCATATTGGGAATATACAGTCATGAGTTAACAACGAAACAAGTCTTGGTTGCAATTCTATTACAGACACCTGATGAACGGATAGGCTACCAGAGCAGCTGTTCTATGTATGGGCTGAAGTAGAGATTATAAGCAGAATACAAATACAAAGGAGAAAAGGATTTAAAACGTTCTCCGAAACACGCTTAAAATGTGACAACAGGTGCACATCACTAAGAAACTGAGATCAACTCTTTTGGTTTACAGCAACAACTGGTTTGTTTTAAGCAAAGACTAATAGGGAGTCTAATAAAAGCATTGGGAGACCAAGACTAAAAGCCACAAGGCGAGAACAGTCGCAGCAAGCAATTCAAAAGTTTTCCCTTTCACAAAGAGTGGAAAGGCCAACCGTGAACTTTCAGGTCCTTTTGCTTATTGAGATTAGGATGCCCTCCCCCTACTCTCATAAAAATAAAAAATAAACTCTGTATGGAAGGAAAAACGGGGCCAATCTGTGGTGAATTAAATTAAACTCAACAAATATTTCCTGAAAAGTCTACTGTGTGTAAACCGCTGCGAGAGACGCTTGCCTTGCCTCAAAGACCTCAGAATTATATGGGAGAAAGAAGGAGAATGGGGTTCACGGAAGCACACAAATAACCAAGTCGGAATAGGAGCGCTTTAAGAGAGGTTCCAGTCAGGGGCTCTGGGTTCAAAGGCAAGAGGACTTCGAGACGCCGAAAAGTTCCATGGGAGAAGTGGGGAAGAAGGGTAGGAGAGTGGGTGAGCCTTCGGACAACCCGGAGAGGCCAACTCCCGGTTCCCTCACAACCGCCCGCCTCCTCACGCGCTCGGCCGGCGCCAAGGCTCGGGACCAGGCCACCCCGTCCCGGTTCTGCCCAGCCCTTCTCACCTCGGACACTCTCAAATTCTCCCTCCGTCAACCCTGTCTGAGGACAGGAGAAGACAACGCCGACAGGAGAGAGCCCCAAGGCGGGAGACCGAAGCGTTCTGTCAGCTCCGAGCTTGAGTTTGCTGCCAGGCCGCATCCCCGTGGCAACGACACCAAGCGACGGTTCGAACGCCCGCGCCGACTCCCGCGCGCCGCCAGTCTCGCCCCGCCCACCAATGGGAATCCATTAAGTCGTGGACGTGGGCCGCCTTCTCTTCCAGAAGACCAATCAGGGACCCGAGGGAACAGTAGGCATAACGCTCAAGTTCCGTCTTTCAACCAATCAGTCCGCTTAAATGAAGATCTCGCGATGTTCTAAGTGAAAGAACGGCACCTTTGAGGCGGGTCAAGAATACTTCTGCCACATGCTATTGGTCTCCCTAAGCGCAACTGAGCTCTTCGGGTTGGTCGACGTACCCCCGGTCTCTGTCCAAGGCCCGCCTCCTGCCTCCTCCTGCTTGGGGTGAGTACCCTTACAGAGGGACCTCTGGGTTTAGTTCTTCTCGGAGGAACGAGGCTCGAAGCGATGGGAGTCTGCAGCTGATTAACTTTCCGTCGCTGCAGGGTCAGAGCTGGACGTGCCCTCCTCCAAGCTGGCAGTGAGGCGTGGGCAGGCCAGGCCCCAGCCGCTCACAGGGCCTTAGTTTTCCTGAATAAGCAGGGAGAAGGGAGGGTTACATGGCCCTGCGAACCTTGCTTGCCCCCATGCAAGTGGCGATCGGGTGGGTCGTCGGAATCCCAGAGTGCCGGGTTTAGGGCCCAGCGACCGGGCGTCTTACCTTCCCCTCCCTGGGCCTCAGTTTTAGCTTTGTTGTTACCCGTTATACCCTGTCTACTTTCCACAAGATGTTTTACATTTTCAAATTGCTTCATTTACTGAATGAATAATATTGTGGCGATTATGGCAGAACTAAAGAAAGTCACAGGGGAGTACTACTGCCTAAAACATAACTTTCTTTCTCCTAGTTGTGACCTGCTTTGAGCCCTATGTATTTATTATATGTATTAAGGAAAAAAACACATATTTATACATATACATATATAGGACAGCTTAAAATAAACTGAATGCAATCAAATAGCCAATTGTAGCTAATATAGAGTCGAAAGTTGAGAGCAATGATGTTGGAAGATGGGCAGATCTGCTTTTGAGTCACTACCCAGACACATCTCAGCTACTGTTGACTTTTTCCTCTTCTGAAAACTTGCAGTAGTGCCTCAGGGGCAGTTGTGAAGACTAAAGGAAATAATGAAGGTAAAGCATTTGGCACAATGCCTGGCAAGTAGTAACTCCACCGGAAAAAAAAAAAATGAGAGCTATTATCTTCATATTAGAAACAAGCAAATATACTAGCCAATGGGGCCAGTAGATTTACTGTAAAGGACCCAATTTAGCTCAAAACTTGTCAGTTAAATAACTAGTAATTAAGGAACAATTCATTCTTCAAAAGAGTGAAATTTCTTCCTAGTACTTATATTAAAAGGAATTTATCTTGTGGGACCTTTTACATAAGGAATATACATGGTGTGATGAACACTGTATTCACTATTGGTTTGCAGAAAATATGAAAAGCCATTTCTTGATTCAAGTGTTGATAAAAGCTAAGAGCATGCCATTAAAACATAACCTAGAGAAGCTTTTGGATGACCTTTTATGATACAAGGGTTAAGAGTGACTCACATATTCAGTACTTATGATATGTCAGACCTTACATATACATTATATAACATAAATGTAGGTAGTTTCCTCATTTTACAAATGAGGAAAACGAGGCCTAGAGAAGTTAAATATTTTGCTCAGAGTAACACAACTGTTAAATTAGGGGGCTAGGTCTTTCTCAGTGCAAAGCCAGCCATCTTTTCTATATTGTGCCATGCTGTTTCTGACTGAAAGAAGATGAAATTCTTGGAATGCCAGATGTACAGGCAGACTTATCCAAATGAAAGGCAGTGGGCTGCAGAGGTACCTACAGTGGGAGAAAAATCTTTCTCTAGTAGGAAATTTCCACCTTGGGAAATGAAGAGATGGGATGAGATGATCACTGAACTCTAGACCCATCTGTTCACTTACCTTGTGGGTGGTCTACAGCACTTCAAATTCAACTTGTCCCAAACAGAAATCATTAGCTGACATTCTGCCTCTACCTCCCTTCTACCTAGTCACTCAAACCAAACACTTCTCTCTCTCCCTTGGACAATGAAACATCAAATAGTGTTGATATTCTCTTTGCGATCTCTCTCAAATTCCTTCCTTCCTCTCCGTTCTCACTGCTTCTGCCTTCATTTAACTCTATTATCATTTGTCATCTGGACTGTTGGTAAACGGCTTGTAACTGGTTGGTCTCCTTGAGCTGGAGGGCATAGTTCCGTGGTAGAGTGCATGCTTAGCATGCATGAGGTCCCAGGTTCAATCCCCAGTACCTCCATAAAATAAGTTAGTAAGTAAATAAACAAACCTAAATACACCTCCCCCAAAACTATAATAACTGGTTGGTCTCCTTGTCTTTAATCTTTTATTCTAATTCTTTCTTCACTTTCCTTGCTGCCAGAATGTCTCTGTAAAATGTCAATCTGACCATGTTACAGCCCTGCCTAAAGCCAGTCAAAGGCTCCTCATTGCCTACAGAATATAAACTAAACTGTTTATCGGTGAAATGCCATCTTGTGCTTGAGGGGTTTTGCTCACACTCCTCCCTTTGCCTGGAGTGCCCCTTGCCACCTTTATTCTCCTGGTAAACTCCTAGCCATCCCTCAGTGTCATTATGGGGTACCCCTTGACCTAAAGATAATCACTCCTTTGCTACCATTACATCTTACACATATCCCCCTGATGCACAAAACACAATGTGTAACTTGTCTGTTTAAATACCTTCCTCTTTCACTAGTATTCAGCTTCATACCTACTCTTCAGTCCTGTCACACTGTCTGTCTCATGGGACACACTCAGCAGACATTAGATGAGTAATGAATCCCTTCAGGCTATACCAGAATTCCCCGTGTTTGCTTTCCAGGATTGGACAGCAGATGGCACTAACAGGCCACTTAACAGATCTGCTTCACTAGAAACGATTTTTTGTCCCAACCTTGTCTGACTTTGGTCTCATCTTAGAAGCCAATATTCACGTCATTACAGGTGAAATCTGTTTCCTCCCTCAGCCAAATAGCAAAGATGGCAAGATGACTCAGCAGCTTGGTCTCAGTGAGAGAGGAGAGTGGTGGATGTGCAAGGAAAAGTGTAGTTGAGGGAACAATTTCTTTGTCTCAATTTATTCAATCTATAGTAGTGGAGGACTTTTTTCTTTCTTTTTTATTTTTCTCTTTTTGTTGTTTCCTTTTTTTTTTTTAAGCGGGGAGGGTAATTAGGTTTATTTTAATTTTTTTTAATGGAGGTACTAGGGATTGAACCCAGGATCTCATGCATGCTAAGCACACACTCTACCACTGAGCTATACCCTTCTCCCCTCTATTTTTGTTGTTAAAAGAGAGAACTTTATTCAAGGATGGGAGGCTCATATCTATTTTCTCCTTTGAAAGGGAAAGAGGGACTTGGAGAATTGGAGAAATGACCATTATGAAGGGGGAAGTGAGAGGAAGCTGAGCAGTCACAGAGGTGCTTGTGGTCAGGTGCAGTGGCCTCCCTCCTTGCAATGGGTAAGCCTGGGCAAATTTCCTAGACACCAGTGCCCTAAGTTAGGTGCCTGTGTACTTGTCCAAGGCTAGCGTCAAGCATGTCCCCAAGCTTGGGAATCCTCAGGCTACTGGGTATGGTTTTCAACATGTGGTTTCAGGCTCCTACTTCCCAGAAAAAAGCAGAGAAGACCTAGAAACCTTTATCTGACAAGCAAAGTTAAGGGGCCTCAGACTACACTTTACCCCTCCAGCCTTGTCTTTGGGCACCAGGACCTTCATCTATACGCCCCTCCAACTAAAACCTGTTCTGTGGGAAGGATTCCAGCTAGACTTCTTAAAAACTCTCCATATGAATATAGATCAAAAAGTGGGAATTTTGGAACTGGAAGTAATTTTATAAATTATTTGCATGTCTTCTCTCAGGGCCTTTGTGCCCTAAGCCCTGCTCTTTCACGGTAAGCAAAGCTGTATAAATGAAAAAAAAAAAAAATACAGACTTTAGAGTTAGACTTACTTGGATTCAAATGCCACCATTCACAGACCAGCTATGCCTTTGGGCAAATATTTTAACCTTTTTGAATCTCAGTTTCCTCACAAAACTGGAGATAATAATCCTTATTATGAAGAGTTATCCTGAGCTGTAGAAAAGATACATATAAAGAACCTTGCACAGGGTAGATGCTTAATTGAAACACTTTCTGCAAAAGCGATTTTAGACCATGAGGAACAAGTTAGGTGGAGGATTTGGGGAGCGCTTTCTGTATCTAAAGTTGCATTAGTGAAGGCTTTTGGGGTTGAGCTATGCTTGCAATAGCACTCTGATTAATTTGATGAAGATACTGGAACACAGCATATCAGCAGAGCCAGTTATCTGTGAATTATTTTTTGGCACCTAGGTCCTGAACCTCCTAGGCTGTGAGGGAGTTGCATATACAGAGAAAGCCAAAAGCACTTTTCCTTTGCTTCTGGAACCTTCTGATGACATTGAGGGTTTTTTTGTGCAGGTTTTGTTTTTTTTTTTAAACCACCTAAGGCACTTTGCCACTTTTCTGAAGTGTGAATTGCCTGCTGTCAGCCTGGAGTTCTCACCTCCGCAATCCTGGCTGCAGGCATATTTTGCATATTGGATGCTATGTTCTTTAACCCCCTGAGGTTTGAGTCCACTCAGAGTCCGTGTGGGTGTGTGTGTGCGTGTGTGTGTATGAGAAAGAGAGAGAGAGAGAAAGAAACCTGGCTACTTTCAAACCCCAGGACAGCTTCAGCTCCGTGGTCTCCAGAAAAACAGAAACCTCCAACAATAGCTCCATTGACTTTTATGTAAATGGCACTCTTCAGGAAACACTGGGCTATTTCCCAAAGTCCCAGAACACACCCTGAGCATTTGTTTGAGTGGGAGGTGGGGAGACAGTTCTGTTGAGTCAATGAACATCTGTTGAGAGCTGCTGTGCTGGATCCCAAGGAGACAGCTTAGAGTCTGGCTCTTACCTGCCAGAGGTACAGACAGAGATTTGCTATACTAGGTATGCGTGCTTGTGGGTGCTTTGTACTGTGTCCACTTAGCTAAGCTGGAACTAAGTTTCCCAGGATTCCCTTCCTGTATGCTTCCAGGTTAGGGCTGACCTCAAAATTTTGCACATGATTTGGAAAGCTGAAGTGAAGGAGCAGCCAGTATGCTGAAGGACGGAGCGGGGTAACAGGCATGGTGGCAGTGCAAACCTTTTGACACTGATCTGCTGGCTCACCTTGTTGGCGCAGGACAGCATCCAGGCCTGCAGCTCCTGGACTTCTGCTGAATCTCCTCCTTAAGCTACTCTGAGTCCTGGGCCAAGTGTACATTCAGCTCTGTGGCAAAGGGCTCCAGCTTCTCCTACAAATCACCGGAGGCAGGAGCTTGGAGACAGTGAACACGAGTCGATTTGTTCTCACAGGTTCCAGTTTTCCTTGCTCTCTTCCACTTCACATCCAGCTTTCCTTCCCAACTGCTGGCCTCACTGACCTAGAGAGATTTCAGGCCTAACACCAGATACAGAGGCGACAGAGTTGCATGGATTTCTCCATCAGCTTCCATAATTGCACAAGGTCCAATCCTTATACTAAATTCTTAATTTTCTGTTGCTCATAGTGTTCTGTGTCTCTGATCAAACTCTACAGTAGAAGGTTATTCAAGCCATGACATCTGAGTTGCTTCTGAAAGGATGCAGAGGAGGCTGCATGTCTGGGGAAGGAGGGAGAAATTCTAGAGGACAGCTGGCTTAAGCCAAGCAATTGAAAGGGCAAATAGCCTTTCTAGAAAAAGCTGACCCCTCTGTGGGTCCAGAGCATAGGCAGAGAGTGAACATCTCATCCCAGCTCTTCATCCTAGTTCTTCTGGTCCCACTGAGAAGAAGCACCATCAGTGGGTCTGGTTCTTAGACGCGGTCACCCCTGAACATTGGTATATACTGAGATACATTTTTGCTAGAGTGCACCACTGTGACCAACCTAAACCCTCTCCCCAGAGGAAAATACTTGCCTGCTCCTCTCTCCCCAGTAGTCCTGCATGGCCACCCCAGGCCTGTCTTTCTTGCCACATCCCACCCCATGCTGTATTAGTGATGGCAGGAGTGTGGAGGAATGCCCTGGGGCTTCCTGTCCTAGGCAGGGCACTGTGCCCTCTAGTCTTGGATCCCTAAGCTTTTCCAGGGATTCCAACATCCATTCCATGGGATTCTACCAAGGCAGGGGCAAGATGCCCTATACCTATAACTTGCTAATACTTTCTGAGCATCTTCATAGGAGGATGTGGGATCAGTTACCTGTTTCTGCCTGAATGTGGAACCAGTAATTTGAAATCTTTGTTCACCTTTCTTTGGTGACAGGGTGCTTCCTTCAGGTTTCCAGAATAAGGAAAGTTCTCAGCACAAATAGGGAGACCAGGGAAACAGAACACAATGTTTAATATAAGCCTGATACTGGTTTACAGCTTATGAAACTTTAAACTTAAAAAGGACTGCACTTTACATTCTGTTATGAGCCATTCTTTTTCCACTTAGTATGTCTGAAAAATCTTTTTACAAGCAGCCTATGTGGCTCCACCTCATTTTTAAATTGGCTTCCTAATATTCCATCATATAGATACACTGTACTTTTGTAACCATTCCCATATTGATGGATATTTCTTTCTTCCTTTTTTCTTTAAGTGTGTGCATCTTACACATGTATTTCTACACGTCAGGGTGACTAGAAATGGAATTCCTGGGTCTAGGGGAATGTGCATTTTATATCTTGATAATTATTACCAAATTGACCTCCTAAGGGGATATGCTAACTTACTCTCCTGCCAACAGCATATGAGAACATAGAGCATTTAGAAAACCCACTTTGAGATTATTTCCAATCCTTAAAAACTCCCGTTATAGGTTTAGAAAGGTTTGGAAAGGTCACAGTGTTGGGTGTGTTTGGTTTTTTGGTTAAGGAACCACTATTCTCTAGAGAATCATTACCATCTGTTGGCAATCCTGAGAATTGCCCTGGAACAGCTTTCAGTTTGAGTCTGATTTTTATGCCTTTGACAGATGCAAGCCCATTTTGATCGAGCACTAATAGGGGGCTGTGGAGATCATCAGCTCCTACTCCAGCCCCCTTCTCTGCATCAGCTCTGCTACCCATGAGCACTAGCTCCTTCTTTGGTCCTGGAATTGCGCAGATGAGGCCCTGCAACTTGGGCCTCTCCCTGCATGGGCCACTCTCTCAGGCCTTCTCTGCATTTGAGACACTTGGTTTTCTTCCAGTTATGCCATCTCACCTCAGGACCTTTGCCCATGCTGTCTCCTCCACCTGGAACACACTTTCTCTCCTCCTTCCCTTTGCCAGCTTACCTTTTACTCATCCTTTACTTCTCTAATCAAACATCCCTTCTTCCAGGAAGCATTCCTTGATCCCTCAGGTGAGGTCAAGTTACCAATCATACATTTTCCCCTGTGGAACACATACCTTATTGGCAATTATTTTTAAATTTGCTTAACTATTTGATTAAAGTCTGCTTCTCCCACTAGAATATAAACTGCATGAGGGCAAAGGCCAAGTACAGTACTTAGTACATAGTAGGTGCTCAATAAATATTTGTTGAACAAATAACACAAATTTTTCTTTACCAGGACCTTATATAAAGGATCTTCCATGTTATTTGTTACCTTGAGCACATACATGTCTTCCTTCAGATGATGAATTTTTTTCACTTCTACAGATATTCCTGCTCCCTTCCTGTCTTTTGCTGTTGACATTTTTTTCTGAAATGGAAAAAAGGCTAAGTAAATTGGAAAAGACTAAAAAAAAGTCTGTCTTTATTGTATTTCTGATTATAAAATTAATAAGTGTTCTCTGTAAACTTCCAAATAATACAGAAATATATGGAGCAGAAAATGAAAGTCTCCCCATAATCTCATTCCCCAGAAAACAGTATTAATGATGTGTATCCTTCCAGACAGTTTTCTATGCATATTGAAATGTGCTGCATGCTTATTACCTGCCAGGCACTGTTCTAAAGCACTTTATGAAAGTTAAGTCATGTAACCCTCACAGCAGCCCTTTACAGTAGCGCTATTGTTATCTTGTCTTACAGTTGAGGAAATTGAGGCTTAGGAGCTAATCACACAGTCAATAAGTGACAGATTCAGAACTTGAACCCAGGCTCCAGATTCACACTCTTGATCATTCTGCTGGTTCGCCTCTGATGGGATGGGAAAGAGACTTTCTACCATGTGTGCCCCTTTATACTTTGAATTTTGAACTATGTGAATGTAGAACATTCCAAAACAGATAAAAGACTAAAAAAAAAAAATCAATAACAAATAAGTTTTTAGTACACCAAGCTATTCTTCCTAAGTGACCCCTCTGTGAGCCATCAGAAACCACACTGATGGGGTCTCTTTGCTCCAGAGACTCAGGTTGGAGGTTGAGGGAAATGGGAGTGTGGATTTGATGATAATATTGTACTGCAGCTCTCCCATTCCCAGCATCTCTCCAGTTTCAGCAGTGAGTTCGCTGCTGAGGATCTCGTGTACACACACACACACACACCCCGAGCCCTGCTTTAGCAGGGAGACCTGGAGGAGTTAGCATAGAACCACACCAACAGGTAGGGGCCAGGGTCCCACAGTTACACACAAAGGCCCGTCTCTGATCCCTGGTTTCACATTGGTCCTGCTGCCTTTTTCCCTTTTCTGTAGGTAACGAGGTCACTGTTAGCCGGTCTGTGCTGCTCCCCAGTATGGATCTTCCTGTTTTGTGTAACTTACCGCATCTTCTTTGTTAAGCCTTCAGATAAGACCATGGCCCTGAGAGCATGCGGCTTGATCATCTTCCGAAGACGCCTCATGCCCAAGGTGGACAACACTGCAGTTGAGTTTCTACTGCTGCAGGCATCCTATGGCATTCATCACTGGACTCCTCCCAAAGGTGTGAGGCCAGAGGGGCTGGCCTTTGGGGAAATGCCAAGCCTTGCTCAGAAATCCACCCTGCCAGGCACCCTACAAGGCTTGCTTCTCAGTGATTGTGTAGGAGGAGGGTCTGGTCCATGCCAGGCCAGAGAAGAACTAGAAATAGAACTCTGGGACTAAATCCCAGGGCAGAAGCAGCACCTGGTTTTGTATCATTCACCAGAGCACCAGCCTCTGCGGTGATGTCTGGGTAGCAGAAGAAGCACTGGGCTGGGAATTGGGGACCTTGGGTGGAGCCATTACTGGGCTACAGCTCAGGAGCCTAGGGTGAACATCCCTGAGACAGAAGGGAGCAGGGCCTTGAAAGGCAAGTGGGGTGGCGGAGGGGTAAACAAGGCTCCAGGGTTGGAGGAAAACAAGGAAGTGGGAACAGGAAATAAAATTTGCACATCTGAGTTTCACTAGGGAGAAACAAGGTGCAAAAAAGAGACAGAAGTGTCACATATACTATGAATAGAAATATTCACACTTGTGCCTCCTGATCACCTGAGTCACACGGCATGGTACCTCTCATTGAAAGATTTCAAAGGACCTCTCTGAATTTTTTCCTGCTTGGACCTGGGGGAGAAGTTACCCTTTTAACATTGATGGGCAGAATGCTGAATGGATGCTTTTGGGCAGGCTGTGCTCAGAGACTCCCACACAGTAGGAGGGAAGGTGGGACTGGATCACCTCTCTCACCACCAGCATCCCTCCCATCTTCCTCCCCTGATGCATTACCTACCTGTCTTTGTGGACACGGCTATATGTGGTGCTGTACAGAGAAAATTCCCCAGCAGCCGTGAGCTAGAATGGGTTTTTAAGTCCAAACTCCTGGCTGCTTTCTGTGGGAGCTGTGCAGCAGCAGCTGACTCAGGGTACTGCTATGAGGACCCCTGGGAAGGAGAAGGCTAGGATATAGCCCTGTCTTTGAACCAACCAGGGAATAGCTAAGAATTTCTGCTCCCCATGAGCTCCTGAACCAGGAGGCCCCCAGCAACTTGCTGGAGCCATGTGTTGACAGAGGCTGCCAGACCCCTCCCAGGCCTTCTTGGCCCCCTGGGTAAGCTGAGAATTTGCAGGGCGGGCCTAGAGACAAAGCTGAGGGCTGCTCCCAGTCTGCAGAGCTTCAAGTTCTCTTAGAACAGCTTCTTGGCAGTCGTCTGCTTGGGTTTGGGTCTTGCCAACAAATTTTCTTAGAACTGGCTCTCAGCTTGTCCTTAGTCTAAGTTCCCATCAGGACTTTCCCTATGAAACTGGAATCTGGCCTTGCTCAGTTAGAAAGACGAAAACAATTTGGAAAAGCCTTGATAGCTACTTGGAAACAGCTGCTGGTGCCGTGGTGCAGGGTTTGGAACCTAACTGTTGGCCCTGGGACTTCAGGGACCAAATGCAGACAGTGTTAAGTCCTCACTGTGGATTGTAGGCGAAGTGCTCCCTCGTCAGCCTGCTCCCACCTGGCAAGAAAGAACTGCTCCTCCTCAGGAAAACCACATTAATGTCTCCAAGGGAATGGTCTCCCTGAGAACATGGGATGAGGAGAGCTCCAAAGAATAAGAAAGCAGAGGTTAGAGGGAGGCTGTCTCTCTTACCATCAAAGAGCTGTATTCTAGACCAGACTTGCCAAATACATGGTCTGTTTCACTCTCTGTAGAGAAGATGTGGTGGGGAAGGGGGACTGCCCAGACACCACAAAGCCAGACACGCCCTGCCCTGCACCCCATTCCTAGGCATGTTAGGATATTGCCAAAACCTAGCAAACAGCTAGAAAAGTCACCAAAGACCCCAGCTTTAAATTATCTGACCTGGAAAGTCCAGCTTTGTTGAAGATTTTATCCTCCTCCTCTTCCTCTTTTCTCCTAACCAGGCCATGCAGAACCAGGAGAAAGCGACTTGGAAACAGCCTTGCGGGAGACTCAGGAGGAAGCAGGCATAGAAGCGGGCCAGCTGACCATCATCGAGGGGTTCAGAAGGGAGCTCAGTTATGTGGCCAGGGAGAAGCCTAAAACGGTCATCTACTGGCTGGCAGAGGTAAAGGACTACAACGTGGAGGTCCGCCTCTCCCACGAGCATCAGGCATACCGCTGGCTGGGACTGGAGGAGGCCTGCCAGCTGGCTCAGTTCAAGGATATGAAGGCGGTACTCCAAGAAGGACACCATTTTCTCTGCTCCACAGCGGCCTGAGCTGACCAGAGCAGGGTCATTTGCCTCAGTAGGATCCTTGAGGACTTTCTGAGATGAACCCGCCTTCACTTCCGGGGAAGTCTTTGGCTCATCATAGCACAGAGCAGATAGGTTAGTAAAATCAGCTGAGGACTCTCAGAAGCATGCAAGCAAAACTCTCAGCTTGGTGGAAAGGAAGGCAAAGGAGGAATTAAAAAAAGAAAAAAGGCCAGGCCCAGTGAGTGCATCCTTAAACTTAATGAATAAACGTCAAGCAGCTTATCTCTCCTTCTAATCTGCTGTATTTATTTCATAGACTCTTGCCCTGGGTGGGGAGAAAAGCTAGAGTGAATCAGAGCTCTGACCTTAGCTGAAGAGAATCCTGTGTCCAAGCACTCCACCCCAGAGAAGTTGAGGGAGTCAGAATAGGAGAAACCCAACACTGCCAGGGTAGCTCTCCTGCCTCTGGAACTCCAAGCACTCTCATCCCACCCCACTGGTGTGCCCGTGACATTGTGACATGTAGCGGGCAGGATATACAAGCAAGTGGGACTGGAGCATAGTAGTTGGGTCTGTTATACAGTCGGCCCTCCATATCCGTGGATACCGAGGACGGACAGTGGGACTCAAACATCCTTAGAACTTGATAATCCACAGCGGGTCCTGGAACCAATCCTCTGCGGATAACTTAGGACAACTGTACTTGCTAATGTATCTCTTCCCGGCACCAGGTGCACACAGTGTAGGTGCTCAGTAAATGTTTCCTAAAATTAGAGACCCAAGAAACACTGGAACAGATCCCCAGTCACAATCAGGAGAGGAGGGACAGCCAACCCTGGGCCACCAGGTCAGCAACACACACACTCCAACCTCCCAGCCCAGTCCTGACTCCCACAGTCGGCATGGTTGTGAGTATGACCAAGGTCATTGGTAAGAGGCGTACAGAGGCCTGGGGGCTTCGCTGGTCCACCCAGCAGCCCTGTCACTACCTCGTGCAGTCCTCACCTGCCGCTGCCTTCTGCACCTTTAGCAAGACCTCATCGTCGGCGTTTCTCTCTTCCCTCCTACTCCTTTTCTCCACGATTCAACTGTAAGACCCAGAAGCACAAGAGTTGGGTCTCAGCCTTCTTTCCCCTTGCTACTAGGGCTCAAGGAATGCAGGGCAGGTGTTAGATCCTCCAGCCCTTCCAGGAGCTGTTAGCAGCTGAATTCATGTGGATTTCATTAGAGGGTTGTTGCCCAATGAAGTGCAGAAGACTGGACGGGAAGGGGCACTGGCAAAGGTCAATGTGGATTACCAGGGTCAAGAACAGCCACCCCCAGAGGAAGGAGAGAGAAGTTACCCAGGTCTTAAACAGGCTTCCAGATGTTTTCAGTCACTGGTTCTCCGTGCAGACAGGGCAGAAGTACTAGCGAACAGGATCTTGGAGCACTGCCAGGGGCCTGAATGGTTTTGTTCCTCACCCCTCTGAGCAGCACTCTCTGAAGGAGGCCTGCTGCAGGAAGTTTTTGGAGCTTAATGTTCTCTTTTCAGGCCAGCAGGGACCACATCCCACTGATTTAATAAATGCCTGCTGGGCAGTGGTGCCAAACCACAGACTAGCTGCCTCCTAACAAGGGCTGGCCTTCCCCGTGCACTCAGCATGGGAGGCTGTGGGATCTCAAGATGCTAAGACCTCATACAACAGAGCTGGAAGGGCCTAGAAAATGATCTGATTTTGCTGCTTATTTTTTTACCTGGGGAAATTGAGGCTTAAGAAGGTAGATGGTCCTGGTGGCTGCCTATTTGTGGGGTCCTTTGAGGATGAGGTGCCAGAGGGAATACTCTGCTTTAAAATATCTTGTATCGCTTTGGAGTCACTCCTCTGGGCCTTACAGTGTTTTCCATGAAAACACAGGTACTCTGGAGAAGCAGGGAGGGGGCAGGGGGTGGAGTTCATAAATTACATTCAGCTGCTCACTCTGCAGGACGAATTCACAGAAGGGTGGGACTGGGCCAGGTTACCGGAGGTGGATGAGGGCGGGAGAGAGAGGAACTGAGATTGGGATGTAGCAGGTGAGCAGGCTTCATCGTCATCACCACTTTGCTTCTGGCCACCAGGGGCTTATTCAAGAGCGGTGGGGCCAAGACCACAATTTTCCCTTCATTCTGAGGCCCTCAAGCTCCAGAGCCTCTCCTCCTCCTGATGTAACCACCTGTCCTATAAGCGCCATCCTGTTTCTCCACCTACACCCAAAGAGGCTCTTCTTGGAGTTGCACCTGTTTTCCCCACTACTACCTGCACCACCCCAGAGTGAAGAAGCATCTGACAAACTAATCCTCACCAGGATGGTCACTAAGTTGCCCTCTCCTAGGTGCATCTGATAGAGGCTCTGGAAAACCAAAATGCTCTCTTGACTCCCAAAAGCAATACCTTACACCCCACAGTAAACACTTGTTTGCGAATTGAAGACCCAAAAGAATGAAGTTATAAGGGTAGAATTTAAATTGAAAGCCTATGGGCAGTATGGGACCCCCAGTGGAGCCCCCACATTTGGGGAGCAGAGGCTGACTTCTCCATCAGTCCAGCTCGTGCCCCAGCCTGTCTGCCCCTTTTCTAGAGGGGGGCAGTGCCAGCCTTGCTGCTGCCCCTTTAAGGTTGTGCTGCAGGTGCCCAGTAAGACTGGCTCTCTACCTTCTCCTAACCCTCCCCCTTCACGTCCATTCCCCTTCTACTCTGCCTTCTGCTCAGGATTGTGTCATAGGAAGTTCTCAACAGGACCCCCTGAGGAGGGGAAGGGGGGGCTAGGGAGGGAAAAAACAACACTAGGATACTGACTACAGAGGCACGGCCTCTTCCTGTTCTTCAGACCTGGAACCCCCAGGGACAAAGCCTCTTCCTCTTCAGTCTCTCCCCCTCCTAACCTAACCTAACCCCACCCCCAGCCAGACTCAGGGCTTGCTACAGAAGACCAACATTTCTCCCCTCCCTTAATGGGTGAGGGGGTCAAAAGGTACAAACTTCCAGTTATAAAATGAATTAAGTCCTGGGGATGTAATGTAGAGCATGATGACTGTAGTTAATAATACTATATTGCATATTTGAAAGTAGATAGGAGAGTGGATCTCAAATGTTCTAATCACAAGAAAAAAAATTTTTTTTTGTAATTGTGTATGGTGATGGCTGTTAACTGGACTTACTGTGGTGATCATTTAGCAATACATACAAATATCAAATCATTACATGGTATACCTGAAACTAACATAATGTTATGTCACTGACACTTCACTTAAAAAAAAAGAGAGAGAAGAAAGAACATCAGTCTTTTCCTGTATAGCCCATTAAAATGGTAAAGTACATTGGGGAAAAAAAAAAATCTCTCCCTCCACCACACTGCTGGAAAGATCCCTAGGCATGATGAAGCAAATGGCTAGCCTTAAGATAAAAACTAGGTTGTTCCTTGGGAACTGGGGTGTGTACCAGAGAGGGGAGGTGTCACCAGAAGTCCCACTGAGTCTGACAATGGCAGGAAAGGAAATCACCCAGTTGCCACTGTAGTTTTCTTCAAGGCTAGGTCTGGGCAGGCCCCCCCTTGCAGGGATGGGCTGTGCAGCTGTTCCCAGAACAGAAGGTAGTAGTTCTTCAAAATATGCTTATAAGTATGTGAGCATGAGCAAAACAGAAACAGAGCTGCAAAAATGATTCAGATCTTAGAGGTCTTGAACACCAGAGCTAGAATTTCTCCCTAAATGACATGATTGAATTTCAGAAAGATTTTCTTGGCTGCCATGTGGATTGAATTGAAAGGTTTGAGACTGGAGTTAGGAGTCCACTGCAATGGTTGAGGCTAGAATTGATAAGACCTGATATGGGATAGTGGCCAGGGGTTGGAGAGGTAAACACTGGCATTGGACTTGAGGAGAGAAGGGAACAGAAAGCTCAGTGAGGGGAACTGGCAGAAGAAGACTTGCTCTGGAGCCAACCAGGGTGAGGGATACTTCACTCAAATCTGGGGGAACAAGAGCAAAGATCCTCTTAAAAAACATATCTGGATCTTAGAGAGAGGGCTTGGCCAGAGTTCAGCAGATTCATATAGCACTGGAAGGGAAACTGAGGCAGACTCTTAGGGTGCACATGGTCACAGAATGGGGGTGGTAGGCCTCGGTCTCAGATTTCCCACAGTGGTCACTCAGTCCCTCCTTATCACCTCTGGAGAAGGGAGCATCCCATTATTGCATACCAGTCTCTGCACCTCCACCTCCCAGCCCAGGGGTACAGAAAAGACCAATGGGGAATTCTGGCCATGACAAGGCTGCTGGAAGTGCCATGGAGGAGGGGCAGCCCTCCCTCTCCACCCAGATGTGCAAAGAGACAGAGATAAATCTGGAATGTACAAGACGTGCTGGCAGGGATTGGGGGTGGGGGTGGACAAGGCTCAGAGAGGGCAGAGTTTCGGGCATCCTAGCAAATATAGGGGTAGAGACAGCTTCTAGCCCAGTTCCTACTCCCCACCATCTCCAAAACCAGTCCTTTCTCATGGTTCCTACCATTCCAGCCAGCTCCCCACCAACTTCTTGAACCTCTCTTTTTTGTTGTCATGGGGGAAGGGGAAACACTCCCTGGCCTAGAATCAGGCCCACTGGGTGGCAGCTTCAGAGACACACATTTTAGCTGGCTCCCCAACCTTAGATGTATACAGGCCAGGGCTGGGCCACACTGTAGGAAGATGGGTGAATGCTGGGTGGGAGATTCTAGGTATCTAGATGCAGAACACCAGGTTCCAGTCCAGTTTTGGTTACTAACCTGCTGTGTGACTCAGGACAATGCCCTCCTATCTCAGTGTTTTTTGTTGGTTCATCTGCACTTTTGTGATTAACTAAGTCAATAGCAGAGGCCAGACTAGAAACCAGATCACAAGCCAAGGGCCAGCTGGCTGGGATTTGGCCAAACAAGGGCACTCTTCCCTTTGGTCCTGCCCCAGCACACAGTGAGGGCTCAGTGGGCACGATGTGTCCCCTCCCCGATCTAGGCTGCCTGCCCTCAGTGCCCTTCTAAAGGGTACTGCTCCTCCATGCCAGCTGAGTTGGGCCTTACAGATTACTTTATCCCCCCGCCATGTCATCTCAGACAGCACACACTGCTTGGTGCTGGGCTGTAGAACTTAATTCAACTATGGAAATGTTCTATAATCTGCACAGTCCAACATGTTAACCACTAGTCACGCATGGTTTTTGAACACTTGAAATGTGGCTAATGTGCCTGAAAAACTGGATTTATAATTATGACTCATTTTAATCAATTTAAAAAATAAATTTAAGAAGTGACATGTGGCTAGAGGCTACTATATTGGACAGCACAGGTTTTAGGCAGAATTTTTCTTTGTTCCTTGTTTAGAATATAGAGTTGATAGCAATTACCATTTACTGAGCACTTAACTCTTTGCCAATTTTTACATGAGTACTTTACAAACCCATCTCAATGAATCCGAGAAATTCCATTTTAAAGATGAAGAAACCAAGGCCCGAGAGGTTAGTTAGGTAAGCTGGCTTCAGACTGTATAGAAGGTGGATGGCCATTTAAGTGTGAGTCATTTTCCCCAGCTATTTAGGGAAACTTCCAGGACCCAGCCTGGGTGTCCTCCTCCTCCAGTCACTCCACAGCCCATGGCTGTGCACCAGCGCCCAAGGAGGCTCACCACTGAATACAGATTAGTAAATGCTCTCAACAAAAAGGAGAGGAAAGCTACTGCCATTTACTCCTCATTTCCTGGGGACTCCTGGCTCCTGACATTCCACCTTCAGATGTCTCTTCTCTTACCTTTCTCCTGGACCACAGTGTCCCTTGGCTCACAAACTCAGAACTCAACTGGGTGCTACGTGCAGTTGTTTGGGAAGAGGGTGTCACATGCAGGCCCAGAGGAAGCCAGCTGGGTTGGGAGCGGGGGCCTGGAAAAATCCACATAGTTTTTAAGCAAGAAAACAAACAAAAAAATACTATTATAATAACTAACTTTTATTGAGCACCTACTTGTGCCAGGCACTTTACATAAATCTATGCTTATAATTCCCACAACAACCTGGGAGGTAGGCATTATTATCACCATTTTACATATGAGGAAACTGAGGCTCAACAAGGTTAAGCAGCTTACTCAAGGCCACACAGCTTGAGATGAGTGGTAGAGTCATCTTGGTGAGTGCCCTTAAACTTTCATTAGCATTCTTCACACTGAGAAGATAGAGGAGGTGGAGGAGCGGGCAAAGAGATGCATTCTCTAGGGGGTGAGGGACTGATTCTGCTGTCCAAGTTGATGAGGGAAGCTGAACCCTGCCCTGTTTAACACCTTCCCCCTCTGGCAAACCACTCCTTCCCCAGACTGAGCTGCAAAGTCAGAAAGAACTCATTCTGGCTAAGGCTGCTCTTCTTAGAAAGGAAAAATGGCTGAAATGAAAGATCTTATTCTGTATGTGTATTTATAGGTATCAGTTGTGTGGTAGTTTGTGTGCACACCACCACGAGAATAAGAACATCACTCCCTTTTAAGCCATACTTCTGCCACGCGTGCAGAGAGCGAGGCAGCCGAGGAATCTGTAAAGGGCTGTTTATTTCCTACTAGAGTCCCGTGGACATCACCTAGGAAGGGGCCAGCTCAACAATCAAACCCTCAAATCTGCTCCCTGGCTTATGCAGCCTCTGAGGTACTATGTTCATTCCACAGATCCAGGTACACATGGTGGCTCTCTCTCTTTCCCTCTCTCCCTCTCTCTGTCTCTCTGTCTCTCTCTCTCTCTCTCTCTCACACACACACGCAACACACACACACACACACACACACACACACACACACGTTCTTAAGTTAAGGCACCAAGTCCAGCCTACATGGCCTTGCAAGTCTTTGCACATCAGGCAGTGGCCCTGGCCCAGGGCTGAACCATGTGTGTACAGATGGGTAAGTGCAGTGTCAGGAGTCTCTTTACAAATGAGGGACAACGATAATGGCTCTGTGCTCAGCCCAGTTCCCCTGTCCTCTGGGAGGGGCCTCCTGCCTCCCCGTCAGTTGACCAAGTACCTCCATCCCTTCTCACCAGCTGGGGTGGGAACAGGTCAGCCATAGTTCACACCAGTGCTTGGAACTCAGGGCTTTGCTTCCAACACCAAGAATGTGCCCTTTCTAAGAGTGGCAGGGGGCTATTTTGGGATCAGAAAGAGGATCCAGTCACCACCTCAGAAGGACAGAGTTGGCCACTCAGGCCAAGATGGAGGGTGAGGTTTCTCTTTGTGCTTTTAAAACCCAACCATGTTTAACAGGAAGAGAGCTGACCTTTCTTCTCTGAGCTCTCTTACCCTTACTCCAGTGAAAGGGTTTCTGTAGACTGGAGTGGAGGGAAACTCCGTGCGTTGCAGTGGGAAATCGCTTCAGCCTCTCCTCCCCGGGTCCTACTGGAGCTGGCTCCAGCACACTTATGGTACCCACTTAGTGGATGGTACCGAGGTGGGGACTTCCTGCGGATATACGGTATGGCTGTGATGGAGGATTAAAGGTCTACACGAAGACTGGGTTAGGGCTGTGGGGCTCCTGTGTCCTGCGCAGGGTCAGGACACCCAGATAAAGTAGGCGACCTCGTCTAGGTCGACGGGGTAATCCGTGAGCAGCACTGGCGTCTTGTCGAAAAGCTCACCCTTATAGCTGCGCCACTTGCCTGCGGGCAGGTACACGTCCCGCTCCTGCTTGCCGGGCTCCAGTACTGGCGCCACGAGTAGCGTGTCTCCAATAAGGAACTGTGAGTCGATGCGGTGCGCCGTCTCATCGTCAGGTGCGATCCACCAGAGGGGGCGCACGATGGGGTCGCCTGTGTCAGTGACCTCACCAGCCAGCTCAAGCAATAGCGGCGCCACCAGCGAGGCCCTCAGTGCGGTGAACTTGTGCGCAATGGCCACCACTTCGGCGTCGTACTGCCAAGGTGGAACAGAGAACTGCATAGCTGGCATGAAGGCGGCCACCTCCAGCCAGCGCACGTACAGCTCGCGATCCGGCACATCGCTGCCGCTCGCTGTGCGCTCTGGCACCGCGTTGCCCCCCACCATATCCGGCAGGATGAACGGGTAACCCAGCATGCTTACGGTGAGCACGGCAGGGATCAGCGAGCGCAGCCCCAGATCATAGCCCCACACGGAGTCGCGGTCCACCAGACGGAAGAAGCACGAGATGTTCTGTGACTGGTAGCCTACGCGGACCTCGGCCAGCGAAAAGAAGGGCAGCGCCATTTCGGTGTAGCGCCGACTCCATATGTTGGGGTCAGACAGAGGCCTGTAAGTGCTGAAGTCCCGCGGCAAGTAGCTGACCTCGCCCGCATCGAACTTGAAGGAGGCCACGGCGTAGCGTGAGCGCAGTCGCCGCAGGTGCCCCTGGAACCAGTCGCGGGCCTCTGGGCGCGTGAAGTCGAGAACGGCGCCGATGCCATTCCACCAGCGCACCAGCGCAGGCAGCCGGCCCGTGGGTTCACGCACAAACAGCTCGCGCTCCACGCCCTCGCCAAAGCACGACGAGTTGTAATTGACAAATGGGTGCACCCAGAGTGTGACGCGAAAGCCGGCATCTCGCAGGCGGCGGAACATGTCACTGGCGTTGGGAAACTTGGCCTCGTCGAAGTCGAAGTCGCCATAGGCAGGTGTGTACATGTCGTCGATTTCCAGGTGGCTGCTGTTGAAGCGGTGATGGCGGATCTGCTGGGCGAAACGCTGCACCTTATCTTGGTCCACCGCGCGCCCGTACAGCACCCACGTGGACCAAATGGGGTCCCGGAAGGCCTCGGGTGCTGGCACCCTCGACGGCTTGTTGAAATAGCGCCGCACCATGTACTTGTGGATGGAAGTGACATCTGAGCCGACACACACGCGATAGCTGAGCTCTGGCGCAGCTGAGCGGCCAGCAGGCGGCTTGTAGGGCGTGTCGTGGTAGCGCGCCTGCAGCCGCAAAGAGCGCTCCGTGCCGTTCCAGCCCAGGTGAAAGGGCACTGAGTCATTGACCTTGATGGCAGCTGCGCGCGACGACAGCCAGTAGCGCTCGAGGATGCCTCCAAATGCGGCGTTGGAGGAGTACACGTCGCTGGTGACGAAGGGCTGTGGCTCCTGCTGGCCGTCCAGGCGAATGGGCCAGTGCTGGGTCTTCATCTCTGCGCCACCGTACCAGTGCGCCCCCGCGTCGCCCAGGAACATGGCGTGCTCCACAGCACGCCCGGGCGCAGCCTCCTCCCAGCGCACGCGGTAGCACATGACTGTATCCTTGGGCCTCACAGTCTGGATGAAGAAGTGCAGCTGGCGCGCGTCGCCTGTGCGAGAGCAGCCGAGCCGTGCGCCGTCGCGGCTGCAGGAGTCAAGGTCCAGCGCGCCTGAGCGGAAGGCCAGGCGGAAGACCTGCTCGCCCTTTTGGTTGCGGATGGAGAAGCCACCGCTTTTGAGGTCCAGCAGCTCGGCACGCAGGCGTTCTGCCTTGCGTAGAGAGGCACTGTAGTAGCACCAGGCTACGACCGCAGCCAACACCAGCAGCAGCCCCAGTACTGCGGAACCCAGCAGGGGCTTCAGATCTTTGGACGGCTTGGGCTTGGTAGGCGAGAAATTGTCAGGCAGGAAGGTGTACATGGCTGTGGCTGCAACGGCCTCGGGGCTTTTACGACTTGTGTGGCGGCGGGGATAGGCCTGGCTCTTCTCCTGAGTGTTCTGGGGCATCAGCCCCCAGTTAAGGAAGAAGCTGGCAGTACGGCCACCTGACAAAGACCATCTGAACCTGGCCTGCCTGAGTCAGGAAGGGGAAGAGAGAGGTGGAACTGAGCTTTCTCATTCCATAGTATTTCCATTTGCTGCAGCAAGAAAGAAGAGGTGTATATTTTGGGAAGGTGTATACTCGGGCGTAAGGGCTAGACTCTTACCAGGACGTTCTGTCTGCATCTTACCTACCCTTTCTCATGGGCCCCTCTGCTTGCCAAAATTAGTCAGGACTCTGAAGCAGGAGGGACAGATTGCATGCATCCCTGTTTTCCTGGTAGAGGAACAAACCCAGACAGGGTCAGGGAGCTGTCCAGGATCACAGAATTAATCAGGCCGCCTGGATCATACATGGGGGCAGTTCAGGCTGAAGAGAAGGAGAGGCACCTGGAAAGAGTCTGGTTTCCCAGAGATGTGGCCATGGTAGGAGAGGGAAGATAAGCCATCCAGCTCCCTGAGACCTTTAACAGAGCAGTAGTCCCCAGAGGGGAAGAGGAGAGAGAAAGGGGAACAGTTCAGGCACGGAATTTAACCTTGAGTCAGAAGCCATATTAAATCTGGAGATAGAGAAGATACTCAAAGCCAGACTCAGTCCTAGGGCCTGGTTTGTAGAGGGGCAGGATTGGGTTTGGCATTAAGACTGGGGTCAGGAGCCTAGCATGGGGGCTGTGGTGGCTTCTCAGATCTCCCTTTCTTTGCTCTCAAACTCCACCCTGCTCTCAGCCATTGATCACCAAATCCATTTCCCTGCTCACCTTCCTGCTCTGCTCCCAGCACCATATCTGTCAGCCAGCTATCTCCTGGCTTTGTTTTTACCCACTGTCCTGTTGCCCCTACCCTAGTTAGAGCACTGCCATTTCTCCCTTGTATCTTTGCAGCACTTCCCCAAGAGGCCTCTCTGCTTTCAACTTCTTTTCCCCTAATGCCTTAGGCTCACAGCAACCATAGTGATCTTTCTAAAGCACTTATCAGACTACATCTCTCCTAGTTTAGGGAGCTGCTGACGACCCCCATGATGAAGTTCAGAAGTGTAAGCTTTGCAATTGAGGCTCAAATCATAATATGATCTTACCTGTCCTTCTGATTCCACTTCCAGCCATGCCTATCCTATGACTACCAAGCTCATTCCTTTCCTAACCTCAATCCTTCAGGCCACCTGCTTTAGAAAATTTCACCCACCTCTCTTGGGCCAACTTCTCTCCTCTACCTACAAGCTCTCTGGGGATCAGACACCCCCTACTCCACATATACACTCTTACACACTGTTTGCTAAACATTCAGATATGACTGCAGAGAAACACAGACTTGGGAGGAGGTCTGTGTCCCAATCTGCTTTTCAAGGCTACTGGCTTTTCTTGTCCCAGCCCTCAGGGCAGAGTCCAACAAAGAAACAGCACCAGCCAGGTGTATACACAGACATGTACACTGCCAGCCAGCCAGCTGCTCACCTGCTCCAGCTTGGGGGAGGGAGAGACGGAGACTAGCAAATAGTAATTAGACTCCTCCCAGATGCCAGTGGCTGTTTCCAAGTCCCCAGCGACTTCCAAGGAGATACCAGAACTGCTCAGGGTTCTTGCCTCCCTGACTTCTCCCATGAGACTATCAAGAATGCCCAGTGCAGATCAGAATTTTGATCCCAGATGTCAGTATACAGCTCTCCACAATGCCCCTCCTCCAGGGAGGTGCTATCTCAGGACCTTATTCTCTGAGTTCCCTCCCCGCAACTCTCTAAACTTGTCAGTTTCAGCTGGTTTAGAATAATAGCCTTTTATTTCCCTCCTCTCATCCCAAACAACTTAGCCTTCAAAACACCCCCATCCAACTAGGTACAGGTTAGAAAAGCCCTCCTGAAAAATGCACGCAGTACCCTTTAGCTGATGGCCTTAAGCTAAGAAGAACCCAAAGAAGGCCTTAGGTGGCCCAGGCCAGACCTGCTGTACATTTATATTTATTCATTCAAGCCAACCAAGGCCCCATTCTGGGCACTAAGTGAATAAGGGGAAAGGGTCCATATCCGAATAGGACAGAGACCACTCATCCTCAAAACTTTCATATTAAATCAGCCCTTCTCATGACCCCTGGATGGTCACTAAGGTGACCTCAAAAGCCTTTTTGAACACTTAGGTTCTGATACTCTTCTAGGATTCCGAAGCTCTTTTCTGAAGGACAAGAATCCACAGGGCCTGTGCTGGTCCCCCTAATGCCACCACAGCATCCAACCCTAACCTTAATGCCGAACAGGAGGCATAACTGCTCTGCCCATTTTACAGATGAGGAAACAGTGGCCCAAACAGAAAAAGGAATTTGTTTGAAGTCACGCCAGTAGCAAGGTTGCCTGAATCCAAAATCTCAGCTTAATCCTCCACAGTGTAAGTTTTAGGAATGGGAGATGATGATCTGACTGGCTATTTGAATGTAGCAGAAGAAAGGAGCTTTGTGGCCAAGAAGATGGGACAGGCTTCCACCAGGCTGATGTGGACATGGTGAGGCCTATCTTCCCAAGGGCTAGTGCTGCTTCTTACTCCAGGAAGGCTACTTGGGGGTAGGAAGTGGCAATTTTAATGGCATCTGGTACCGGAGCTGTGGGGGAGGAATTGTGGTTCCCGTGTTAACGGTAGTGCTAGAGACCTCTAATCTGCCGCCTCCGCCACTGCCCAACCACAGGCTAGTGCTGGCAGGTGGGGTTTGCTCTAGCTAAGCCTCTCCCTACTTGACAGTCAACCTCAGTCTTGGCTGCCAGCCCCTGGCCAGATCTAATGGGGAGGGCTGGGCCCAGCCCAACTGAGGGGAGGCCATTCCTTGTTCAGTCGTTTGTCGAACACAGTCCCCGGGGGTAAGGTAGTGGGTGGAAATGTAAAAGGCAACTCGGTCTGGCCCAGCTCCCTGTCCTGCCCAGCGACGGGATCCGGGGCGATCGAGTGACTGCGCTTACAGCCTAGAATACTCCACACCAACCCCCAGCGCTACAGCTATAATGTCCTAAGGGACAGACTGAGGTCAAAGGGCCGGCCGCCCGCTGGGAACCACGGCCAGAGGAAGGGGCCCAGGTGCCCAGGCTTGCCCCACTTACTCATCTATAGGAGCGAAAGTTCAGGAAATGTTCTCCCTCAGCAACCCTCCCAAGGTCTTCCCTCTGGGCTCACTCACGGCAGTGACCCCAGAAGTGGGGGTGAAGGGAGTCTCCCGCAGATCCCCTCCAAGCTAGCCGAAGTTGAGCTGCCACGGCGCAGCGCGGGTCGCTGCCTAGCTGGGGACAGCTGAGTCCCTCCTCGGGCTCCGCCCCCTGGCTGCTCGGCCACGCCCCGGTCGTTCTGTCTCGCCTTGGGTCTCAGAGTCCTGCTCCGCCCCTGGCTCCCGACCATCCTCCCACATAGTCACGCGGACCTGAGGCCACGCCTCTTAGCCCCTACCTTCCTCCAGCGCTCTACGCCCAGCTCCGGGCGGCTCAGGCCAGCAGCCAGCCTGGTGCTTTCCGACTCCTCCCCCCACCTGCAGGCCCGCCCCCTCTGGGCAGTTGCTTACCCTCATGCAGGCGGGGCTCTGCCCTAGGCCTGCTGGGAAATGTAGTTCTGGAGGAAGGTGCAGTTGTCTAATGTTAGGGTTTATGCACCTCCAGGCTAAGTTGTAAGAGAAGGAGCATGCCGCAGGAGAAGAGCTGGCCCTTGGGATTCCTCTTCCTCCAGATTTGGGCAGGTTGAGGCCTTTTCGGTATAACGCTCTCATTAGCTCTCCAGAAGTTTTCCCATATGGAAAAAGGATAGTGGAATTCTAGGAGGGTCTCAGTAGCTGAATGCAGGTCCGATTCAATCGAGGACCTCAAGGAAGGAGCCTAGTTCCACCAGCCGGGAGGCCCAACCTATTGGTTCTCACCAGAGCAGACCAGCAGTGTCTGAGATTGGAGACTGAGAAGACTGACTTCTGCTATTTTGCAAGGCCTAACCCCGACGCACTCCCTTTGGTGACAGCCCTTAGAAGTGACCGCGCTGCGAGAGGTGGGGATGCCCTACCATACCCCTGTCCTCAAGAGGATTAGGGTGCAAAAATACTGGCGATCCTGGAGATTCCAGAACACTCCACTCCTTTCTCCCTCAGGAACAGAGAAATAGGACTTTATTCTGTAATCTGAAATTTCTTGGTCATGAAACCTTTCAAAATTATGTTTAGGAAACCTTGGACTTGGGCGGGGGAGGGCAGCAAGAGTACTTGAACATGGACTTTTGGGGGTGCTGTGATGGAGACTCTGGGAACAGAGATCAAAAGATTTGGGTATAGGGACATGGCTCTGACTGCAGAATGAAGGATTCTGGGTCCACTGAGATATAGGGGTGAAGGGACATCTAGGTTTGGGGAATATTGGGGAAATAGCTGTAGGGCCCTCCTGGGATGAGAGGTAGATGGGCCCTCCTGCACAGCTAGGTGGACCCATTATTTTGGGCTCTGAGATGGAAAGGAGGGGGACATTTCCCTTATAAGTCTACTCTTATGTGTCAGGAGGGCACTGTGGGTCACCTAAGGGAAGTACTGAGATGATAGGATGGGAAGGGCTCAGGTAGATGACTGCCTGCATCTCAGTTGAGGGATCTTGTCAGAGGCCTGAGTGACTATCTCATCAATGCCAGATCCTGTTGGGTAAGGACACAGGAGGCAGCCGTTAGGGTGAAGAGTTTATTTATTGCTCAGCCCCCTTGGCCTGGCCAGGCCAGCCTCTACCAGCAGTGGTAATCAGGATAGTTCTCCGACACAAACTCAGGGTGGACCACATAGTTGTTTCTCTGGGGGCCACCGGTCTTCTTGAAGTGACTTGTGTCCCATCTGTGGGGAGAGATGGGTCAGCCCTTTTGGACCGTCATACTTCTGACTCCAATTCTCAAAGCTAAACTTATCCCACATTTTGTCCCCAATACTGACCCCAGACTCCAACGCTGACCTCTTGACCTCAGATTCTACTGTTAAATTTTTATTCCCAATACCCTGCTCCCTAAACATTGGCTTCTTACTCGTTACTTCAAGACCTGAACCTACGCTCTGATCTCTAGACTTTAAGCCTTACTGCCAACCTGTAACCCCTCAATGCCGTCTCCACGCCCCCTCACGGGGTCCTCACTTAGTCGCCAGCTTTGATGTCCCCGTGGTACTGGCGCCCCCTGGTGGCACATTCCAGTCAGTGCATCGCAGCGGACGTTTCCCACCCCCAACTAGTCCCCCGGACCCCAGCCGCACCAAGGTTACAGCTTCCCTGCGTGTGCTCATTTGCCTGTGTGTGCGCCAAACTTACCTAAGGTTCGGACAAGGGTAGTACGATGGCGGGGGAGTTATAACAGCACATTGCATTCCGGCCCGGTGCTCGCAGGGCGATACACTCCTGGAGGAGGACGCAGAGGGCAGGATGGAGTTGGGTGGGCCTTTTGATATCCCTCTACGCCCCAACCCAGACCAAGACTCCCAGTTGCGCTTCAGATGTCAGTCCTACGGTTCGGGTATTCTCCCCTCTGGCCTCCTGGTCCTTCAAGACCCATCGAAGCATCGTCTCTGGGAAGACACCTGGAAGTCCCCCTCCCCGTAAGGCCTCGTTTCTGCCGCCCAGGCTGAGCCGTGGAGACCGCTGGACTCTGGGAAGGGTAGTGTCCAGTCACTAAGGACCTAGGAGCCACCAGATCCTGCCATGGGACGGCACTTACTCCAGCTCTTACCGATGAGACGACGTTTCTGAGGCTTAGGCAATTTCTCTGTCCCCTATTCCCTTCTGAGCAATAAATCCAGTCTCGCACAATGAATCAGGCTCTCAGCCTGGGGAGAGGCGGAGGTATCGCCAAGGGGTTAGGGACAGGGTTCTGGACCTCCCTCCTCCTTTCACAGCTCTCTAGACGGACGCAGACATTGGAGTTCTCCCAGGCTCGGCCTGCCTTGTCTAACACCAGGTGCAAGAAGGCTGCCGCCTGTTGAGCGCTCGGGCCCCAGATTCGTCGACAATAACACTCGAGACTGTCTACCTCCCGAGGTGGTGCGGGGCTCGCAGGAGGCCAGGGCCCCTCTGGTAATGCGGTCACCAATTCCTCTCTCTCTTAGAACCCGGCGATGACCCTGCCCATTACCAACGGTGACCCAAGGCCCAGGAATAGAGGACACTGTTCTGAGGACACATGGCACTCCCTAAACTAGAACCTGCGGCTCCAGGGCCGGGTGTCCAGGTAGGAGGCTTGGCCGGTGGGCATGGAAGGGGATGTAACTGGTGCACGGGGGTTTTTCCTCACAAAACCCCTCTGGAGGAGGAGAGGTACAGGAGCCCGGTTGACTTTGAAAGCAATTCGGAGAGGGATAGGGTCGGGAATTTGGGGGAATCTTCGTGCAGGTTCTCTCTTCTCAGCGGTCCGCTCAGACACAGGCGCCCAGTAAGGGGGCCCCGCGGGCTGGAGGCGGAATGGGGTCCAGCAAAGAGACAGAGCAGAGCTAAAAGTGGCGTGGGCTGGAGCACGCGGGTAGGGCGGGGCCCTGGGGGCGGGGCTCGATTAGGGGCGGGGCCCGGCTACTGCGCGCGCTGCCCCGCGAACCTTACAGTCGGCTGCTCTGCGCACAAAGGCCGCAGGCGGCGTTCGATGCAGGGTGGCCCGGCGACGCAGGAGTCCATCCCGCGCAGACAGTAGTGGCGGCCCGAGCAAGCGCTTTCATAACCCTGGAAGGGCAGGCGGCCCGGCAGCGGGTCCACGCACCCGCAGCGAGGCGTGATCTGCGACAGCGGCTGGTTGCGGGACAGCGAGTTCAGCATGTTCACCACTACCTCTCGCTCTGTGCCCGCGGTCCCCGGGCCCGGGCGGCCCAGACAGAGACACAAGGTCGTATGACACAGAGTCATGGGAAGAGACAGAGTCAGAGACAGGAAGAGATGGAGACACAAACAGGGATAGAGACAGGGTTACACCCTCTCCAGGGCCCTCGGTCTCCACCTCCTACCCCGGGTCCCTACCCGCCATCCTTTTGGCCTATCCGTTCCCCTCCACTGTCCCATCACCCGTTACCGTAGGCGTTGAGTCGCTCCGGCTTAGGAGGGTACACCAAGGGCATTCCTCGAACTACTGTCTCCATCCCGGCCTCCTGGAAGTGGCACACACGGTACCTCAAGCTCTGACCCGGGAGAGTTCCTCCTTCTGGAGGTCTTCCCAGAACACCCAGACCAGTCCCTGGCTGCGCCTTCTCCCGCCCTCCAGATGCTCCCCTACTCTCCCGCTCTGAGTGTTTGGGCTTGTCCCTGGGCAACGCCGTTTACTCTGCCTACCAGGGGTTAGGGGTGGAGGTGGGCTGTAGGTGGACCAGGTCTGGACCTGGGCCTCTGACAACCCTGTCTCAGAGTTCGCTTTTGATTTACCTCTCTGTGTCTAGCTGACTCTGTAACTGTGTCTCCGTGTCTCTCTACTAGGGTTTTTTTTTTTTTTTCAGTATTGCAGTATTGCCTAACTATCAGAGTCATTTGGGGAACTGGTGAAAAAATTTTGATTCTTGAGGAATTCTAATTCAGAAGGGTTCTGTCAACCCGAGGTCTGTCATCAACCTACAGTTAAGAACCCTATTCTTGGTGAGCAGGGTATAGCTCAAGTGGTTGAGTACATGCTTAGCGTGCACAAGGTCCTGGGTCCAACCCCCAGTAACTCCTCTAAAAGTAAATAAATAAATAAACCTAGTTATCTCCCCCACCAAAATATTTAAGAACCCCTAATCTTGCCTGAGATTCTCTCAGATTCCTGCTTTCTTCACACCTGGGTCTGTGGCTGGACTCTTTCCTATCTTCTTGGAAGACTCCCCTGTATCTATCTGCACTGCCTCTGGATCGCTTTGTTTCCCCTCCCTTTGTCCTTATTCACATCACAGAGGGGAGGGAGGAGCAGGTAGACTCAGCCTATCATTGACTCCTTACCAGACCAGCCAGGTGGCAAGCTTCGGGAAGGTAGCTCATTAAGGACTGCACACCAGCCATATGTCCACAAAGCCTAGCTGATATTGGGACTCAGGGGACCCAGCTCCTAAAGATTGGGACCCAGGGGCCCGACACAGCTCCACTCCTGAGCTCCCTTGTTTTCTAGAAAATACAAACCCTAGTCTCACAAATGGGAAAAAGGCTTGGAGCATTGTGAGTGGGAAAGGGCTAAGGAACTAATGGTGAACTATCAGTCATTGTGGTTTGGGACAGATGGGGATGTGTGTCCCAGACCCTAGGCATCTGTGCTCTGCACAGTAGATACCTTAGGCAGCCGGGGAAGGTATGTGGTACATTTGTTCCAGCCGGTGCAGTTGTACGGTCCCATCCTCCATTTGTTATACTGGTTACCACACAGGTAGTTTGGGTTGCAATTGTCTGCTTGATCATAGGGGTAGAGACGTAAGACAGTGTTACTCTTTATTCTATCCCCTGATCTGGGACCCCTTAGATGTTTCTTCTCTGATCTCCAGCACAAAGCTGGACTCTCACTGATCTCCCTCAGGCTGGAGAAGCCCAGCGTGGCCCCACGCTTGTCTTAGACACTGAGATGCAGCCCATATCCCATCTAAGGCAAGCTTCTGAGTGGGGTCTGGATCTTTTGAGTTGATCACTTTTCATCCTGGCACTACCCTCTCTGAATCAGCCAACCTGGGAACCTTGGAAACAGAGCCTCCTCCCAATTCCTTCCTCTCATCTTCCACATCCAATTTCCAAAGTTTGCTTATTCTGCCTCCTTAAAAGCACTTGAATCTATTCCTTCTTCCAGCCCCCCCCATGATCTCTGCAGCACCCCCCACCCCTGTATCTCTGCAGTGCTTAAACTGAGAGACAACATGTCATGGTTAATAGAATGGACTCTGCAGACAGACTGCTGTGGTTTAAATTTCAGCTCGGCCAGGTATTAACTGTGTGTGACCTTGACTGAGTTAATTAATTTCACCATGTCTCAGTTCCCTTAATTTTAAAATGGAGATACTATCTACCCCACAGGGTTGTTGTGAGATTTAAATGAGTTAATATTTGTAAAACACTTAGAACAATGCCTGGAATATAGGAATTATTATTATTATTATTATTATTATTATTATTATTATTATTATTATTATTATTATTATTATTATTATTATTATTATTATTCTACTGGTTTCCCTGCCTCATTTTGAAATCCTACAGTCCAATCTCTACATGGAAGCTGTGGCACTTACCATAACTGAAAATCTGACCAGAACATTTCCCTATTTAAAACCCTCTAAAGTTCCACCCATCCAGTCACCTAAGTCTGCCCTACAAGTTTCTCTATGATCCACCCCGCTAACAGTCTGAAAGAACACATGTGAGAGATTAGGAAAGGAGGTCCAGGAGCCCTAGAGAAAGAGCAAGTGTGTATGTGGGGAGCAGTGTGTTAGGATTTGGAGTTCTGGGTTGGTAGGTTTTTCATACTGAGTTTAAAATGTTTGGGGCCATCCAGGTAAACTTGACCATAATCAGATAAAGGAGAGTGGAATTCTGGTGAGAGGTCAAGGTTAGGAACAAGGGCTTGGAGTTGTCAGTAAAGATATGGGTTGGACAAAATGGTCTCAGGAGAGAAGAGGGCTCAGAGCAACACCTTGAGGAACCCCATGTTTCCAGAATGATTAGACCAGAGACTCAGGAATTTGAGGCATCAGAGAAGCTGAGGAAGGAAGGAGTTTCACGACGTAGAGCGTGGTCAGAGTGAAATGCACAGAGTAGGTTTCATTAGGTAAAGACTGAAGAGTCCCATGGATGAGGTAATTGGAACCATACAAGATCAGTTTTAATAAACATTAAACATGAATGTAGGAGATGAAGATTTATCATCAATTCATCCAACAAATACTTATGAAGCCTGGCACTGTTCTAGATGGAGGCGGCACAGCTGTAAATAAAACAAGATTCTCGGCTTGTTTGGAATGTACAGGGAGACAGATAATAAACACCTAACCAAGTGAGAAAGATACTGTTTCATAAGGCATAAGGAGTTAGGAAGTAGAGATGGTGAGTATAGACAATATTTCCAAGAATCTTGGCTGTGAAGAGGAGGAACAAGAGAAATTTGAGGCAGGAGGAAATCAGAAAAGGCTTCCAGGTTGAGGGGAGAGAGGTGTGGTGGGACAGAGGGATGCAGGAGAGAAGGGGAACCTGATGGAACAGGGTCACTGTGAAGATAGGAGGAGGTGGCACCCAGAATACATTTGAGGGGATTGGTGTGGAGGAGGTTAATACTCCCTCCCTCTCTCCAGGGATAAGACCTGGGCCTCTTCTCATTCTTTGGCATTGACTGGGAGCTCCCAGAAGGCAGGGCTTGGATCTCCTCCTCCAGGGTCATGGTCAAGATTAGGGTCAGGTCAGGTGGTTGGGAGTCCAGCTGGAATGAGGGTGGTTAGAGAAGAAGCCCAGGTCATGGGTGGGGATAAGGTTTATATAGGATCAGAGTGGAGGTCAGGATCCAAACTGAGTTGAGGTGAAGGGTGTTTTTTGGGGTCACTGAGTGGGCTTACAGTTGGGTGACGGGTGAGGCCCTACCTTCCTCTTGAAAGAGCCAGTATTTCTCAGGCAAGTAGGGGTGGCCTGGTATGGACCCCTTATAGCTGTAGTCCTGCACAGCACATTTGACCATCTTCTGCAGGGCTTCAGGATCCACGTGGCGCCGCACAGTCTGAGTCAGGCCCTGGGCAAGGGGAGAGGGGAGAGATAGCCAGGTGCACGGAGGCCCCAGCCTTGGCATCCTGCTGGACCTAGATTTAGCCCCTATTGAGAAGGTCAGGATGAGACTTTGCTGCTCCTACTCCCTGAAAACCTCTCAGCTGAAGGGCCTCTTGGATCCTCTGGGCCCAGCTGAGGTTTTGTTCTGTGGGCAGATCCTGCACAATCATACTACATATGGGTGGAGGGGCCCCATGACTAAAAGTGAGTTTTACACACACACACACACACACGTCCAGACATACACATGAACCTGTGTCCAGATACACTCAAAGACACACATGCAGATATACATCTATACATACACACTCAGACATGCTCATACACACACAGAAACAAAATCAGTCATTTAGAAGAACTCACAAATGTCAGTTTTTCCATCTGAGGCTTTCCTCAGATGTCTGTAACCTTTGATTGTCTGCTCATGTTTGAGTAGGAGACTAAAAGCTCATTGGAGGCTTTGAGCTGTGGGTGGGCTTTGTCAACCATGAGCATCATTGCAGGAATGATCTGGCTAGACTGTTTTTTGCAAACTCTGTCAGTATCTTTAGATCTTTTCTCTTGGGCTGATCAGATCCTTCAGAAGAGACTCTTGCAATTTTTGGCCTGAGAGTAGTGACCTAGCTCCCAGTGTTCTGAGAACCTAGTGGGGAAGAGGGCTGTCGGAGGTTTTAGCATTCAGAATATGGAGGTTCACCTGTTTTCAGTGTAGTACCTCGACTTTAACTGGGCCTGATATCCCCAGTCCTGAGATCCTTGCCAAAAAATAAGCCTTCTGATTTTTGCAGAGATGAGGCGGGCAGTCACCATATGGTATGGAATAGAACAGGGGATGATTAGTGGCTTTAATTGTTTCTTAACAGCTTTCAAGTCATTATTGTTTTAGTCTTGGTCCTGTCCCATCTTTGGTTCCAGAGAAGCCTAATATTACCAATTTCTGAGCCTTTCAAAAATTCTGCAGTTTTAAGTTGAATTATGTCTTATGTTTCCCACTGCTGGCTTTGGATTTAGCTTTCTCAGATCTGCTAAGTTAGTTACTTCTTATCTATTACACTTTCCAGCTTCTGAAATTTTGTTGCCATCGTCCCTTCCTTCTCCTATTCTTGTGAATTTATGTCTTAAATATCCATTTATTGTAGTTCTAGAGGGGTTTTAGGAGGAAGTATTTTTAACCCAGAGAACTGTAGTTATATATTCTACATGTTGCCTTATCAGTTACATGTTGTAAATATTGTCTCTCAGTTTTTGGCTTGTATCTTCATTTTCTTCTTGGTGTCTTTTGATGAACATGAATTCTTAATTTCAACATAGTTGAATTTATTAATCTCGTGTATAGTCTTTTGTGACTTAAGAAATCTATCCATATTCTAAGATAATGGAGATAATGTTCTGTATTCTTCTAAAAGCTATGCATTTTTACTTTTCATATTTGTCTGAATCTGTCAGGAATTGCTTTTTGGGTTTTGTGTGAATTAGAAATCAATTTTATTTTTATCCACATGGATAACCAATTGTCCCATGAGTACTCTGCTCCCACAGATTTGTAATGCCACCCCAAGCCTGACACATCTTTTCCATAGCTTTACTTTCAGTCATCTCTGTTGCATATGGTTTCCATGTATGTGTGGCTCCATTTCTGGTCTATTTTAATCCAATCTGTATATCCCTACAGTAATACTATGTTTCATGAATTTTATAGCTTGGTAATAAATATTAATATCTGATTGGGCAAGTCTCCTTCTTCAGGTGTGTTTTAGCTATTCTTGGGCCTCTGCTCTTCTCCATAAATTTTAGAAACAGGTGGTCAAATTCTTCAAAAAACCCTGTTGAGATATTAATCCAAATTGCATTGAATCTTTAAAAAAATATATATTTTATTATTGTATCATTTTATTTTATTTTAAATTGGCAGGGGGAGGTATCTAGGTTTTATTTCATTTTTTGAGGAGATACTGGGGATTGAATCCAGGACCTCAAGCATGCTAAGCATGCGCTCTACAACTTGAGCCATACCCTTCCTCCTTGAATTGCATTGAATATTAATGTGACTTTTCCTATCCATGAGCATGTTATACCTTTTCATTTACTTAAATATTTTTTTAAGTATTCAGAGTTTTATAATACTATCCATAGTTTTACATATACTGTTAGATTTATTTCTACTTATCTTTACTCTTTGTTGCTAAAATGATATATATTTATGATTATGCTTCCTAAATATCTGTTTTTGATGTAAAGAAATGCAATTGACATTTTTTATCTTCTATTCATCCAACTTTCTAAATTCTTATTCTAATAATTTGTAGATTTTATATACACAACTCTCATCTGTGAATAAAAGTTTTTACAAAAATTCCTTTCCTATTCTTGCATCTTACATGATATTGTTTTCCAGTATTTTGGTTCTTTCTTTAAATTTTACAAATTAAAAATTATTATAATTATTTTCTATAGATAGTTTGCTTAAGTTTATCTCATATTTACCAATTTCTTATAGCTCACCATTCGTTCTTGCATCTCAGACCTTCCTTTTGTGATCATTTTCCTTCTCCCCAAAGTATATCCTTTAGAAGTTCCTTCATTATGGTAGTAAATATTTTAGTTTTTGTTTGCCTGTAAATGTCTTTATCTTTCTTTTGTTGTTGTGGGAAGACATTTTGAAAATAATTTCTCTCTGCATGTTTTTAAGATCATCTCTTGAGCTGATACTGTGCAGTTTCATGTGAGTTACCAAAGAATCTTACGATTCATTTGTTAGTTGTGGAAAATTCAGAGCCTTTTTCTCTTCAGATAATGCCTATTCTCCTTTCTGCTCTTTCCTTCTGGGACTTGGAGAGGTTGAGTGGGATCTTCTCCTTCTATCTTTCATATTGCTTAATGTTTCTTTCATATTTTCTGTCTGTCTCTCTGTGCTGCGTTCTGGGAAATTTCTTTCACTCTATCTTTCATTTCACTGACTCTCTTAAGCTGTGTCTAATTTGCTCCTATACCCATCCATTGAGTTTTTGGTTCTAATACATGTATCTTTTATCTCTAAAATTTCTTTTTCATTTCTTTTAAAAATTTGTCTGGGGTTATTAAAAGTATAATCTTTTTGTTGCTTGTTTTGATGATTTCACGTTTTATTTAAAAAAATTCATAATTATTTTGTATTCTTTAACTGTTAATCTAATATCTGATGTTCTTAGAGGTTTAAGTCTGTTGTTTCTTGTTTCTGCAGACTCTGTCATATGGTGGTTTGTTTCCTTATATCTCTTATTGTGAGCTCAGTTTTGTTGACTGTACTCTGAAGGACACCTGGAAACCTACATTGAAGATATTTTCCATCATAGAAGATATACATTCATCTGTGTGCGTGTGTATGTGTGTGTGTGTTGGGGGGGCAGGGAGCCAGAGATCACTGAACTTTCTGGTTCAGTTTGTAGTTTACAGGTTTAATTGCTCCATCTTTCAGCTAGCTTAAAGCTTAAACTCCTGCTTGTAGTAGTGATAGTGGCATTTGTCCTCAAGGCAATCCTGTCTTCTAAATATACTTACCATTTGTCTCCAGGATAGTCCAAAACAAAATGAAAGTGAATTTTTATGCATGACCTAGTTGTTTTGAAGCAGGAGGGCCCTTCAGAGTTTCCAGACCCTCAAACTGCCAGAAGCAGAAGTCTTTTGCCTTTGTTATTAATCCCACTGCTATCTGACTTTCATTCCTCTCCACTCACTGTAGCTGTCTGGCCAAATTGCAAAGGGTTACTACATCCAAGAGATCCCTTTCTGTGGCAACAACATTTGACACTGAGCTTTGTCCAATAATGCTGTCTTTGTCGGTTTCTCTTTGATTTTCCTCCTATCACTCTGTCTCCTTTTATGGCTTTTCTTCCTTTACCTTCCCCTTAAATATTGATATTCTCCAAAGTTCTGTCCTTTCTCTGGCCATCTTCTTACTCTTTTTTTGGCAATCTCATTTACTCCTATGACTTCAGTTACCATCTATATATGCTGATGATTTCAAAATCTATGTCTGTAGCCCAAACCTCTTTCCTCTTCAAATAAGTATATCCTGCTACCCACCAGACGTCTTTTCCTGGAAGTCTTTGAATACTTTTGTCCCCAGATGAACTCCAAATGTCTCTCTAATCTGCAATTCCAAATCTCAGTTGGTAGCACTGCCATTCTTCCAGTTTCCAGAGCTCAAAACCCAGGAGTCATCCTAATTGCTCCCCTCTTCTTTATATCCACATGGTGACCAAGATCTGTTGATTGCCTTCCTAAAAATTCTCTCCTATTGAGTGTGGAAAAGCAGGCAGGAACTCTCATATTTTGCTGGTGGGCATGTAGATTATTAAAACCCTTATTATAGTAATTTGAAGTTATATCCAAAGTTTTAAAAATGTACATATCCTTTCTTCCAACAATTTCATGTCTATGAATTTATCCTAAGGGAATAGTTGATGTATACAAAGATATATATACAGAAATAATTGTACTAGCAAAATAACCTAAATTTCCAGTAATAGAAGGTTCCTTAAATATATGGCATGTTCATAAGATAAAATACTACACAGTTGTTAAAATTACATTGTAGAATATTTTTGAGACAGGAAAATGTACTTGATATATGGTTTTGTGAAATAAGCAAGATACAAAATATTAGTAAGTAATCTGACACCATCTTCATAAAAAATATTTTCTTCCTGAAAAGGCATATAATAATAAATTAACTGGTTATTTGGGGTAGGGAGATTATAGGCCTTTTTTCTTTGTGCTTCTCTGAGTTATCTCCATTTTCTGCATTGAGCACATATTTATTTTGTAAGCATAAAAATTAAAAAAATTCTCTCTTATTCAACAAATTCCCTTTCCCACTGCTGCAGTCTCTTCTTGTTTCCCACCTACAGCCTCCTCCCTCATCCTTTATCACCCCCCCGGGCTTCCTGCCCTCAGCCCCAGCCCCTCCAATCTCCTGCCACAGTGGCCAGAATGCGTAACTCACAATCCAAGCATGACACTCCCAGGCTCAGAAATCTGGAGCATTATGACCACATTTCTCAACATAACCTGAGGCCTTTGTGGTCTTCAGGCTCCTCTTTTACCATAGGGCTGGCCTTTCCCTCTGCTCTAGTTCTTAGTTTCCAGTGGGTCCCTGCCTCTGAGCTTTCCTTTCTCACATTTCTCTTCTGCTCGAAGTATCTTCCTCCTGGATCTCTTGGTAGACCTGCCCTTCAAGTCCCAGGCACAAGCTTCCCTTTCTGGCTCTCATACCAGTACACGCCTCTGCTGGTGCATGTTCCACACTGGGCAGCCGTACCTTGTTCACTTTTTGCTGAGAGCGTCTCAGAGGCAGGGCCTGGCCCTTCATTGGTATATCCTGTATACCTGGCACATGTAGCTACTCGGCAAAGTTTTTGTTGGATGGTACACACGGATAAACTCCCCTAGGCAGAGTCACAGTTAGACTCACAGATCTTCTCTCCAACGCTGCACAGCCCCACTTGGCCATCTATCTTCAAGTACAAACACAGGAGAATTGCATGCATATGAGTGATACTCATGAATAAAAACATGCCTATAGGCATAGCCCACAGGCAGCCCCAGGGCCTTTGCACTTTCTGATCTCTCTGCCTGGAACCCTGTTCTTTCAGCTCTTCACCAGGCTAGTTTTCATCTTTCCAGTGTCAGCTCAATGTCACCCTGAGAGAGAGAGCTCTTTTACCACATCTTTATTTAAGTAGTTACTTTCCATTTCCAGTACCCAGTTTATTTCTGTTACAGAATTTTGGACAATTTATAAAACTCTTGATTATCATCTATCTCTCCCCATCTCCTACCCTCGTGGAGTAGGAGGGGGCACCATGAGGGCAGGATCTTTTACTATTTTATGTATCATCATAAATTCCATTTCTAAGCAATTGAATCACATACACACAAATCTTCAAATAATTACAAACATATGGCAACTGCACACTGTCCAGACATACACGGCCATACACTCTGGCCTGCCCACCCCACAACCCCCGCCCCAACTCTCCACTTACCGGGGTCACAAACTTGTTGGCTTCCCAGGCCCACAGAGGTGGGTCCTTATAGACCTCCTTGATGGAGGTAGGAGCCCTGTACGAGTCACTGTAGGTGCTGATGGGGGTCTTGGTCTTATGGGAAAAGAGGAACATAGTGGGGTCTAGGGGATGCTGTGGTGGGCTCTACCTACCAAGGGGTCCTGCAAGACATCAGTGGCCACCCTCCCTTTTCCCAGATAGCCCACGCCTCTAGCCCAGCAGGTGCCCCTAGCTGCTCCGCCCCACTCCTGTGGAGGATCTCTCAGCTTCCCTCCCCAACAGCCTTCCTGCTCCTACCCCACCCTGGTTCCCCCTCTAGGATGGTCCCTTCCCATTATGATATCATCTGGCTCAGCCCCATCCCTGGAGAGATGGAAGAGGTCCGATTTCCTCCCTACCCCAGCCTCTTCCTGCTTCAAGCCTCTCAAAACAGCCCAATTTCCAAGAGTTCAGAAGGCCCCTGGAGATCTTCTAGGCCAAGCTTCTCACTGTGATGAAGAGAAATGGAGGTTCTGAGAGGTCAAGTGACTCGCCCAGGGCCATGCAGCTGGTCGGTGGCAGGCCTGGCCTGGGAACCCACGGGTGGAGGTAGAGTGAAATGTCCACTCTGAGGATCAGTTCTCTGCCCTTCCCAGCCCATCTGCCCCACACCCCAGGTAGGGAGCTGAGGCTGGCTTGTTTGATGCTTTTAATATCATTATTTGTGTTACACGATACACAACCAAGGATGATGGTCAATACTGCGATGGAAATGTTAAAAAAAAATATTATACACGGCTCATGTCTTCCACACATCTTCCTGGAAATAAATTAGTGAGCGCGGAGAAACCTGGCTGGGTGGCCGCCAGAGCTGAGGGTAGAGGGAGTGTTAAGGCAGTATCTACAAGGGGGAAGGTGACAGGGGGCACACTAAGGCCTCGATTCCTCCCCTCCAACCTCCCAGGCAGGGAGGAGGGAACCATGCACTCTCCCTAGACCCAGAAGGTGCTGGCTGCCAGCTTCCTACCTCTCTACACCACTCTCAATGCCTTAGTTGGAAGCCCATGCCTGCCAAGGAACTAGGTATATCTTCTGGGGAGGGAGCCTTTCCTATGTTCCTCAGGGCCAGAGAGGTTGAGCAGTGGGCCAGAGACACACAGCAGGTCAGCAGCAAAGGCAGGAGTCTAAATGAGCCCTGGTGAGAGCTCTTCCGGGAAGAGAGGAGGTACCATGTTCTTGAAGAGTGAGTTGAGGAGCCTAGGGTGGTGGTGGTAGTAATAGGAAGCTTGGCTCTGGGGCCGAGATGACTGGGGGTGGGTGTGCTGACCAGGGTGGGAGAAATAGGCTCTGATGGGGGCCAGCATGGGCCTTGTAGATGCCTTCTGTGTCCTTGCCTCCCTCTGGCATGTTGTCATCATCTCACCAGGGTCCCTGCACTAGAGGAGGTAGGGGTGGCTTGGAGGAGTTGAGGGTGCAGAGCTGCACCTCAATACAGCAGAGCTGGCAGGCCCTGGGTGTGGTGCAGGGAGAGTGCTACCCTTCCTAAGCCAGCAGCCTTACGCTTTCTTCTCACTGTCCTCTCCCCCTTCCAACTCCCACCTCCCAGGGGAGTGGGCCGTGGCCGTGTTCTGCACATGCTTGTAGCATATGAGTGGTGTATATTAGAGTGGATACACCAGCCAGTGTCGGGGGTCAGCATGGAAGAATGGCCCTGGAGTACGGGGTTCGTGGGACATGGACCTGAAGAGGCGGAGGCTATCTGTGCTTCTGTGTTTCTCTGTGTGTGGTGCAGGTCAATATTGCCACCCCAGGGGAGGGCCTTGGTCACCTCTTCCCTCTTGATTTTCATCCTCAGCTTTTCTGGCAACTACTCCTGCCCCTGCCGCCAACCAGCAACAGCAGAAGAAGCAGCAGTAAACACATTCTGACTCATAGACACCCCACACAGCCACACACACAGTATATATCCACACACACATACACATTCACAGACACACACACGGATTCCCCAAAGATCTGCAGGTATTCAGACATACGCAGGTCCAACAGGAGCCGCCCCCTCTCCTTTCCACACAGACATGCAACTCAGGAAGCCCCCAAAGACACACAGACCTCCCTCTCCACCTCTACAGAAATTTCTGTGAAGAAATTCCTTCAGGTTTGAAAGGACCTTAAAAATAATTTCAGATGCGGTTCATTGTACAGTTGAGGAAGCTGAAGCCCAAAGAATGTTAATTGTCTTGTTGGAGATAACGGGGAGAGTGCCAGAACCAGGGCCAGAACCCAGGCCTCTGACCCCCAGTCCCCTGCACTGCTGAACAGCCTCTCACACTGTTAACAGGCCACACAGTCACTTCCCCACCATGGACACCCCAGACATCTGGAGAGACAGGCCCAATGCAGAGAGACAGACACACACCCTGACAGCCTCAGGCACACACACATTCTGCCAAGCTGTCCCTACCATACACATGCAGTTACTGTATTCTCCTAAGCTGGCTTCCTTGAAGATTCTTACTGAGAAGCAGCCTCCAGGATCTTGGGCTGGAGTGAGACGGGAATGGGGCATTCGAGGCCAGCCTTACCTCCTGCTTCCAGCATGGGACAGAGACCAATGAACAGAACAGAAGTGTGTGTCAGGGGGTGGGGGGCCCAGAGAGATAGAGGTATTAGGGGCAGGTGAGGACAGATCATACCAACCTAAACTCTGGCCTGTCCTTAAGGCCCACCACACCCTCCACACAACCCAGAGAGCAAGGAAGGGGGTGAATAGGGCAAAGAGGTGGGAGAAGGCAGTGATCTGATGGGTGGGGGGGGCAATATCCCACTGGGCAGCTTTGCCAGGCTTTCCATCTGGAGATGAGAGAAGAAACACAGATGGTACATGGGCCAGCAGAGGGGCGTGTGGAGGGGGCTGGGCCCCGCCCCTACTGCTCTGGGCCTTTCTCCCTCCTAGCTCCTTCCCTTGTCAGGCTGGGGCTGGGGGGGTTCATGGCTTCGCTGGGGTGGGGCCAAACCCCTGGCTTTGTGCTCCCTCCCCCTACTTGTTACTGTTGACCTCCTTGCAGTCCCGTCACCGCTTTCTTCCACCGGACTGCAGCTTTGGGGAGGGGGCAGGTTGCTGGGCGAGGTCCCCCCAAGTAACTGAACAAACAGCCCCCTCCCCTCCTCAGCGCCCCGCCCCCCTCCCCGGGGTGGAGAGAGACCCGGTCTTGGTTTCTCCGGCTCCATGAACACACAGAGGTACACGTCCTACCATAGGAGGAAGCAATGACTGTTACGAGGTTGGCGACTCCAGGGGGCGTGGGGGCCAGGGGCAGGCAGACGAGCTGGGGAGGGGTTGGCCCCTGCCCGGTCCAACCTGGCCCCTGGCGACCCCACCCCGGCGGCCGCAGCGGCCCCGCCCGCTACTGAATGTGGCAGGCGGTGGAGGACGTGGCCTGGCAGCACATGCAGGTGGGGTTCACGGACTTGGGGGGAATGAGGTCCAGGTCCTCGTCGTCAGGGATCTCATCTAACCGGTAGCCGTCCTTCAGCAGCTGGATGTTCAAATCTTGGTTGATCTGCTGTAGACAAAGGGGGGTGGAGGTCAGGCTCAGAGCGATACGGGGGCACCACCCCCGACTGGGGTTACAACCCCAGGCCATCTGCACCCAGCTCTGTCCTATCCCAGGTCTCCCTGAAACCCAGGGCTTTGCACAGCCTTTGGCCTCAACCTCAGTTCTGGCCTCCTTTACAGGAACATCCTTGTGGAGTCTGGCCCTGCTACATACCCTATTCCATTCTAACTTCCCATCTCAGGCCCTGCCTCTATTTCAGGCCTGCCCCCATAAACTGTTGCCCGTATTTCACACCCCATTCTATTTAAGTCTCTGTTCCAACCAAGTTTGAATACAAGCCCCGCCCCTAACCCTGGGCTCCCAGCATTAGAGGGACAGAGTCCAAGGCCTCACCTTTCTTTCACACCAGATCTTATCCCAGGCCCCACCCCCGCCATGAGCTCCACCTAGCTTTGCCCATTGCTCCTCTCAGGATGTGATTTGGCATTGGTCCCACCCTTCTCCTAGATGGACGCGGTCTGGCTCAGGGGTGTCCAGGGCGGGAAGGGGTTGGGGCCTCACCTCAGCAGAGGAGTAGCCAGAGGAGGAATATCTGGACATGTCAAAGTCATCATCACTGGCCGTGGAGGAAAGAAGACAGGAATTGATTCCCAGACATTAAAGGGAAAACTCCCTGTACTCACCGCCCCCATCAAACAATACCCCAGCCTTCCCCCATGCTTCCAAATAAACAGCAGGATCTAAATAAAAACTGTGCTTGCTGTGGAAATGCAGTTTAAGACAGGTTCCTTAGCCCCACCTTTCTAAATAAATTGCCTTAACCTCCTTCTAATTCAAGTTGCTACTCCCCCAAATCCCTCCCCAACTTTTTTTTTCTAGGCTCAAATCACCCTGGTTGTTGGGTTTTCCCGAAGTCCAGGTCTAGCCAGGTGTGTTCCCAGCAGTAGGACACCTCCCTCAGAGGGGGCAGGGCAGCCATTGGATCAGCTGTCCCAGGCCAGCAGCAGACTGCACAGCCCCCTTTTCCTCTCTCTGCTCTCCGCTGTCTCCAGGTAAAAAGTTCCATTCCTTGGGGAAATTTTTGGAGAGCTCCTGGCTGAGGAGCACCCCAATTCTGACAATATAGCAGGTGTGGTCTGTACAGCCCACTTGTATGTTCACACAGGTTCCTATGGCTTGCCTGGCTGCCCCAATGTCCCCGTACATACCTGTCCGTGTCAAGGGCTACCAGTGGCTTCTCGTCTGGGCTCTGGTCAAGCGAGGAGTAGCCTTTATTGGGGACGACCAGCCTGGGTGGAGAATTTTGGAGATTGGATTGGAAGCTGGAGCATACAAGCCTGGCAAGGAACTGGGTTGGGCCCTGTCCCACCAATTCCCTCCCCTCTCCCACCCACTAACCCCCTCCCCCCACCACCTCGGATCCTGTGAGACTCTCTCCTGTCAGAGAGGAGATGGGCCTGAGGAGGGAGGGAAGAAGGGAGCCTCAGAACCAGCAGAGATATGCTGGCAAGGCAAGGTCCAGGTCAATTTGCGGGGGAAGGGGGCCTCTACCTTGTCCGGGCCATGACATTGTTCTTCTTGGGCTGCTGGTTGACGGGGCTGCCCATGCTGCCATTCTTCAGGGAGCCCTTCCGGGCCAGCTCCCTCTGCTTCTCTGCAGGGGAACATGGGAAGGAAGCTGTGTCCTGCCCTCAGGGCCACCCTGCCTTACTGCCCAGGGCAGCCTGGGCTCGGCCTCCATGGTGAAACCTCTTGCTTCTCTAAGAACTGAGGCGGGGATCCAACTCCAGGCCCTGCTGCTCAGGAGAGACAGTACTTGGCCCTGCACAACCTGAGGCAGATAGTGAGGGGCCACAGGAGGAGGCTGACCCCTGTATTCCAGGAGCTGTACTCCCAAGTGGGGCAGTTAGTGTGTGCCTCATGCCAGAGAAAGGTTGGAGAGGGAGAGATGGAGCAGAAGGATGGACCAGTCGGGGCTTCCTGCCAGTGACACCTTGAGCTGGAGAGAAGAGGGCAGTCTAGAAAGGAGGGATAGTATACACAAAAATGCATTTAGGAGTGAGTGTCATAAGTGTGGATCTGGATGGGATGGAGGGGTGAAGATGGAGGGAGGTCAGGTTGGAACAGTAGAATACATTTATTCAGCCATTTGTTTTTTTGGCCAACATCTGTGTCACCAGTCATGTCTCAGGTCCTGTGTAAAGGGCTGGAGGCTCCCTCTGATTGCAGATTCAGAGTATGAGGGCCTTGAATGCCAGACAGGAGTTTGGGATTAATGCAGAAGTAAAAGAAACCACTGAAAGTTGTGGAGTGGGAGGGGCAGTACGGGGCTGGCAGGGTAAGGGGCAGGAGGCTGGGGGGCCACTCTGGCTAGACTAGTTCTGAATTCTTCAGAGCCTATGAATTTCATGGAGCTGGCCACCAGGTGACCCATTGCCTGGGTGGCACTGTTACCAGTAGCCAGGAAGCTGCCTGAGCCTTGGAGGAGGCCTGTCTCAAGTAAAGCCCAGATGTAGGGAAAATGAGTACTAGGGGAAAGCTCTCATAAAACAATCATAAGCTCCAGAGAGAAAGGATAAGATGGGCACTTCCAGCTACTGTGACTCTGGAATTTCCCCAACCTCCATGTCTCTTTGTCTCTTATCTTTCAGTCTCTGATCCTCTTTCCTTGCCATGGCTCATCTGAAGCCCTCAGTCCTGACCCCCACCCTTTCCAGCAGGCAGCAGCTGCCATTACCACCCCAAGCCTCTAGGGGGTGCAATTTGCCTTAAAGTTGCTGGTGGTGATTTTCCTTAGAGCAACTGGGACAAGGTTGTGAATTTTCAGGAGTTTTGGTGGTAATGTAATGGACAGGGAAAAAAAAGTGTTACTTTAAAAGAATGTTGAAATTGTTTCACATAATGAAAAAAATGCTAACAATAAACTGGTAAAAAAAAACCTATGGACTACTATGCAACCATTTACAAGAATGAAGTCATTCTCTGTATACTGATACTGGAAGGGGTTCTAAGACATTAAGTGGGGGAAAAAAAACCCCAAAATTTCAGAAAATGTGTACAGTATGATACCACTTATGTTAAAATACAAAATAAAACTAGAAAAAGCTTGAAATGATTATCTCTGGGGAGGAGAATGTGATGGGGGAGAGTAAAGGAGAAGTTATACTTGTTAAAATACTTGTGTTGTTAAATTAAACAATAATAAGCAAATAAAACTGGCTGCAGTTTGAGTCTGGTGTCCTAGGAAGATGAACAAATTCCACTAAAAGCTCTCTTGTTTAGAAAAACAGCCTGAGGGGCTCCCTGGATGTGGTCTGGAAGGAGAAAAGCAAGGTTAAAAAAAAAAAAAAGTTGACTAACATAACAGGGCTCTGTGAAAAGGAGTCCTGGCAGCTGCAGAGGGAGAAGGTTTTAGAACAGATGGGAAAGGGCTCTTAGGAATAAGGAGGGGCCCAGTATTTGGTGGGCAGCTGGGGCCTGAGGTGAAAATGGGCAGGAGGGTGGCGGGGATGGCAGAGAAGTTGTGAAGGATAGTGATGGCTTATATTTAATTGTAAAATTTTTCCAGGATGCATACTGTGTTATAATTTCTCTTCATGAAACCAGTTTTTACAAATTAAAAGTCAGTGATATATGGCACACTTAGGTGAGTCCAATTTTGGTCCCTGAAGGGCGAGAGAAGCAGTGCTGGGCATAGGGTGACGTGGCTGCACGCAGTGCTTGGGAGCCATGTAACTTCAAAGGAGCAAACTGCAGCCTAAACTTACTTTGGATTGCACATGAGATAGACCCCAAGGGAAAGGTGAGTCTAGAAAGGGGAGGAGATATTTGGGTTTATTAAGAAATTAAGGGAAAGCTCCCCCAAACAGGAGCTAACCAGGCCCTGAGATCTCTAGATGGGCCAACGTTTGAATGGGGAGAAGGACTCAGCTTCTAGGCTTTGGGAGCCTTGTTCATTTCTATGCCTCAGACATAGCAACTGACACCCCACCTCTAAGGCAGCTTCCTCTCAGCTGGGTTGATGTCTGATGGGACTTCCAACCCTCTCTCTGGGGTTCCATGCTTTTATCACTGTAGCTATCCTCCAGAATACCTGGAGCCTTCTTAGCCTCAGAGATGCCTCTAGAGTTTTGGGCTCCTGTAGAGAACTGCAGTTTCTCTCTTTGCTTTGCTGGAGATAAGGTGCCTGGCAGTGCAATGACTGTGTGGCTGGAGTCTTGGAATCATTTAGCCTGAGTTGGTTTCTTGGTGGCACCTCATTGCAGACCCAGCCCAGAGCACCTTGTCTGTCAACTCCCCACATCTCCCTCATCCCCCAGACACACTCACCCAGCTTCACTTGGAGCGGGGATGGTTTGTAATTCATGGCTACTGACTCACCCTCCCGGGCGTCACAGTCTCCGTCTGAGATAGAGGCGGCGGCTGGGTCCTGGGAGGAGAAGGCAGAGAGATAGGGAGTTGTTAGGAAATGGACACCGGGGGCTTCTCTTACCTATTCTCTCTGGGTGTTTCTCCCTGGCAGCAGGCAGGGGATTCAGGGAGGGAAGGAGAGACTCGTCTTTTACAAGAGCCAAGGGTAGAAGCTGGGTAGAAGAGCCAAGGATCTTGGTCCCACTGATACCCACCTGGGTGCCTGTCTTTTAAGTCCTCTGTGATCTGCCTCCCCCAGAAAGCCTACTGTGATTCCTTAAACCTACAGGGCTACCTTCTCCAACCTCCCATACTAGTTGCCCTGCTCCCTCAGAGCCTTTCCTGTGTACTTGTTTGGGAAGATCTTTCTAGGTTCCTGTGAGTTTAAGTCTGGATTAAGGTCACTCTCAGGTGCTCCCTGAGACAGGCCTTCTCCCTCTGTCTCCCCTAGCACTGGATGATCCCTTCCTAGGATCCAGAGAACTGACTGGCCAAACTAGGCTATACTTCAAGGCTGTAGCCCCTGCAGTTCTCAGGAGGACCTCTCCATGTCACAGATGAGTCCTGAAGAGTGTCTCCTGCGAGAACCTGAATGTTTGGCTGGGGGTGGCAGGTGAGAAGACAAATAATGACAAATCAGCTGGTGGCCAGCTAGTCCTGTGTTGCCCAGATAGAGCTTGACACTATAGATGACCAGGAAGGTAGGAAAGCATGCATCCTGTGCATTGTCCAGGGTCTGAACCGTTTCAGTCTCCCTCACTGCCGTCCTTACTGACTTCTTCCCATTGAGATCGGCACTGTGCTGCCCAGAGTCTTACTCTAGCCTCACTGTCCCCTCCAAAACACCCCACACCTCTGCTACAAGATCCAGGGCTTTGGCGCCCCCTGCCTCAGTCTGTTGGAAGGGGTTGGAGTCATTCACATTCTCCCTGAGAAACCGATGACCACTCACTGATATGGATTCCGCCACCCTAGCTATCCGCCTGAGACCACAGGGTGGTAAGCCCAAGGTCAGGTTTGCAGACAGGATCCAGGGCTGCGCCTGTTCTGCCTCCGGGGATGTAGAGAGCAGACAGATAGGCAAGTAGAATGCTCCAGAACTGGCCCCACAGTGCCAGACCCAGGGATCTGAGTGGCTTCTGGTGACGCATCAAGGGAAGGATATATAGCCATTATGGTGGCTTCTCTTCCCTTTAGAATGAAGCAGCAGGGATGAAAACTTGCTTGTCACTAAGGGGAAAGGGAAAAATCTAGAATGTTTGGGAAGGAAGTCCTGGCCTTGTCTATGTTCCTTCAGGCCATCCAGAGTGCAAGGGCCTGGGTGAGCTGTGTTGCCACAGTGGTTAGTGAGTTCCTGAGGGCAGAACCTGGGCCTCTGACCTCTGCTCTGATTCCCATCCTTAGCTGTGGTTGAGGGGGAAGAGGTGGGAGGGTAGAAAAGGTGGGGGTTGCATTGCCTGCATCCCAGGCAACTTCCCATGCCACAGACCTTCCCAGTCCTTCATCCTCTACCTCCCTGGCTCAGATCCTCCTCGGGAGGCTGCTTACTGACAGCACCTGTGCCCTGCAGCCCCGGAGGAGGGGCCTCTAGTGGCTCTGACAAGCCTCTCTGTGGCCAAAACAGCCTTGCAGGTGCTGCCTGCAGGGAACATGGAGACCTGACAGCTGGGCTCTGGCTTTCCCCTTAGGCAACATGGAGGGTTCACTCCCAAAGCAGCCTGAGGGAGGCCTCTCAAAAGGTAAAACCCATAAACGTGCCTGTGGGGCCTTACCAGGGAACCATTGGCAGATTTCCAATTTACTTTTTCTATAGCATTTGTCACATGTCACACATATCATCCATTTGGAAATGGTTTCCTCCTCTGGCTTTCGGGACACTGTGCTCCTTGGCTCATCTTGCCTCTTTGACCATCATCCCTCCTGCTCTCAGCCTTCCTCTCTCTGCTTGGGGAAGCCTGATGTCTTCCATGGTTTGGATTAACATGTGTATACTGGTAACTTCTAAATCTATGGCCTTCCAATTGTACATCTGTCTCCTCTGTAACCCTCCACTCCATTCATCCACAAGAGTGTTAAGTTTCACTGGCCTCTCCTTGGGGCTGACTTAAAAAACTTGAGCCCTCAGGCATTTGGGGCTAACTTTTCCTTCCTCAGTGCAGATGACTTCATCAGCATTTCTTCTCTTGGGCTGGAGGTACTGGATGGCAACAGTAACACTGAAAGGGGACTGTGTAGGGAGGATGGGGCCTGGCTGGGGGCTGGGAAGCTGCTGAGCAACTCTGGTCACAGGGACCCTCATGTGGTCTTTGAGGCCACTGGCCAGGTCCTGGTGGCATCTGACCCCTGACTGAAAATGCCAGTCCCTTTGGGTCAAGAGCCAGGGCACAAAGCCCTTGCAAACCCATCATTCAGCATCTCCCCTGTCACTGCCCATGACAGAAGGCCATCCTAATGGCAGGAACAAAGATCTCTGGCACTGTGCCTGCAAACTCAAGTCTTTACTGTGGGCTTCCTGTCTTTCCTGAGAAATGTAGCCAATGTACCATGACCATCGCATGGAAATGTAATCAGGGAGATTAAATGTGAAATATTCATGAATATAAGTATCAGAGAGGAATCCAGGCAGAAGGAAGCATCTGGCTCTGAGAAATCAGGGAGAATTTAAAATGCCCCCCAAGGACATCTGACAAGAGTTAGCTGGATCCAGGAACTAGAGTGGCGATTAGCAAGATTATTAATAAACACTCAGCAGAGACAGACATTGAAATGCATCTCTAACCGAAACTCGTTTCTGCAATCCTTCACACAAATTCTCCAAAGACTGCAGAGATGATTAATAGTTCAGTCTCGCTGTTTCTGGGACAGAATATATAGGCTAATGGCCAGTGCAAAGCCAATATAATTAGAGGAAGGCAAAAGTGCCAAAAGAATCCTTAGTCTGGTCCAGTGATTTTCATTCAACTGTGTTTCCTGAACCCTGTGCCTTGGGCAGGGCTGAGTATGAGAGGAGAGCAATCAGAGGGGGTCTGGCTTCTCTTCAACCAGAATAGGTCTATTCTTATTTCATTCACATATCAGCCTTTCTGCAGGAATCTGGTTGGAGAAGGAGTTCTATTGTTTAAAAAAGAAAAAGAGGGGGATTAAACAAATCCATTGATTTAGTCCCATCTTTGAAAAATGCTTTATTATAGAAATTATCAAACTTATATGAAAGCAGAGAAAACAATATGGCGAGATCCTGGGTACCTATCACCAGGTTCAACAAATAGCAACAAATCATTCTTTTAAAAAATTCCAGCTCCTCCGTTTACTAGCTGTGTGGTCTAGGCTTCAATTTCCTCATCTGTAAAATGGCACTAATATTAATACCTATGTCAAAGGTTCCTGTGAGGATAAAATAATAATATGTAATCTAGCACTTAATATGTAAGCATTTAGGTAAGTAGCTTTTGGCAGGAAAGAGCTCTTTGCAGGGAAGAGCTCTGCAGAGGCCCCTTTTGTCTTGTCACTAACCTTAAACCAGCAACCCCCAACCCTGTGCTCTACTCATCTCTGGCCCAAGCACATCTTTTAAATTTTTTGATCATATAATACCTTCCCTGTTGGTTCTTCCCATAGATCAAAGAAGTAAACATGAAGAAAAAGTAATTAACAGATGACTAGATCTCTTCCCTAGCTTCCCCCTCAGTAACCTTGCGAACAAACTATGTGAACAAGATAGCATCTAAAGAAAGATCACAAGAAGTTGACAAGTCTGCACGCAGTGGGGGCTGGCGATGACTCTGACCCTCCATCTCAATGATTAAATGAGATTACTTTCCTTTTTCCCTTTAAAGCTTTCATGGCCAAGCAGAATCTTGGGAGTTGGTTGTTTTGGATACATGAGTCCACCTTCTCCCCAGATTGCCAGCATTCTGACTAAAAGCAATTTTCCTTTTTACCCACAATCACCTTTTGGTATTGAGTTTCAAGCAGCGAGTAGCTGGACCTGACTTTGGTAACACTTAGAACAGTATTTAGTATCCTGCATACTGAGCACTACATTTGTGCTAGCTATAAAGTTGTTATTAGTATGGGCTCCCTGGGGCCCACCAATCATGAACAGTATGTCCTGGCAGTGGATGGTCCACAGCTTAGCCCTGAAACCACATAGGTTGGGGCCTGGCTTATGTGGGGAGGTGTCTGTGGAAAAGATGCTCCCACCACAGGGTGAGGAGGGGCCTGACAAGGGGCATTCTATCTCCTCTCTCTCCTCACTTATTTAACAATAGTAGGCCTGGGGTTTACACAGATAAATAGAAATAGGCTCATCCTTAAGGAGCCCCCAGTAATTATCAATAAATGCAACAAGAGCCATAGAAAAATAGAGGGAAAGGGACAAAGGGATGTTGGTCAGAGAAAACTTCACCAAGGAAGACGTTTGAAAAGATCTCAAAATATCAGTTCATCAGTTAGATTGAGAGGAAGGAGGAAGTACATTCAGGGAACATCTGTAAAGGCTCAGAAGCATGAAACTAGCATTGCATATTCAAGGAACAGTATTTTGCTGTAGTTGAAATCTAGAAGGTATGATGAAAAGTGGCAGGAGATAAAGTTGTGGGGTCAGGAGGGCTCAGATTATGGCGGAAGGTGAGCCTTGATTTTGTTCTTTACTCAAGAAAATGGAGAGGGAGCCAGTGAAGCCTTGAGCGGGAGAGTAACATGATCAGATTTGAGGTGGAGAAGGAGCCTCTGATAGCCACGTAGACGCTGGCTGGGATGGGAATGAGACTAGAGGTAAGGAAACTACTGCAACAGTGCTAACAAGAGATGACAGGGACCTGAACTAAGCAGAAGCAGCAGATAAAAGGCCAGAAAGGAGGATGCTAAAGAAGGTAAATAGAAGATTTTAGAGATAAAATTTAGGCGTCCAGACAGTCCTAATTTTCTCTCGGGAGTAATTGGGGAAGGGGTACTAATTATTAAAACAGACAATGCAGGAGAAGGCATAACTACACAGTCAGGGAAAACTAGATGAGCTCAGTTTGGGAAGTGTTGAGTTTTAAAGTGTCTTTTGATGACACCTAGATGATATCATTCACCTAGATGATATCATTAGTCAGTAGGAATTGAGGTTTGGGATCTCAGGAAAGAGGAATGGGCTGGTGGTGGTGGAAGCCACGGAGGAGAATAAGCCTTCTCAGAGGGAATGTGGAGAGTGACAAAGGCAGGAACCAAGAATGGAGTCCTGGGGAACATCTAATTTTAGGGAATGAGTGGAAGAAGAAGACTGAGTTGGAGCAGAAAGATGAGATGTAGAAAAAGGTCTAGGAAGACATTCAAGAAGAGTGTCAAGGTGGAAGAAATCAACAGTGCCAAATAAACAGATGGGCCCACAAGATAAAGACAATATTTAGAGACAAAGAAGTCACAGGTGGCCTCAACAAACAGTTTTAGTTGAAGGGTAAGAACAGAGCTCAGATGACAGGGAATTTAGGAGGGAATAAGAGATGAGGAAGTAGAGACAGTGAACGCAGGCTATTCTTGCAAGGAGTCAGACTGGGAAGAAAAGAAATGAGAATGAATGACAGCCAGAGTGAGCTTTGGAGTTGAAGGATTTCTTTGGAGCTGGATAGCCCCTGACTACTGTTCTAGACTGAGGTGAAGGAAGCTGGGTAGAGAAGGAGATGTTTGATGGAGCATGAGCATAATCTTTGAGGAGTCGAGAAGATGGACCAGAGGAGGAAGGCTCCTTAATGAAATGGAAGGACAGTGAAGATGGGTGTGGGATGCAGATAACATGGAGGCAGAAAGGTGGGTGGAAAGTTAAGGGAGTTCATTCCTAAAAGCCTAGTTAGGTAAAAGAAAGGGGTGAATGCTAAGGAGTTGGGGGGAAAAATGGGTACTTGGTGGCTGGCCAGGAGTGGAAGGAGATCAGACTGGTTGGGCTCCCAGCTACAAATCTGCATCTTTCACCTGCCCTTGATCTCGGCTTCAAGATGAAAGGCACTCTCCGTGGTGCTGAACAATTTTGCTTTTGTCTTCTGGACTGAGCACAGACGATTCAAGGTAAAGACATGATTCAATTTTCACTTTCCCACAGGAAAAGTAACCTCTGTCCTCACCTTCAAGCACTAATTTTCAGGAAGATGGAAATTGAAATGGATTTAGAATGAGGTATGAAGAGGCAAAGTGCTTGTACCAACATTATCTAACTTTCTTTACCTAATACACATGAATTTTCTTCTAGTTTTAGGAGGGAGTCGGTGGAGACAGTTCTGAGTTGGCTACCTCTGGAACAAAGACATGTCTGTACACTGGCCCTCTGGGTAAAAGCAGGAAGCAGGACAGACTTAGAGCAGGAACAAGGCCAGGAAGAAAGATAGGGCTGATAAAGAAACAGGAAAGCAGGGGAAGATCTGGAGCTCAGGCCACTCTCTGACAGGTAGGCATAACAAGATAGGGTATCAAAGGCCAATTCTGTTTCTGTCACGATTTGTTCAGCTCAGAAACTACCTGGGGCTGTGGTTCTGTGCAGGGTTATGCCACTCCCCCAGAACATCTCTTGGGAGTGGGTGATAATAAACATGTTTAGACATTATTTTTTGGAGGGAGATAAAAACATACAACTCTATCCCCTTATTTCCAACATCCATGGCTTAGAAGAAACCTAACCTCCAGTTCAAGAATATTCAGTTGCAATCTAAGCATTGGTTAGACCTCTCTACTTCCCTGCAGATGGCTGATCATTCTGACTCTAAGACACTCCCATTTCTCTTTGACTCCACACCTGAACATGAGAATCATTTGGCCAATGACATTCCCTACTCTATGGTATGACCTGAAGTCCTGAGTTCCATTTCCTGAGTCCAATTATTGGGCAGCTCCCATTTTTATTCCCCATCTTCCCTTCTCCAGGATTTCTCCAGGAGCTGCCAGAATTGCCTGGAAATTGGCTAGGACTTCTATCCTTTTGGATATTAAGACCCTTAGTGGCCCTACTTATAGGGAAGGACAAAGACCTTTCTCAGGGGTAAGATCTTTTGGGTGAGATCTAGAGGAGAATCAGGGAAACATAAGGGAGGCAGTCAATCCAAATGTTTGTGGCTCTTACAAATAGGGGAAGAAGAATAGAAAAGCTGGAGAAGTCTGTGAATCCTGAATTTGGGAGGTGGGTAGAGGATCCTGCCTATCTCAGAAGGCCATTCTTATCAATCTAAATCTCCTCAATCTTCAAGGTTTTCCTCTAAAAGAAGATTCCATTCAAACAAAGTCAACACACTGAGTGTCCAATCCTTTCCAGCTCTGGTCTGGGTAGTAGAATGTAGAGGAGGAAAGCACACTTTCGTCATACACACCACACACCTGCAGAGCATTTTGGAATAAAGCAAAAGTTCCCCAGAGAGAAGTGGAAAGGATTCTTATGCTGGGCTAGAGTTCAAGAACTCAAGTTGGTCCTGTGTGTAGCTGAAGATTTTCTGTTTCCTTAAACAGCTCCTAGGATGGAATTCATTACCAAAAACAAGCACTGCCAAGTTTTAGTATCTTTGATGTGGCTGTCTTTGGGAGAACCAGAATGCAGAGCCCCATGGTTAGTAACAACTGTAGCGAGCTTAATAGATTTTTCTATTATAAAGTAATACATGCTAAAATTAAAAAGAAACCTTTAGTTTCACCACCTTAAGGCAATCTCTGTTAAAGTTCTAGTGTATCTGAGTCTTTTGTGTATATTACAATAGCAACACTAGGGGGTTTCCCTCTCTGGGAGCTGGTGTTTCTCCTGTCCTCATGGTCACAGGGGTGGGCCTCCAGGTACCATGTTGGTTTTATGTGGTCCCACCCTTGCTTGGACCAGGAAGGGCCAATGAGAGTCTCCTCCAGAATTAGGAAGTGGGACTAAGGGGACACATAAAGCTCAAGGCTGTGGATTAGGTAGCAGAGAAGGCCATTGGGCAGGGAGACAAGAATAAAGCTGATATTCAGAAAGAAGCAAACAAGAGATAGAAAAAGTCTTGCTTAGGTTTCAGGCTCCAGTTCTAGAACTTGCCCTACCCTTCCAAGGCTTGAGGACATGCCTATCCTTAGATATTGTGAGAAACTCTGGTGTCCTTAGAGTCTAGTCTCTTTTTTAGCTTAAACTGGCTTGAGATGGATTTTGTTACCATAACCAGAGAGTACAAACTAATAAACATGCACAGAACATTTAAAGAAAAACACACTGTATCTTATATTCTGTATTTTAAAAAATTAGTGTTAGGACATAACCAACTCTCCATATTTTTTTTCCAGAAAAGGCTATTTTTTAATTCAAGTAACTGCAAATAGGAAACCAGAGGTGGGGGCACCAGGCTGAGACAAATGGCTACCTCCTCCCTGAAGGTGGCCCCTACACCTGACTGTCAAAACAGGCCTCCCTCCTCACTCAGCTGCAGCATCCTAGGGGCACCACCTCTCCATATGTTTACATAGTTTTTGTAGCCATCAGATGCAGAACACTGACGAGAGATGCCCAGGAATTGATAGAGGCCATTTGGTTGGAGAGTCCTTGAGACTTGGAGAGTCCCTCCTCCCTGCACATGGTAGGAAGCTGAAGCAAGAGAAATGTCAACAAACACTGACATTTGGTCTGGGCCAGACTACTTGTGTATCCTTGTCTGGATTTTGGCCCCAAATCTTACCTGAGGATTTATAAGCTTCAATTACTCAAGAGACTGAGCCCAGCCTACACTGGTTTATGAATTTTTTTTGATGCCTTGACTTCCCAAGAAAGCAAAGAAATGGTCTAGAAGTCTATGGGATGCCTTCCCAGAGCTGCTGTCTCTGATTCCTTCCCTTTGGCTTTGGAAGAGTAAAGAGCTGCTTGTCTGCAATGGACAGTGGACTTGGAAGGCTGGTATCAAGTAGCTTCTCAGTGGCATTTCTTGCCTCTGCCCTTCCTCTCCTTTTCAGCCTGTTCTAAGTCTTTAACTTCCATTATGCCTGGCAAGCACCGCTTTTTGCTCCCAAAGACAACTTGCAATTTTAAAACTCAGCTCTCTGGACAGAGCAGTTTCCTGTTCTTTCCTGTTTGTCATCCCAATAATCAAATATTGGTGAGCTTGCAACTTGTTAAAAAAAACAAAAACAAAAAACCAACTTGATGTTCACTGAAAGGCCAACAGGGGGCAGGCAGGGCACAATGCATTTTGGGGAGGGAAAAACACCAAGACCTGGTTCTTGCCAAGAAGACTTTAGTCTCAAGGTGGGGAGTTGACAGGCACACAAATTAGCCTACTTAAGGCCGAGAGAGAAGCATGAGAGGCAGGAAAGCTTGAAGGGTGATGGGAGCACAGAGGACAGGGTGATGGCAGTAGAGGTTTGTTATCCCACCTGACAGAGAGGGTCAGGCCTGGACAGGAGCCTGATCAAAGTAGAGGCCTGGCTATTGGGTCAATGGGTACTTTGGAAAGAGTGTTCAGAGCAATGGCTGGAGAGGCTCAGCCCTGGGGCTGGGACTCTATTCTTACTACTTTTAGATGCTGCTGCTAGCACAACCCCTACTCTGCCACAAGACACTCAGCCCACTCCCTTCCTGCAGGTTAAGTAAGGAAATGCAGTGGTTTGAGTATGTCAGGGGCTTCTCCTTTATCACTGAGATGCACAAACAACTCTCCCACAGGGAAGGATCAAGAGGGTCTAGGTGGGTGGCTGGGAGGTGTTTTTATTGGGAAGGCAAACAGGGATTCAGAGTCCTGAGAGAGAGAGATGGTAGCGCTGGTGAAAACAAACCCTCACTGCCTTGAACTAAGCCAAGGGCCAGCAGTCACTCTCAGCAGGCCTGCTCTGTGTAGTAGGGAGGTCAATGCTAAGGGTTCCTGGAGGCTCAGGGCTTAGCCCAGGAGTGCAGGAGGTCAGAGAAGGGAAGGAGAGCGTTAACCCCACAAAGGGTCATGAACCTTATCTGAGTTTCCCAAGAGAAGTCAGTTCTTCACATGGCCAGTTGGTGGTGAAAGAGTAGGGCGAGGGAGGATTCTAGACTAGCACAAGCTCGAGGCAAGTTTCAGCTGTGAAGCCAGCCAGTTGCTAGTTATGCATCTCTCCTGGGAAACAGTACTCATCTGCAGAGCTAGATGGTCTTGGAGTCCCTGTTGGAGGATCTCCCCAGGCTCAGGATGGTAGACAGCCTTTCCCTGCCCACCTGTCACTCCCTGGCTGGTGCAGTGACACCGAATGGCTAACTCAAGGGTACAACCTCATTCTTGAGGCATCCACAGGAAGGGGCTCTGAAACAACAAATAACCAACACCTACTCAAAGAGCCCCCCTACAGCTCTGCAGCCCACACCTCTGAGGAACATCTCTTTTGCTCTGACTACACCTGTGCAGCCTTCACCTCTTCTGGACAGCTCTGGCACACTGGTACAGCTACATCCTTCCACACCTGCTGAGCCTATCTATGTACCTATAGGATAGGACTTCTTAAACATTCATGTGCATACAAATCACCTGGGGTTATTGTTTAAATGCAGATTCTGATTCAGCAGTCTGGAGTGGAGCCTGAGTATCCGCATTTCATAGAAGCTTCCAGGTGATACCAATGTTCTCATACAGGGACCACATTTCACATAGCAAGACGCTAGGCCAGCCCCTCTATACCTACACCATGCCTAGGCAGCCCCTCAAAGAGCTCTCTGCCCCAGCCTTCATCTGGTTACATTCTTAGTGTAAAGAGAGGATGGTGGTTTGCCTGAGGAGGAGACTAGGGGGACTACCCAAAGCTCATGTTGGGGAGGCAGCTCTGCTAAGAGCTCTGGCTGGGCCCAGGCAGGGAGCGGCTCAGAAAAACTTAGCCCAGGTGGAGTTCCTCTGGAATTTATCAGATTGCTTAGTTAATATCACTTGAACACCTGCTATATGTATGGCGCTAAGTGCTTTATAGCTTTATATATATTATCTCATTTAATCCTCCTAAAAGACCAAGTAAGGTAAATATCATTCCCTTTTTAAAAATGAAGAGCCAGATTGTATAAAGCAATATGTTCAAAGTCACACCTTGAAGGTGGCAGCACTAGGATTTGAATCTAATATGCTCATTTTTCAATACCCCAGCCCTTCCTCAGAGACATCAGGTACAGTCATGGGATTAACAGTACATTAGAACTTACACAGCTGTGGGACTGCTGTCTTGTAAAGCAGGCACTTGGAAAGCTAATCATGTCTCCAGTGCTCAGCACTCACTTGGAGCCCCTTTTTAGAATATGGCATGCATGCTTTCTGATCACTGGCCTCCTGTTCAATGAGTTCTCCATAGGAAGAACATATTAGAGCCATTGAAGCAGTCAATAACTCAAGATGGAGAGAGAGACTGGCAGGAAGCAACAACCAAGAAAAAACATTGGGAACTGAGAAAGCTGAGCCCACTAACAAAAAGCAGAGGGCAGTATAAAAGGAGATAAAAAGGTCTCAGCCACTAATTCAGTTCAGCCCACATTTTAGGGGTACTTATATTCTAGGCACTGTACTGGGTGCTGCAGATACAAAGATACCATGGTCTTTGCCCATGAAGAGCTCACAGGCCAGTAAGTAAGGCAAGTGAATAAGCAGATAATTTTAATAACATGCCAAGGGCTAGAACAGAGGTTAGCATATAGAGTGTTTTAGGTACACAAGACAGAAGTATCTATCCCACCCTGGGGAATTGGGGAAGACCTCTTCAAAGAAAGCTGAGGCATGAAGAATGAGTAGGAGGTAGATGTGAACCAGATGAAGAAAAGAATAGGGAACCAAAAGGAAAGAAAGGAGTGGGGAGGAAGACACACATGAGTGTATAGTGGGCAAAAGGAACAGTTCAATTTTGCTGGGATGTTAAATGGTAGGGAGCGAAGTGGCAGTGGATGAGAGTAGGACGGAAGGAAACCATGAAAGCCTTTATAAGTCATGTTTAGGGCTTTGGACTAACTGGAAATAATGGGGAGCCATTGAAGGATTTTAAGCTCATTGTCAGATTTATACAGACAGATCATTCTGGGAGCAATTTGGAGAGAATAGGAAGGACTGATTAACTGGAGGTAGGGCAGCAGATGAGACTCATTGTAAGCTGGAAAAAGGCAGTGGGGTTGGAGGAAAGGGGATGGAAAGGAAAAGCACACTGAGGTCAAACTGCCAGGGCTCAGTGGATGATTGGATCTGGGTTTGAGGGAAAGACCTTGGCAAGGATGACTCCCAGGTTTCTTCCTGACTCGGGTGACTGGGTGAATTGTGATGCTACCAAATGACTGAGGAACAGAAATAAGAGTAACTTGTAATGATTTTGTTTTATGCAGGGGTGTGTGTATGTATGAAGGGTTGGAGGAAAGAACACAAAAAGGGGGGCGTGCAGAAGAACACTGACAGCTGAAGTCAGAGAGGCAGGGGGCCAAGGAGAGGCTGATGCCATGGACATCAGGGAAGGACAAGGTTTTGAAAAGGATAACGTGAGACGGAAGGAATCAGAACCAGAGTTCTGGAGTGGCTCTTACATGATGGGAGAGCCTGGAGGATGGTTGATCCTGGGGAAAGAATCAGTGAAGAAGGGCCAGCTGTTTGAAGACATCAAGAAAGAGAACTCAAGACATACTCTTTGTTCTCTGGTTTGCTGATATTTCAGCAAAAATTAAATTTTGTTCTCAACAATAATGGGCCTGACTCTTGGGAAGCTTGAGACTCCCCACAGAGAGATGCCTTCTTCAATAGAGAAGTCCAGCCACGGTCCAGAGACCAAGGCAGGTCTGCTATTTTTTAGAAAGTGTGGGCAAAAGTGGCCTGAAAGCAAGGGATTCTGACCAAGATCTGGCCAACATTGAAATAACAGCAAGCAGAGTGGGATGTAGTTGCCCCAAGTTCTGGTTGTACAACAGTTCCCGCTGCCTTAGGTCATCCTCCCCAGGAGATAGCAAAAAGCAGCAAAGACCCTGGCCTGCACAGATCTAAAAGGACCAGCCTGGGAGTCTAGGACAGAAGGCAACAGCTTGCATTGAGATTTTTCTAGAACCTGGAACACCTGCTCCATCAACCATGAATATCCAGGAGAGGTTCAATCTCAGAACCTATACCCTGAGCGATCATGATTATGCGGTGATCATGATTTCTCACTCTTAAAAACCTTCAATAATATTTTCTGCAAAAACGGAGTCAAACTAAAGAATCATTTGACTTAATTATTAACCCATACCTCGGATATAGTAATGGAGTCAGTCAACTGCATGTCTCCACTGTGAGAAAAGTTAAAATGCTCAGTTAGAGTTGATATAGATCCTAGTTCTTCTGTCTCCTGCATCCAAACACGAGAAGCTATGTGTGAGAGCGGGCAGAGCACTGCGGTACAGGAAAGCCAGGCTTACACTAGGGCACAGGACTGGCAAATTCAATGAAGTTGGACTGACTTCTCGTGAAACCTTGACCTTGGGGGCCTATTGCATTTTGAAAAAAAATTATGTTTGGAAGATGAAGAGACTGTGTTTGGCTATATACAGAAATAGGACTGTGACTGCTGCCAGACTTGAATGAAAGTTTTATGCCATCTGATTGATGCATTTGAAACAACCCAATAAACTGAATAAGCTGATTTTTTTTTGCTATGAAAAGAATGCTTGTTCTGTAGAGTTAAATCTTAGTTACAATTAGAAAGGAAACTCCAAAAGTTCCTATGTCTCTTGGCAGGGGAATAGCACTTTTTCTTCACTCCACAACCTTGTGACAGTCAGAAAGTTAGTTACAAGCCCTCAAATCTAGGCTTCTAGGAAGCACAGAATAGCCATTTTCAGGAGTATTTTGGTTTTACATGTTCACCTAATTTCACAGGCAGTAGGAATCTGTCTTGTTCATATATGACTTCCATTCTTCCCTTACTCCTTCTTTTATGCCAATGAAATCCTAAGCATTGGATCCTTTGGTGATTTTACCCTATTGCAACATTTAAGAGAGTAGTTTTCAACTCCCTGTTACATCCAGGTGGGACTAAGACAAGCTCTCTCTCTAAATAGGAGAACTGATGGTCTATGGAAAGAACTCCAAAATCCTGGACCCCAGCCTACAGTCAACCCTGGGCTGCTCTGGATTCTGAGAGAATTTTGCCACCCACCCCACCTCTGGCCCAGTTCCAGCCAGCTGCAGATTGTCTGAATCGAGCTGCTTCGACACACTGATGTTATCGGCCTCGTAGTGCCTGGAGCACGCAGATAGGAACAGGCAGTGGCGCCATCTCACCGGACGTAGTAATGTAATTTAGTTTCTGAAATCCAAGTATAAAATCTTGAAAGCTGATGTTTTTTATCTACCTCAGGAGGGGGTGATGGTGTGGAATTCCCAGCAGAACCATCTAAATAGGGAAATGGCTTCTGTCATGTATTAATAAATAGTTCAAAACAATGGAAAAACACACAGAGAGGATTTGTAGGGAAAGTAAGTGCCTAGTCTTTCCTGCCTCCTCTCTCCTTCCTCTGAGCTGTAAGGACCTCCCTATTTGTGTGGACCCCAGGCTGGGGCTAGAAGTGCCTCTCCTGAGCACTCTCGTGAGAGTCCCCTGACCTAGGGAGATGAAACAGGCACCAGCCTCCCTGAGGGCATGCCATGGCAGTTTGGGTGGGTCTCAGCTAGCCCTTTTTTTTTGAATGGAGTTATTCAGACCAGGCTGAGAATGGTGGCAAAGAAGCAGTCACTTGCCTTCCCTTCCATTTCCCCAACCTCACCTCATGCACTCTTCCCCCAGCATCCCTGGTCTTCTTTGCTCCTTGTGGAGCATCAAGATCATCCCCATCTCATGCTCCTCTTCTGGCTAGATCCTGTCCTTTATGGCTCAGCTGACACATTACCCTTTGAAAGTAGCTTCCCATGAATACCAGGTTAGGTTAGGTCCCTCTACAACATACCTCATAACCCCTCCCTCCATACTTTTTTTCCAGGCATTTATCAAATTTTACTTTAATGATTATTTGTATGATTTATTTAATAAATGTTCACCAAAGCAAGGACCATGCCTGCCTCCACTGTGTACTCCCAGTGCCTAGCACAGAGAATGAACAGCCAGATTCTAATAACAAACAGGTTGCTTTTACTTGGTTTGAAGCCACAGCAAAGATATTTCTGTAACAGAAAGGTGGCAGAACTCTGCTGGCCTGCCAGGCTGTGCCAGGACCTTGTCTACCAGCGTCCCAGACAGATGTCGCACTGTGTGCTCTTTGTAGGGCCACTTCACCTATGTAAGCCTCTGGCCAGGGGATGAAAGATTACCCTCTAGGAAGTTATTTTGGAAAGCAGCCAAAGTAGGAATCCCCCAAATCCTCACTCATTTGCTCACCTGAAGGCTTGGCCTAGTTAAAAACCTACTTAAGGTCCATGGCCAAAGCAGTAATTCAATTCCAAGTCCGCTTCTCGTGGGGACTGATTGCTACTGGCTGAGCAGACACAGCTTTCTTTGTGACTCAAGGGCCAGGCTCAGATTTTGCCTGCAGATAAACACTCCCACCACCAAATGAGTAAGGCCCAATTCTACTGTCAAGTGTCAGAGGAGTGGGCAGCCAGCTCGGAATCCAAACCATCAGGAAACCCTTTGGAGGGAGCTAGGGGTGGGGCTGCTCTGTCCCTCTGTCCAGAGTGCTTTCTGACAACCTGGGGCTTGCAGCCATGTTTACCAGTCAGTGAACCACCCAAGGCAGGGGAGCTCTTGGGAGTTCAGACATAAGGGCAAGGAGATGGAAAAGAAAAACACAAGAAATCTCCCTTAACAGTAAGCACAACCTCTGGCTGGCCTGTGGATTCCAGTTTTGCCTATGAGTTGCACTGACTTTGAGTCTAGACAGGTCGTTTCACTCTCTGAGCTCCCTTGTCTGTTTTTATTCAGGCCCTGAGATTCTAGGAGCCTCCAGGGCACAGAGTAAATGAGTTGTCCCAGGTCAATGCCAGATGGCAGCCCTGGGATTAGAATTCATGGGCCCTTCTTTCCAGCCAGCTGCTCCCTCCCCTGAGTCCTGAACTGTTTCTTCTTCTGAACGCTCAGGATTGTATTCAATTTAGTAAGGTTTGTGGTCACATAATCACTGCTCCTAAGTAAAACAATGACTACAGAGCATCCGCTGTGAGGAAGGCAAACATGGGGGCACCTTTGCCCCTGAGGGAACAGCCAAAAGCAAGCTCTGGCTGAGGTTAGGCCTGTTCTACTTGAACAAAAACCAACACAAACAACTCTCTTGGGCTCTGGCAGAGTCCTCATCTGTTCTCATTTCTTCTCCAGGCTTCCTTGTATGTCAAAAGCCTGTGCTTAAGGGCCTCTCCTAGAAGCTGGAATACACTGTTTTCAGGGGCAGGAGAGGGGCCAGGCTGAGGGACATTCTGTATCCAGATCCTCTAAGCATCTTTTCATCCATAAACTAGTTACGACATTGTTAATGCTCCCATCTCCAGGAGGGTAGCCAGCTACACCTCTTCAGGTGAGGGAGGGCAGCCCTAGTCCTTCTAGCCCAAACTGCGAGGTCCACTCATACCTCAGCGAATGCCAAATGTTCTTTTCTCCTCCCTGCCCTTCCCTGTCCCATTGTGAATGGCTGGTGCTGAGAGAGGGAGCCTGCAGCTGTTCTCCAGTGGTTTCACTATTGCTAGAGCACCCATTTCTTTGACCAGCAAGTTCTCTGAAGATAAGGCATGTAATGGCCTTTGGGCTCAGACACTGCCTTCAATAAGGGACCCAGGAGCCTAAGAGAGGTGAAGGAAGCAATGGGGGAGAGCCTTGCACAAGGCCCAGAGCAGGGCTGGTTGGAAGGGATTGGATCCTGAGTGTTTTCCCTCAGGCTCAATGCAGGCCTTCCCTCGTCACTCACCAGCGCAGGCAATCAAAGTGCATAGTAACCTCATTTGCTGGCTCTGATTCATTTAGTCATGAAACAGGCCTGGAGGTAGAGGAGGAAGTTTTAACTAGAAAATCCAGTCGCTAGTAGATGATTATGATTCCTCTGCCCTTCTAGACTCCTCACACACACCCCTCCTCTAGATGATTTGGGGAACAGGGAAGGAAACCCCGCTATGTGCTAATTTAACTCCCCTCTGCCCAGAGGCCAAGTGCCTGTCTAGGATCAAGGGTGACAGGCTGTTTCATTTCTGCTTCTATTTGCTACACCTGCCCTCACACCGTACCAATTCCCTACCCCACTCCACCTTATGCCAATGCCCTACTCCTAAAAAAGATGTCTTTCAAGCAAGTGTACTCCCACTGCCAGGTAACGGTACAGTAATGGCTCATGAAAGATTCTAGCTTCAGGCCTTGAAACCTGCTCAGTGCTTCCCCTCAGTTTCCTCTCCCTCATATCCCCCCTGCCAGATTGCAGAGGGGAACACAGGGGTATTAGAGACAAAGGCTGTTTTAACATTTCTTGTTCCACTACACTCTTACAACCTTAGCCCTCTTACCCAGGATCCTACAGCCTTGTGGCATCAGGGTGACAGATCCTGAGCTGGGACAGCTCAGGAGATGACATGCTTGCCTTAAAGATGGTGCCCTCAAAAAAGAGCTCAGTCAGATTAGATGTGTATGAGGACAGAGGTGGGGCAGGAGCTGGAGGGGATAAAGGGGAGTCCCTGGATCCATAGGACTAATTGTGGAAAGAGAAGAGGCCAGGCTCCTTTCACAGCTAGAGACGTGTGCAGGAAGGCTATTCAAAATCAGATACGCAGGCTTATAAGCCTTAAGGACTCAGGTACCTAGGCTTTTTGGACCTGGCAGACTGGGCTTCTCTAGGAGCTATCCAGGGTTCTGAACTGCCTCCACCTGAAGACCTCGGTGACTTTAGACAAGGGCCCTGCTTGTCAGCTAATGCAGACCTTAAATGCTGCTGGCTGCTCTCTGCTCATTCCTGATACCAACTACCTGCTTGGACCCATGGCCCGCATGGCCTGAAGTAGTATCAGCATGACTCTAATCACTCTTGACGGCTGCAGCCTGGGCTTCAGGCCAGCAGCCTGACTCCCTGGCCAGCTTTTCAACAAGGGGTGAGTTTGAGGATATCGATGTGTGTGAAAAAATATCTCCCAGTTCCTGTGGAAGCTCAAGAATAAATGAGCCTGGCTCAGGGACAAGGTGGCCATAGGGAAGGAAGAGAGTTCTCCATGTGACACATCCTCAGACAGCTCAGCAGCTCTTCCCTTCAGCTCAGTGGCCACTGCACACATGTGCTCACACATGCACACACATACACAAATGCCAGATTCTCCATACTGTTACTGCAGAGCCTGTGTGCTGCAGAAAAGAGAGAGTCTCCTCTGTCTGCACTTGAGTAGAATGCACCTGCTTTGTTCCCAGCATGGATATTACAGAAATTTGGCAAAGAGCACCAAAACTTAAATTTAAAAAATAAACTATTTTTTTCTGAATTCAAACAGAATTCATGGTCATTGCAAAAACTTCAGACAAGCAGAAAAGAAGAAAAAAATCACCATCCTTTATTCTACCATCCAGAGGTATATCCTTGTTAATCTCCTGGTACATAGCCTGGTTCCTTGTGAATGTTGTGCACGTGTGCACACGCATATGAGTGTTGGTAAGAGGCAGTAAAGTGCAATGGTGAACAGCATCAGTAAGTTCTACCTCTGCCATTTACTTACCTGTGTGGTCTTGATCAAATTTCTAATATCTCTGGGTCTGTTTTTCATCTTTAACATGGGGAAAATAATAGTACCCATCTCACAGGGCTGTTGGGAGGATTAAATGGGCTAATGTATACAAAGTGCTTAGCACAGCCCCTGACACATGGTAAGCAGTAAATGAAGGATAGCTATTATTACACATACATACACCCTCACAGAAATCAATCTGTAATACTATTTAGTGCCTAATTTAAAAACACGGATTATTCCCCATCTCAGATAAAAGCTGAACAGAGGATGAATAAGTTCACTTTACTTCATTTCCTGACTGGCCTGATTTTCTAGGCCCCTGTGGGGATAAGCTGGGATTTGGGAAAGAGAATGGTCTTCTAGCTCAAGAAGGTAAAAAGCAGTCCTTGATCCAGGGCTTCTAGCTTTCAGCCTGAGTTCTGCAGCCAGGAGATGGCAGGGGCTTTCTTCTGGTCAAGGTCCTCTCCTCTTCTTGAGCTTTGGGCCCCAGCCCTGTGGCCCACTAGCTCTGGCCAGCACTTTCTGCCTCTCTGCCCTGGAGTGTCCCACTCTCCTCCAGGGGCTCCTTCCTCTTGGCACCCACATAAGTCCGTTAACCTCGGTTGTGCAAGCCTGCTTCCTCACTGAGTCCTGGCCATTTGATTCCTGTATCAACTGCCCCCACCTCACCATACCTGCTCTTCTATCACTGTTCTCTTTGAGGTCAGCCCTGAGCTCCTCGTCAAAATCCAATGGTCTTTTCTCAGGTGATCTTCCTTCACCTTTCAGTATCATTGGACAGTGCTGACCAGGTCTTTATAGAAATTCTATTTTCTCTTGGCTTTTATGAAAACATTCTGTCCTTATCTGTTTTGACCACCCTCCCCATGGTTCCTCTTCTCATGCTCTAGACATAAGTACCCTTCTCCATAAGGTCACTGGCTCTCTTGCCACATGGTCTCTTCTGGCATGTGGAAATATAAATAACATAAACTTATTATTTCAATTAATATCTCTGGGTTTTTACTCCCAAATCTATGTCTCTATCTCTGACCACTTTCTTAAGTTCCAGACTCACATTTCCAACTGCCTATTATTTCCACTGATGTCAAACCTCCCCCCCAGCCTAGTTCTTCCTGTTAATTATCCTCATTTTGTTAATGACACAATCACTTTCTCAGTTAAATAAACTAAAAAAAAGGGGGGGGTCATTTAAAAACTTTTTATTTTGAAATAACTTGTTTATAGAAGAGTTATGAAGACACTACAGAGAGTCCTTGGATGCCCTTCACCCAACTCCTCCTAACGTTAGCATCTCACAAAGCCATGATATGTTGATGAAATCAATACTCTTCACTGAAGTACAGACTCTATGCAAATTTCTCCAGTTTTTCCATCAATATCCCTTTTCCTGTTCCAGGATCTATATTGCATTTCACTGACATGTCTTCATGGTCGCCTGAGTTTCTCAGTCATTTCTTGACTTTCAAGACCTTGACTTTTGAGCAGTACTGGTCAGATATGTTCTAAAATGTTCCTTCAGATTGGATTTGCCTAGTGTTTTCCCATGATCAGACTGAGGTTATGGGGTTTTCCAGGAAGAATATCACATAGGTGATGCATCCTCATCACAGTCAAGGAGGTACATGACTTACTGCTGGTGATAACTTTAATCACTTAGGGTGATGTTTGCCAGGTTTCTCCACTATAAAGTTATTATTTTTCTCCTATTCTGACTGTATTCTGTCAGTCAGAAGCAAGTCATTAAGTACAGGTCACACTCAAGGGGAGTGTGGAATTAAGTTCCACTTCCTGGAAGGAGGAGGATCAAAGAATTTGTGAATATATGTTAAAACTACTACAACAAATAATACATATTTTGGGAGAGATTCTGATAGGCCATGCAAATATCTTGTTTCTCCTTAAAGTTTTATCTATCAGTTTTAGCAATCAGTGAATCTTTCCACTGGCAATTATTACTATGATGTTCTAATGGCAATTTTAAAATGCCCCTCATTCTTTCTATAAATAAATGTAAACTTCAAAATAAATTTTATAAACTTCTAAAAACATAAAATATTGGCATTCTTCTGAAAGGAAGATTTGTCCCTTCTCCCCAGTTTATTTATTTATTCAATAATTTACTTTTATCTGAATGGATTAATGTCTATTTATTTTCTTTGGGGAGTTATAATCCAGTGCAATAGTTATTTATGCTTTTGTTCAAACTGTTCCAGTTTTGGCCACTGGGAGCTCTTTCAAGTTGGTTCCTGTCTCTTTTTGACCTGCCTCTGGGGTCATTTTGACCCACTTCTTTTCCCTTTATTCTTCAAGCAAGCTAATTATGAACCTATGGTAACACTGTCTTCAAAATAACTAACATTCATCTTTTTTTTAATAAAAATTCTCTGGAATTTGACACAACATTGTAAAATGAATATAACTCAATAAAAAAAAATGTTTAAAAAAATTCTCTCAGCCAATGTCTTGCTTCAGGTCTTTAACAGCTTATTCCAGGCCCACTGCAGTGGTGACCCACTCATCACTCCAACTTGTGTCTTCTTCCTCCAACTCATCCTATGCATTACATTACTCTTCTGGGAATTAAACACTGCTCTGATTACAGTATGCCCTTGTTCAAGACCCTTTAATGGCTCCCACCACTTAAAAACTCCTTGACCTGACATTCAATAGTTTTAACAACATTTTGCCAATCTGGCTGCTTTTCCAATTGCTCATCTTTCCAAATCCTTTGTTCTCTTTGCTCCAGCTGTCAGCCCTGTATGCTGATGACTTCCAGTTTCTGTCTCTAGTTCTAACTAGTATATCATTTTAAGCCATTAAAAATTTTTGTATTGATTTCTTTATCTTACAAAAGTAATACATGTTCAATGGGGAAAATTGAAACAATACAGAAGCAGTTAAAATAGAAAATGAGTTTCTACTCTCCTCTGCCCTCTGGCTTCCTCAGGTTGGTTAAGAATGACATGGTCTTTCCAGATTGTTCAGTATCTCTCCTATCTACCCGTTAAATTGTTACATCATAGCAAACAGATTAAGACACATGCTTCTTGACTTAAGAGTTTATAATACAAATCAGAAAAGGTTAAATTCAGAAAAATACAGATCTTTATGTTTGTATTGCTCTTACATTTTCAAAGCTTTTTTCTTAATATAGTCTCTTTTGTCTCTGACAATCCCAAGAGATAAAAGCACCACCTTGTTATTATTGTTATTATTATTAAGAATTTTAAAGAGCAGTTTTAGGTTCACAGCAAGACTGAGGGGAAGGTATACAGATGTCCCATATACCCCCTGCTCCCTCATATGCACAGCCAGCCTCTTGCTTTATCAACATCCCCACCAGCGTGGTACAGGCTTACCTCTTTTATTGTGCTTCACTTAATTATGCTTTGCAGATATTGCATTTTTTACAAATTGGTTTGTGGCAACCTTGCATCAAGCGAATCTATTGGAACCATTTTTCCAACAGCATTTGACCACTTCACGTCTCTGTCATATTTTGGTAATTCTCACAATATTTCAAACATTTTCATTTTTATTATATTTATTATGGTGATCTGTGATCAGTGATCTTTGATGCTATTATTGTAATTGTTTTGGGGCACCACAAACTACACCCATATAAGACGATGAACTTAATCTATAAACGTTCTGTGTCTTCTGACTGTTCCACAGACTGGCCATTCCCCTGTCTCTCTCTCTCCTCTACCTATTCCTTAAGATACAAAAATTCTGAAATTACACTGATTAATAATCCTACAATGGCCTGTACGTATTTCAGTAAAAGGAAGAGTCACACGTCTCTCAGTTTAAATGAAAAGCTAGAAAGATTAAGCTTAGTGAGGAAGGCATGTTGAGATAGGCTAAAAGATAGGCCTCTTGCCTCAAAGAGTTCGCCAAGTTGTGAATGCAAAGGAAAAGTTCTTGAAGGAAATTAAAAGTGCTACTCCAGTGAACACAGGAACGGTAAGAATGTGAAACAGCATTACTGATGATATGAGGTAGTTTTACTGGTCTGGATAGAAAATTAAACCAACCACAACATTCCCTTAAGCCAAAGCCTGATCCAGAGCAAGGCCCTAACACTCTATTCAATTCAGTGAAGGCTGAGAGAGGTGAGGAAGCTGCAGAAGAAATGTTTGAAGCTAGCAGAGGTTGGATCATAAGGTTTAAGGAAAGAAGCCATCTCCAGAACATAAAAGTGCAAGGTGAAGCGGCAAATGCTGGTGTAGAGCCTGCAGCAAGTCATCCAGAAGACCCAGCTAAGATAATTAATGAAGGGGGCTACACTAAACAACAGATTTTCCATGTAGATAAAACAACCTTATATTGGAAGTAGATGCCAACTAGGACTTTCATAGCTAGTGAGGAGAAGTCAATGCTTGGCTTTAAAGCTTCATAGGACAAGCTGACTCTCTTGTTAGGGGCTAATGCAGTTGGTGACTCTAAGTTGAAGCCAGTGCTCATTCACCATTCTAAAAATCCTGGGGCCCTTAAGACTTATGTTAAACCTACTCTACCTGTGATCTATAAATGGAACAAGAAAGCCTGGATGCCAGCACATTTGTTGACAACATAGTTTACTGAATATTTTAAGCCCACTGTTAAGATCTACTACTCAGAAAAAAAGATTTTTTTCAAAATTCTACTGCTCACTGACAGTGCACCTGATCACCCAAGAGCTCTAACGGAGATGCAGAACAAAATTTTAGTGTTGTTTTCATGCCTGCTAACACAACATTCATTCTGCAGTCCATAGATCAAGGAGTAATTTTGACTTTCAAGTCTCATTATTTAAGAAATACAGTTTGTGAGGCTACAGCTGCCATAGAGAGTGATTCCTCTGATGGACCTGGGCAGAATAAATTGAAAACTTTCTGGAAAGGATTCACCATTTAAAACGCCATTAAGAATATTTGTGATTCATGGGAAGAGGTCAAAGTATCAACATTAACAGGAGTTTGGAAGAAGTTGATTCCAACCTTCATGGACAACTCTGAGGGGTTAAAGACTTCAGTGGAGAAAGTAACTGCAGATGTGGTGAAAATAGCAAGAGAAATAGAATTACAAGTGGGACTTGAAGATGTGACTGAATTGCTGCAATCTCATGATAAAGCTTTAACAGATGAGGAGTTGCTTCTTATGGATGAGCAAAGAAAGTGGTTTCTTGAGATGGAATCTATTCCTGGTGAAGATGCTTTGAAGATTGCTGATACGGCAACAAAGGACTTAGAATATTACATGAACTTAGTTGATAAAGCAGCAGTAGGGTTTGAGAAGATTGACTCCAATTTTGAATGAAGTTATACAGTGGGTAAAATGCTATCAAACAGCATTGCATGCTACAGAGAAACTGTGAAAGGAAGAGTCCATTAATGCAGCAAATTTCATTGTTGTCTTATTTTAAGAAACTTCCACAGTCATCCCAACCTTCAGCGACCACCACCCTGATCAGTCAGTAGCCATCAACACCAAGGCAAGATCCTCCAACAGCAAAAAAGATTGACTCGCTGAAGGCTCAGATGGTGGCTACCATTTTTTAGCAATAAAGTATTTTTAAATTAAGATATGCACATTTTTTAGACATGCTATTGCACACTTAATAGACTACAGCATAATGTAATATAACTCTAATATGCACTGGGAAACCAAAAAGTTTGTGTAACTCACTTTATTGTGATATTTGCTTTATTACAGTGGTTTGAAACTGAACCCACAATATCTCCGAGGTATGTCTGTACATTTGTTACAACTGACGAATCTACTTTGACACATCGTAATCACCCAAAGTCCATAGTTTACAGTACAGTTCATTCTTGGTGTTGTACATTATTTGGGCTTGAACAAATGTAAAATGACATGTATCTATCCCTATGGTATCAGACAGAGTATCTTCACTGCCCCCAAAATCCAGCATCTACTATTCCAATTTGATAGAGAAAACAGCTGACACCCTGTAAAGCCAAGTAGCTTCCCTGAAGTCCCTTAGCCAGGGCTTGGTCCCAAGTTTCCTGACCCCTTTACCACAAAAAATCCATACTGAAAACCGCGACACTAATGGGAGGAAGGTCAGAAGCAAAAGAGAACCACTCAGAAGGCTGACCATGGCTTTACCTTGGGGAACGTGAAAATAATTTTGTCCCCGTGCTTCTCTTTTATGGTGAAGGTGAGACTGCAGGAGATCTCTAATCAGGAGATAAGAGACAGGAATGCATCTGATCAATGTGGATGGCTTTCTGTTCCCAAAGAAATGCCCTTCCTCCCAGAATCCTCAGGGTTCTGCAGAACTTGAGAAGGAAGTGAAAAGAACTGGTATCATACAGAGTATTTTCACTGCCCGAAAAGTGTGACCAAAGCTGGAGGTGCCTAGCAGAGACAAGCTTGGCCAGACGAGTGGCATACAGGTATCTGGCAGCATTTCCATAGCCAATTCATCTCACTAATTTGTTGGTGTGTGCACTTGATTGAGAAATATGGGAGTTATGAGGCAAGAGCTTTATCTCCTGGGTAGGCATGATATAGTAGAAAGAAAATGATTTTTGACATTTGTTTCCTAAAACGGAGGAAAAATAATTAGAGAAAAACTAATATTGGTTTGTCATAACAAATTCAAATACATAGAAGAATGTGAAAGTTCTCCAGTAAGTCAGAACTGTTACCAGTTTATTGTGTATTTTTAGACTTTCAAAATGTATAATTATACATATAAATTTAAACATAGATGAATCAGATTATCTATATTTCAAATGCATGTGAAAAAATGTTAATTTTTATGTTTTATGCATTTTACCAAAAATACATATATCTTGAACATCTTTCCATGCCAATCCATATTAGATCTTACTGTCTCCTTTTAAAAGGCTGCTTGCATATGTGCTGTGGGATGGATGTATCATGATTTATTTAATCAGTCCCCACTGATGGGAGATTTATATTGTTCGCTTTCTTTTTTTCTATTATAATGCTGCAACTATTATAACTACTGTAATGTTATAATAGTATATATATTTATTTATAACAATTATAATATCTTGGGGAGAAAGTCATAAATTTGTCTGACCATTTTTTCATATATTCCTAGAAGTAGAACTGCTGAGGGGGTCAGCGGGCATGCATACATTATGCTACCAGTTTTCCTTCCAGAGAGGAATGTGACAGTGTATATTCTCACCAAAGGGGTGTGGGGGATACTCAGGTTTTGAAGTCAGAAGATCCAGATTACATGATTCTAAGGCCAGCTGATTGCATGACCTCTGGCAAGTTACCTTTCTTAATATCCCTTTCCTTTCTAGGGCCAGTGTTAGAAATCAATGAAATAATGTTTGTAAAATGCTTTGCAGCGTGCCTGACACATAGAGCAAATGGTAGTTCCTTTTTGTTTTATAGTACTCTCTCCTCATTTACTTTGTTTCCATCCAGTCTAAATTATTTTTCATCACTCCCAATTTCCTGAGCCACCAAAAGGAGCTTCGGATACTGACTTACTTGAGCTTTTCTAATCAACAGCAAGAGATATTGCTCGCTTACTGAGTCTGCATTTCTCAGGAAAGCACTGAAGCCAATTTCCTGAGCTCTATCTTTAGTGACTAAATCACAAAGAGACAAACTCTCTGCCTCTCAATGAACTTTCCTACGATCTTAATCAGGCTGTACTTACTCCCCAGAACTCTGCCCATCAGGCCATTTCAACAGCCAGCCCTTTAGCGCTTTAAAACAGGACACAGCATTAGGCCCTGGAGGCTACAAAGGGCCCATGGAAGACATGGGAGACAGACCCTAAGACACATGCACCCCAGGACACTGGGGAGTCCAGCTTGAATTCTCTTCCCTGTGGCCTTCCACAATCCAAATGTAGAGGGGCTGGAACTGGATTACGGCTTCTTGGGGCCTTAAATTCCAAAAGTATTGATTTGGGGTTGAAATTAACCAGGTCCCAATGACAGAAGGTGCCCAGTGACAACTCTCCAAACTGCCAAAAGGGGGCAGTGTAGTTTTATGGTTAAGAGCATTGGCTTACCCATAACAGCATATGGTTAAGGGCTTTGACTCCACATACCTGGGCTTAAAGTAGACCTTTGCCACTTATTAGCTGTGTTACCTTGGGTCTCACTTGCCTTCTCTGAAGATTAAGGGTATACTTTCCTCATATTGCTGAAGGGGTGAAATGAAATGTCTGTTGGGTGGCAGACACATAGTACTCATAAAAAGCAGAATACACATCTGTAGAGTATATGATTGAATATGATAATCAGATATGACATGGGGTTACCAAGTAAAGGAGACAGAAAGATTGAATCCATTTGGTTCATTCATTTGTTCACTCATTCATTCATCCACTCATCCATTTAAGAGATATCTAATGAATGTTTACTATGTATAAGGAAACTTGCCAGGCACAGGAGACATACGGGAAGTAAAAATAGATATGGTCTCTGCCTTCATGAAACTTGGTCTTCAGAAGGACCCATGTGAACAGAATAATCAAACAAACATATGCAAGATTATAAATGTAAAAAGTGCAGTAAGGGCAAGGCTACTGACCAAGTCTAGAGTTCAGGCGAGGCCCCTCTGGGATGAAATGATAGCTGAGCTAAGATCTGAAGGATGTGTAAGAATAACAAAAAGAAAAAAAAAGGTAGAAGGTGCAAGGAAGGCATTTCAAGCAGAAGGAACAACATGAACAAAGGTCCTCAAGCAGAAGAGAGTCTGGGACATCAGAGAAATGGAGCAAAAGCCAGTAAGGTTGGATGCAGTGACGGGGGTTAACATGGTATGAGATCAGCTGGAGAGGAAGGCAGGAGCCAGACCACATAAGTCCTTGCAGGCCATGTTAAGGATTTGAGTCTTTATAGTAAGAACAATGGGAAGCTGTTGAGATGTAAGGAGCTGTAGTGGGCACCCCTGCTACCTGGCAATGCTCTCCTCTGATACTGCCGTTCATGAGGATGAAAAGGATAGAGCTTCACACAGCTCCTGCTGCAGTCATCCAGGAGAGGGGAACAGAGATGTAATCTGCAACAGGTCTCTTCCCAAGACAGAATGAGTGCCTTTAGAGCCTCATTGCCCAAGAAAGAACTGGACCTAAGGAGAAATGGAGCATCCAGGGCTAGGAGACTCTGATCAGAAATTCCATACTGGGTAGATGGGCTGTCACTACAAAACTAACGTCTTCCGGCTGCTGCATAGCCAGCCTCCACCTCTCAGACTTCCTGCACTGTCATATCAGATGCTCCATGGCACTGGAAATGATGACTAAGGGACTCATAACTATTAGGCAGGGTGATGGAGGTGCAACACTCCTGTGGGCAGGGAGGGGCCTGGGGTGGGTTCAGGTTTGCAGGAAGCAGCTCTCAACCTCTGTGTGTCCCCCTGGTTAGCTGGCTCACAGTACCCGTGGTGCTTGCACTGTGTTTGTTCGGGGCACATGTGCACTTGGAAGTGCACAGTGTCTACAGTCTCTCCTGTGAGGAGAGGCAACAGCAGTGAAGATCCTGGGCAGCGTAGGAAGGCCGAAGTCCCAGAAGGTGGTGGCTATGTTCTAGCCTTCATAGGTTTTTGAACTTGGTTGGAAAGAGAAAAAGTCCTGAGAATGCTGGAGCTGCCCGCCCAACCCCTCCTCCTGCCTCTCCCGGCCCAGGGCCCAGCTAAACAGGAAACCAGGCTTGGGTCCCTTCCAGGGCCCAGACTGGGCCAGGAAGCTCAGGGAACAAGTGAGAAAGACCCTCTTCAGCATAGAAGAAGGCTGCTCAGAAATCCCTGGGAAGGTAAAATAAACTCAGCCCCAGCTGAGCTCTCTCCCAGAGGAGGAAAGGACTGGAGCTGCCTCCGCTCTCCAGCGTGGGGCAGTGTGACCCTCACAGGACTGACAGAGATCAGACCTAGGAGCTTCATGAGGAGAGACAGTGCTGTCTCAGTGAGAACGGACTCCAAGCAAGGACCTTCCCCTCAGAACCCAGGTCCACAGTGAAGAGGGGTGGGTACATGTGGTCTAAATACATCGAGGGCCATCTTATGTTGATAAGGAAGGAAATGATGGTTTAAGATAAGGGCAGTGGTAGAAAAAGTAGACCTAAAAAAGAAAGGGCTAGGGAGATCTGCGATATCTCTGGGGATAAAACTGACAGGGGTTCTCTGTTGTTCAAATGTAAAGGAAAATCCTGATGAAATAATGGACTGAGGTGATGACCATCAGAGGCTGCTTAAAAACATGAGGTGAAAGGCTGAAGAGAAACCTTTGTGATGGAGAGATCAGGTTAACTACACCACTAATCAATCTGAGCAACACAAAAAGTAGGACAGCCTTGTGTCCTGTGCTTCCTGATACAACACAATATAAAGTACAGGGCACCACCTCGAAAGTATCCTTCACAAAAAAGTTGAATTGGAATCTGATCAGACCCTGAGATCTAATTACCAGTATGCAGAAATACAGGAGACAAAGGACTATAGATGAAATAATTATTCAAAGTAATCCAGTGGGTGGCTATAGGTGAAACAAGATTAGCCCTAGGTTGATAACTGTTTTAAGTTGGGTGGCTCATCTTACCTTTTTCTCTATTTTGTATGTGTTTGAAATTTTCTGTGGAAAAATACTATAAAATTTTGAAAAAGTTCTGCAGACTGGAAACTGCCTCCTCTAGCCCACTGACCTGTGGGAAGAGTAGTTGCAATGTGGACTTTTTCAAATGTTTCTTGAGCCCTGAGGGTTGGCCTTTGGGAGCTGAAACAGCAACAGGACATCCTCCATGAGCATCAGTAGTGGGGCTCTCCAAGAAGGCTCACTCCACCAGCAGGACCCTTCAACAGCCATGGCTGGGAGGGGCAGGGGCTGGGCCTCATCCAGCCCAAGCCCACTCACTGGAACCCCTTCTGGGAATCAACGGGAGCACTGAGCACTTCCATTTCTAGCCTTGCCTAATCAGGGCCCTGTCAAGGAGGCCAAGGACTCTTCCCATTTGGTGATGAGAATAAACCATCTTCTCACCCTCTCCTGTAAAACCTTCCTTGGGAAGCAGTGGCAAAAAAAAATGGAAACCACCAACCCCTTAATTAGCATCAGCCTTTAGATCAGAAGTGATACAGTAATTTGCAGCTCATTTTCATGTACATGATCTTATTTATTTTATAAATAGCCTGAAAGATTAGGAGCCTGGCCAAAGGTCATAACAAAATAGAACATAACATTCTAGCCAGAGCTAGAATGTACCCAGCTGACTTCCTACCAGGGCTGTGCACAGCTCCTGCCCTAAGTCCCATGCCCCTCACTAGCTCTCCCTGATCTCTGCACCACTGCCCCCCACCCCACCAAGGATACTCAGACTAATTCCTCTCATGGAAGTTCCTGAAGACTACCTGGCCACTGTAGTTCAGCCCCTGGCAAATGAAGGATCTAAAACATGAAGTTCCATCAGCAAATTGATAGGGAGGCTGACAGATGATCAAACTTTGATTGCTGATTGGTTCCCTTTGCTGTCAGTGTTTTCTATCTTGAATATCACCCCACCCCAGTCCCAACTTGGTCTCTCTCCCCAACTCCATGTAATTTTCCTTTCTCCCCCCAAAACTACTTACTAGCAATCACTACCTCCTCACATCATTATCCTCACTTAGCCTTTCTCCAAGCTTATGATCTCTGAGTCAGCTGGGAGCAGAGAGGACTTTCCGGAAGCTAAAATCCACCTTTAGGATCTGCAGGAGGCCCAGTGGAGGCCCCTCTCACCAGGTCCTGCAATCTGCATGCCAATGTGACTGCTGGCCTTCCCACCAGTGGCAGGCCTGCCCCTACACAGAATAGCTTGCAGCATTTGGTTTCTGTGGTAAGGAGAACGTAAACCTCACACCTGACACATAAAGAACAACATTCAGGCTGGCACCCTTCCCTCCCTCCAAGAGCTCCAGATATATATATATATATATACCTTATCTCCAGGAGGATGTGTGCAAGTCATACAATGGTGGAAGACTCAGGTAGAAGTTCCTCATCAGCAGAGCTAGGTTTTTTGCTCACTATTTACACATCACAACTTTATTAAGAGCTTTTCCAGCCTCACGACAAAGTTGGATTGGCTCTCCCATGTTCTCCTACGTCTTTCACTCCTGAAAACTGACCTCATGTTGCAAAGGCAGAGAATGGAGAAAGGCCAATTTGTAAGGGATTCAGACTACCAACAGCTGGAATCAAGATGCAAATCATTCCTTGTCAGAGCATTCCAGCTCCTTCTTAACCTGCGGTCCGAGCTCAAACATCGCTTTCTCATAGGATCCTTGCCTGACATCTCCAATCTAATGTGGGAAGCTTTATTATTCTCTCTCATGCTACCTCATTCTTGTCTTTTCTATCACTTGTAATAGTTTATTGTTGTAATTTTGTTTGTACATTTTATTTGTTTAGTATCTGAGTCTCCCACTGGGTTGCCAGTTCATAAAGGCGGGGATCATGTTTGCTTTATTTATCATATAACTCCTTGTGTCTGGTACAGTGTCTTGCATATAGCAGATGCTCAAAAGATATTTTTGAATAATAAATGAATGCTCCAATCCACGAATCCCCCTGAATCTCCCACAATTCTACACAGGTACCTTCTGCTCTACTGACTAAGTCCCACCTAATCATCCCCCTCTGGGTCTCTCTCCTGCTCCTCTCCTTAGAATCACCCCCCAATCTCCTCTCCATTCTTACTCATTTTTAAAGGAAGCAGATGTAGTCTTCTGTAGTTCTGTTTCATGGGAGCAAGTTTCTTCTTTGCCAGACTGTGAGCTCTGGGGGCAAAAGCTATCTGCCACGGAGTTAAAAGGGGAGTTGTGGTGATGAAACTCACAATTCAACACATCAAAGTGGACACTCCAAATCAGGATAGCATATGTATCAAGTTATATGCTAGAGATTACAGATGCTTTTGAGATTGGTTGAGAGCTCACTAGAATAGTCAGGTAAGGCTTCCTGGAGAAGGAGAGTTTACATGGACCTTTAAAGAATGGGTAGGAGTGGAACAGGAAGAGAAGGAGAGGAGAGAGAATTTTTAAGAGGAGACGAGGCCTCAAGGTGCCAATGGATGAGAAGAAATATAGAGCCTGGCTGGACTTGCTAGCAAGAAAGCTGGCATGAATGGTAGAAAGTATGGCCAGCTGGGAGGGCAACAGCCTAGTGCAGATGCCTCAAAAGCTAGTGGCGAAATTTATGTTGATGCAGAAGAACTTAACTAAGTCCCAGGTTGTGAAGGAGATATCATGGGCCTGGGAGTCAGGATACCTGGGTTCCAGTCTAGGCCACACCAACCTCCCACTGGACAATGGCCAAGCCTATTTATCTTTCTGGGATTCTGCTTGTGTATCTGTAAAACAGGCACAAATTATTTACCCAGACGGTTGCACAATGTGGGGTACAGGTACTTCGGAAACATCTACCTTAAGTAAAGAGTTTATAAGGATAAGACAACTGCATCCATGAACTTCACACAAAGAAAATGTATCAGGGCCACAGGACAGGTAGAAGGGAGAGTTCACACCTTACTGAAAAAAAGGAAAGGATGCATGAAGACGGTGGCATTTTTGTGATTGCCCTTGAAGGATAGCCAAGATTAGCAAACACACGTTAACAGAAAATAAGGAAAGTGCTGCTCACATTTAGTTCCATGGTGGATTTTTTGGGACATATTTATATTGCACACACTGACTAGAGACATCTTTATTGCTAAAATGTCATTCCCAATTCCTGCTTTCCAAAGAGTGTGGCATTTTGCAAAGAGCAATGTGTCTTCTAGGTGCCTGGTCCCTTGTACAGTTTAAGAATTGCTACCATAGAGAACGAGAGGTAATGGAGTCCACAGGTAGAGGCACGTCCACCTCCCACCCAGTGGCCCTGGTTCCTCCCTGAGAAGCCACAGGTAATATGCAATCTAACCATCTTTCCTTTCTTAACTCCAGTCCTTTAGGCATTTGAAAACCTTAAAATGCTATTTCTGAGACTGTTTGTTTGTTTACAAAAAGCCTCAGTTCTTCCAACTATTCTCACATGACATGTTTTTGACTCCTTTCATCATCCCAGTCCCTCTTTCTTTTGAATAATGACATCAGCATAGAATGCAGGACTTCAGATGGCACCCACCAGTGCAGAATAGGACTACTGCCTCCTAGGACCTGAACTCCAAACTTCTATTAAAGCAGTCCGAGAGCACATTAGCTTGTCCAGTGGCTATGTCACATAGAAGACATCCATTAAGCTCTGTCCACATAAGCACTAGCTCTCTTTGGAGGTCCACCCTAGTCTACCCGATCACAAAGCTGCCCCTAGATTCCTACTTGAATTCCACATTGCTGAATTCAGCTAGCTATCTTTCTGAGAATAAGAGTCACATTACACACATGTGGTATAGTTTCTGCTAAGTATGAAACTGCCACCTCACTAGCCCCAGTGGATTCTTAGCTGTATTAGCAGCCAGCCTAGCCCAAGATGTCATTCCAGGCCTTGCCTTGATTTTACACTGCTAAGGAAAAGGGCTACCCTATTTCAGATGTGTCCTGAGTTCAATATTACAGTAGCTACAGCTATTTAGTGATCATGAAACCTCAATTAACAATAATAAAAGTATAATATCAGTATTATGGTTAGTGGCAGCCCCATTATCTGTGCTGGTCAGATCACATGGAGATGTCTGTGTCTAGTTCCATGGGTGAGAAACTCAAAAGCATCCACTAGAGCAGCCAGGATGACTAGGGTTTTGGAAACCAGTCTCCGGGGAAATGGTAGAAGGAAAAATAGGGCCTGTTTAGCTTGGGGGGAAAAAGTGCTAAGACTGGGTAGGGCCTTTTCTCTCCAGTAACTGCTGGCTTAAGGGTCTCCTCTCTTAGCCTACTCGTTCTTTCGCCCCTTTGGTGGCCAACAACTTATGAGATATTTATGAGATCTCTTTCTGAATCTCTTTTCTTCACTTCTCAGCAGAGTCAAGGTTAATTCCTCTTACCTGGCCTATTCCAAGGATTTTTAACTTTATATCAAGTCAATACTTCAAAAACCCATGCTGATCGGGGCAGGAAAGATCAGTTTTCTCCATTCATTTCTTAAAGAGCCATATCTTAAGACTCCAATCCTCAGTAAAACAGACTGCTGAGCTGGCTAACATCTCCAAGAGACTTCTTTTCCTGTGTTCTTTGCCTAGGATAGCTATGATGATTCAGGGCTGCCTGTATGGCAAGCAGAACACTAGAAGTGACGTTTCCCCTGCTCAAGACTATGGCAGACATGGAAACTCAACCACGTCACTGTTTCTCATTGACCCAGGACTCAGCCTCAGAATCCACCTTAACACAAGATCCAGGCAGCTGCTACTGATCAATGGGCATTGGCTTATAAGGAGTGAACAGAACAGAGGCATGCAGCAGCCACTCCAGGATTAAAAGTAAAATACTAAATAGGTCGACTGTACAGTACATGAATTATATCTCAATGAAGTTGTCCAAAAAAAAAAAAAAAGTTAATGGTGAAAATGCTGGTTTTACCAAAGCAGCATTTAGCAGAGAGACTAGGGAAGTAAATATCTTGGGGGAAAAAAAACTAGGTACTTAATAGTTGCTTCTGCACCTGACTAGAGTTCACTAAGAACTTCCTACTGATGGCAACAAGTTCAGATTCTGACACAAAGCAGCAATGTGCCATTAGAAACTAGCACGGGGCAAAATGGTATGGGTTATAAAAAGGCTCAAAGAGCTGGGAAGAATATAAATCTAGACTGGATCAGAAGAGAGACTAATTTCTAAGAGTTTCCCAAAGAGTACTCCATGAAACACATTGGTTCTGTAAGATGTGAATAGATGTAACATAAAAAAAGATTCCATAGTTACATAAGCTGGGGAAACACCGGGTTAAACAAAGCTGGAAAGGTTTCTTTACTATAGGGCTTCTCAGAGTCTCTAAAATGCTAGTAAACATTGTGTGTGATAGGATAGAGTGTGTAGGGTTTCCCAGAGGAATTTGTATATAGATCCTTTTTTCCCCCCCATAAAGTATCTCAAAGGACCAATATTCCTAAGAATATAATGTAGGAAATGCTAGTCTGAGCCATGCTTGACTGAGGGCTTCACTAATTCCTTTAGAAGGATAAAATTGGGAATTAACATGGGAACTATAAATCTTTTATTGCTTGTATATAATTATGTTTAGTTAACTACATAGTAAAATATATATGGTTCTCACTCCAGTTTGGGTGCAGTTAATTCAACAAATCTTAGTTAAAGTACCCCTTCAGGTATTGTTCTAAATAGATGGATGGTGTGGACTCTGGTTATGACAGCCAAGAGTCTGGTGATGAAAACAGGCAAAACTGCCTGGGTGTGGCTTCTTGTCATACTTAATACTTCTTAGGGCTGGAATGGCCATTCAGAGAACATTTTTTATGGCCATTAGTCCCTTCTTACTTGTGCACACACTCACATACATCATTATCATCACAGAAACTTAAAATTGACCGGCAAGAAACACAACCATCCAATACTCAATCTGACATCCCTGAACAACAACAACAACAAAAGCAAGTACATATTTGCTTAAATTGGCTCCTAAGAATGTAAAGTCAAGGGTGGGGGACTCCCACTAGCCCCCACCTAATTCCCCAGGCCAGACCCTCTGGGCCTCCTTCCTAGACAACTTCCCCTTTCCAGAGTCCCTCCCTAGAGCCCAGGAGTTCACTTGGCTGCCCCACAGTGAAGCCTAAGGTTCATGTGCCAATTTCTGAACCTCCAGCTCAGAGCCAGATCCAGAGCTGGCCCCAGTTCTGCCTCCTTCCTTGCTTCCTTCCTTTCTCCCGCCCAGATGGCCAGATTCCCACAACAGTCTCCTTAGGAAACAATGACTTGAGAGCTGCTGAGCCACGCCTCTTGTTTCCTTTAATCAGCACCTTTGGGTATCTGCCCTGAGTCTGATTCTCCCCTTCCTGCCCGCTCTGGGGCTCCCCGCACCAGTTCTCCCAGGGTCTGATGGAAGGCATGAAGCAGCTAAGCCATGAAGCTGAGTTTCCTATGTCTCCTTTCCAGACACAAGGCTCCATCTGCCCTTTCCAAGTGGGTGGAGGGTCCTGAGGTTAATCAAATTCAAGTGAAGGCGGCTCTGTTTTTCATTTCTGTTCACTCCAGGCTATAGTCAATCAAGGGCAGCTGGCAGCTGGGGGCTGGAAATGACTCAGCCTGATTCCCAACTAGCATGGAGTCAGGTAGCCTCCTGGTACCATGTGCCCTCAGAGGCTACACTTGGGGCTTTTGAGAAGCCAAGTCACCTCTGATCTCAATCCAGAAGTCTGCTCCCTTAGCACACTTTGCCTGGAAGTTAGCAGCCTGGGCGCTGCTTCTACACCAAGGGCAGCATTCCAGGCTGGTCTCAGAGAAGGGAGGTATGTGTTCTTTTCCATTCTGACTCTTGCAAGTGAAGCAATAACTCACACATCCATTCTAGAAGAAATCAGTGAAAGGGCTCAGCTCAACCAATCAATCAGAAAACTAGGTTTGACCAGAATGATGGTAAACGGCAAGGCCAGAAACTGCAACATAAAACAGTCTCTCAGCCAACAAATGATTTTAGTTTTCCTTTATCAAAGAGCTTCTGGGAAAAAAAAAACCTACCATGGCTCTTCACTGCCACCAATTCACTTGCATACATCAAAGAAGGTTGCAAGGAAAAAATATTCACTGGCAAATGAGTGCATTTCTCAGTATCACTTTTGAGGCTGAAGGGCCAGTGTCACTCTGCTCTTTGGTTTTCAGGACTCCTGGGTCCCCTATAACCCCAAGAAAGTATACAGGCCCCTCGAATTTCTTGGGGGTGGTGATGGAGCCTCTTGCCATCCAGAGATCCATGCCAGAAACCTGGGAGTCATCTTTGAATCTCTACCTCTCCCACCCACCTCCAAACAGGTACCCCATCCTGCCTATTTCACTTTATTAGCATCTGCATATAAGTCCCCTCCTCTTGTTCTGCTTTAGTTTAGGCCTTCATCATCCCTTGCCTGGATTATTACTGTACTCACTTTCATATCAGTTTTCCACCTCCAATCTCACCTTTTCCAATCTCTCAACCATTACTGGAGTGACGGTACTAAACTCAAATTTGATCACGTTATTCCCTTAACTAAAATCCTTCATTCATTTAAATGCACCCTTCCATTTCTTCCTCCATGCCCTATGCCTGAAACTCTTACCCTCACCTCCTCTTAGAGTTCTGCCAAGCTTCTAGTCCTCTTCTAAGAGCCAGTTCAAGCAATGTCTCCTCCTTGAAGCCTTCCCTGATCACTTGATGAGAGCCCTTCCTGTTTTCCTTTGGCCCTGCTGGACCTGGTTCTCACTTCCTACAGTGCTTATTTCCCTGAATACCTCAATCTGTCTTGACTGTGCATACCCATCCCTGGAGCAAAGGCTGTGTTATGGAGCCGAGCACAACATTTAGCAGAAAGTAGGTTCTTAGTGTTTGTTGATTGAGGAGATGAGCAGCAAGGGAGGATCTGAAGGCCTGAGCAGACATGATCCTCACTTTGCAATACGCAAAGAGAGAGAAGGCTGTGCCTCTTCCCCAAACCTGAAAAATACTACTAGATCATGAGCTACCTGGATCACTAGGAGAATCCGCGTTTAAAATGAAGAATCATCTTACTACAAGGAAGCAACTTAAGGCTCCCAGACCACAGAATACACGTAGGTCAGTTTTCCACAGTGGCTTCTTGGTAGCTTTACAATGTTCCCTCTGCACTTTCAGGAGCTGCTGTGGCCACTCACTCAAATAATGTCCTGACCATCCCCATCTCTGAGTGTCAGGAGGCAGGAGGAGTCTGAAACTCCTTTCCAAGCTCACGTGGTCAAAGGGTCAGAACGTCAGCATTCCTCATCTTCTCCCAAGGAAGGTGTCAGTCTTTCTCAGGAACGCCCTCCATTAATCTCTACTCTTTCTTAACATGTATCTAAAACCTTCCAGTAGCTGTTTGAGCCCATCCTTCTCCTGGCCACCCAGTGAAGAAATCTCACTTGTCTTTATCCTTAAAGTACCTAGAACTAAGCGCTCATGAGCTAAACAAATGAGTTAACAGATAATGTGGGTTTCAGGGAGGCCAGACTAGTGTTTCTCTCAAGCATACAGAGACCCTGTCTGGTGCCACGTGCTTTTTTTTTTTTTTTGTCTCTGAGAGCACAGGGATTTTGCCTGACCCAATTACGTGTTTATAAACTCTATTTGTTTTTCTGGGGGGGAGGCGTTATTGGGTTTTTGTTTTTGTTTTTTGGTTGGTTGGTTGGTTTGGGGTTTTTTTTCCCCCCCAGCAAATCTCTTCCTTTCCAATTGCAGCTGAAGAGAAGATACAGACTGTGAGGCTGTACCAACCAGTCCAGCAGACAGACAATAGGGCAAGAGAACCTATCCCTGCTGCTCACATAAACAATAGCCCAAATTCAACCTAGTTGCTCAACAGAGAGCCTTGGACAGCTGAGGTGTCCACAGTGAGGTGTGTGGCTTGGACATAGAACTGATATAAAAGGTATGTCTATTCCTGGCACTTTCTTTGGGAAAATCTGTGCTCAGAAACACTCTGGATTGTCTAGGAGATAGACACAGCAGGCGTGAAGCCCTGGGACTAGGTCTCTAAGAGGAGCTCTCATTCCTTTCATAAGGAGACAGGAAAAGACCCTGGGGAGCTCTCAGGGATAGGCCCAGGCCTGGGTCAGCTGCTGAGGTGCAGCCAAGCCAATTAAATAATTGGTGTGATGGGGAAAGAAGGGAGGCCCCTCCCTTCAGACAAACTCCCATCCCAGACAGGAGGCTCCATGCAGCTGTGGCAACAGCAGCAGCAACAATCTCTTTCTCTTCCTCCCACTAGCTGAGAACTAATGCTTAAATTAGCACCTTGGAAACACCCAGATCTGCTGGCAGCGCCTTCTCTCCCAGCTCCTGCCACTCCCCTAGGCCTCCTTTTCAAGTGCCAGTTTTCTTTCAAGTAAAAAAAAAAAAAAAAAAAAAAAAAAAGGAAAAAAAATTTTCTACCTAGAGTTCATCTTTTCAAGTAAGTAGTGCCTCTGGATTCTTTTCACCACTACGGGTTGGGAGGGTTATTTGATGATCAAACCCATGGCAGGTCACTATCAGTACAGCTAGGTCCCGAAAGGGGCAGTGATACTGACACCAGCATTGCCTTGTTTCCCTTAGGGCTTAAGGGGACAGCCTCCGCTCTGCAGTCAGAGGGGCGCACACTGAGGGAGTGAGCAAGAACAGTAACTTCTGCTGAACTGTGAGCTCCAGGAGGCAGGGCTGTATGTGTTGCTAACCACAGTGTCCCCAATACCTAGTGTTGCAACAGAGCAGGTGCACAATAAATAGCTGGTAAATGAATTTGCTGAATCAATGATATCAGATTCCTATGATATTCTTTAGAAGACAGAGTGAGGAGCTATTGTTTAAACTTTAAGTATCTTGGGGTTTTTTGTTTTGTTTTGTTTTGTTTTGACTGGAGGTACTAGGGATCGAATTCAGGTGCATCCTAAGCATGCAGTCTACCATTGAGCTAAGTATGAAACTTAATAAGTGAGTGCTCCAATTTATGTATCCCTCTGAATCTCCCACACTTCTACACAGGTACCTTCTACTCTACTAAGTCCCACCTTAGTTCCTTCCTGTTTAAACTTTAAAGAGACAGTTTGTCTTTGTTTCATAAATGGGAAAACTGAGTCCAGAGAAGAGAGATTTCCTAGAGGGCTCAATAAATAAAGGCAAAAAGTGAAGTAGGTCACAGCTGAGTCTGAGACCCTAGTTTTTATGGTCTACCCAAACACCCTTAAAGAGCCACTCTGGCCTTCCCTTCTGCAGTACGCCATCTTGATTCTTTATGCCCCAAAATGAAGGCTCTTGGGGAAACTCCACACAAGATTCTGCTGGTCTCAATAATACAAAGAGCATTTAAGGAGTTTTGGGGATCCTCTAGACTTTAACCTGGGTACAGAGGTCAGAGATTTGCAGGGCAATGACTATGACCCCCAAATAGGGGGTGATTATATTGCTACTTCCATAAGGTTCTCTTTCGACCTCAGCAAAGTATCCTCTTGCAGAGAAGGGCTCCTTTAGCATTCAAAAAAAGGGTCTGAAGGCAGTCACAGCTTTTCTGACAAGTGACTCCTTGCCATAAGCACTTCTACTCTAGAGCCACAGAGATCAGAAGCAGCTCAGGAGTCTTCTAAGGCCACTACTCATTCAAACCATCATTGAAACTTCAGGCAATAACAGAGGCATCAAGGACAATTGACAGAGCCTGGTGACCCCTTCCTTCCCCTGCTCCCTGGGCAGCTACTGCCTCCCTTCTTAGGAACCCCAGATGGGAGGCAAGAACCAACTCATTGCTTTCTTCTCCTGACTTGCTTGGACCTCCTCCTCTTTCATTTGCCCTCCTTTTTGATTCTTGATTAGATGCTTAGAACTGGAAGGGCAATCTAGTTTGACAAGCCAGGTTGGCTGGAAAGATAATTCAGAAAGTAAAGTTCTCTTAGCCCTGTCCAAAGTTCTTCTTCAAGTTCATGAGACAGACTCCTCACCAGGATTTTCTGGCCCTCAAATAATCCAATGATGGCATCAGACTAGAAAAAAAGTCCAGCAGCATCTCTCTCCCCAGTTTAACATTGGACACTTCTGTAGAGCTTCTCTGTTTGGGCTTCTAGAATTGTCTAAATAGTCACAAAAATGGGGAAAAGACCACTCATCTCCTGCTAGGTGCCCTCTAATGATTCTCTCTACCATCCTCAAAAAGGTGTGGCTTAGAGTAGGTCATGGGTCCCTGCCAAGGTCTGTCTCGACTGCTGTAATTGACAGATTACTTGCTCAGAAAGCCAAAAAACACATCTGTCAGCCAGGGGCCTGGGGGTCCCAAGAGTGGAACCTGTTCCTCACCTCCACCTAACAGAGGGAAGAGGGTCAGGGAGCCCCATATCTTCAAACTCGGTGAACTCTGCTCAGCCTCAGCTGAAGTCAGAGAATAGAGCACCCACACCTTTAGGTTCCTGGCCTGCCTTGCCTCCTTCCAGCTCCGCCTTGGGCTCCAAGTGGGAAAGGAGAAGGAAAAGCAAAGCGAACAGAGCCGAGACACTCCCTCCCTTCCCCCCCTCTCTATATCAGCTGGCCAGGCCTCGGCCTCTCTCGACCCGCGGAATGAACCAAGCCAGTCAGGTAGCCCCCGGGAGCGGTGGCGGGCGGGTAAGGTCCCCCCTAGGCCGGCCTCCATACACCGCCCTCCCCCTTCCATCCCCTCCGCGCTGGCAGCGATGACATCATTCTTCCCTGACTCGGGACCGCGGACAGGCAGCAGGATCGGCGCCCAGCAAAGACTCCAAGCACGTAGGCCTAGGAGGCTGGGGGCTCTTCTGAATAGGTGGGCATAGGCGGCTCCACAGCGGCCCCGCCCCCTCTCCCGCCGGTTCCCAAGCTCTCTCATCTGCGCCCCGGATTCTCCATCTCGCCGCCGTGCTCTCTCCTTCCCGGCTCCAGCACCCCTCGCCTAGATTGACTGCTCTCTCCTCCGGAGAAGAACGGAATTCCGGGGTCCTACGTGGACCCCCTGCCCCCACCGGTCCTGTGCCCCGGCCCCACGTTCCCATCCATAGACAGTGAACTGGCTGGCCGGCAGGCCCCTCCTCCTCTACAAACCTATTCCCGTCCCTCAGACTGACTGCTCTCTGGCCCCCTCCCCCAACTCTGAGCATCACAGGCCTCTAGGGCTAAACGCCTCCCTACCTCTCATCCCAGCCCCTCGGGCCTGCCACCGTCGGTGCCCCATGACAGTTCCCTTCCTTTCTCCGCTATGGGCCCTCACTAGCGGTGTGCACCATTGTGCCCCTCTCGGTTCCATCCGACGGCGCTCCCCGTAGCACCCGTGGCCTGCCTCCGCTGACAGTGCTCTCCGCCCTTACAGGCCCTTTTGCTGTCACCCCACGTATTCTCCCACGGTTTTCTCGTCCTACAAGTCCCCCTCCCCCGGCGATGCGTTTTCATGTCTCTCTACCCCATACGAGGCGCTCCCTCCGCACAGTCCCCCAAGGTTTGAGTTCCTCCCTCCCCCTCAGGCAGCGCCCCCTCCCGGCCCTGGCCTGCCGCCGCCCGCCCCCTCACCAGCGGCTGCATCTCCGAGTGCGCGGTGGGCACCTGGAACCGGTCGATCTCCTCCATCATGGTGCCGGCAGGCGAGCGGGCCGGGGGCCGGGCGCGGCCAGGGACGCCGACGGGACCGCGCGGGGCGGCGGCCCCAGGAGCCGGGTGGATGGTGCAGACTAGGCCGCCCGGGTCGAGTAGGGCGGGCAGAAGGCCGGTAAGATGGAGAGGTGAGCGCCGGGCGGGAGGTTTGCAGGCGGGCTGAGGCCGGCGTGACTCCGTCGGCTTGCCTAGTGCTACAGCGACTGTGGCCCTGCCGAGCCGCAGGTCTTGCCTCGCCTCCTCCTCCGCCGCCGCCTCCTGTCAGCAGCTCAGCCACTGCGGTGACTCGGCAACTCCACTTCCGGGTCCGGGACACCGCCTGAATTTTGCATTATTCATGAGGAGGCGGTGTCTGAGCGCACAAGCACCTCCCACATGCGGGAGTTCCGAATGGCGCGGCCACTGAGCCAGTCTTGCCTGAGGGGGCGGAGCTTAGTGGAGCTGGTGGTTCCCCGCGCTCCCAGCCCTGCCTTTCCCTCGAGCCAGGAGGGGGCGTCAGAGGCGCCTGCGCCTTGGCTGCCGGTTGGTTGCTGGGTAACCGCGTCAGGGAGGAGCTGATTCCATTCTGCAAGGGCGCGGGGACCCACAGCGACGGCTGTCCCCAAAGAACCCCTGAGACTGGAAATTGAAGTGAAAGAGAACCCGGACTTCCTGTGCATGATTGAGGGGACGGACAAACTTCATGTCCTCAGGCGAGGGAGCGTTTTGTAGACGCTCCAAATTTTGAGGTGCTTCCTACGTGTTGGAAGATGCCCCACAAACAGCCACCTCGTAGGCAGGTAACACACGCGCCGACCTACTCTATCCTGGTGACCCCTGACCTTCGCTGCCAGTGACCACTGATCATACCTCTCCTACTGAATCTTCATCTTCCTTTCCCTGTTGACCCCTAACCTCCTCTCTCCGTGTGACCCCTGGCCTGTGTTCCCAGTGACCTCTGACACTGCCCCTGACCCACTTCCTACTACTCTTTCACGTGTCCTCCCCTCACCATTTCATTCCCTTACTCCACAGACCCATCCTGACCAGCCCGTCCTCCTTTAGGAACCCCGCTCTCACCAATATGGTCCTCATTGCCCTCACATTCTTGTCCCAGAGAAATTATTTTTCCAGCCTTTTGTTGTGTGCCCAGTGCTGGGCTAGGTGGAGATGCAGGCCTTTGGGAGCTCACAGAGGGAGTAGGGAGAACTGTACCGGAGACACAGAACAGATTATATGCAGAAGTTTGGTTTAGATTTTCTCTGTTGGGAGACTTGTGAGGAGAGAGTTCCGGCAAAGAAGAAGAGGAAAGAGACCCCCTTTCCTGTCCCTTCATACACTGCGCACCCAAACTGGCCCCTCCAAACTGTCCTTGTTGCCACCTGGACAGATGCCATCCCTTCTCACAGGAAACCCGAGTCACCCCTCGTACCTAGCCAGGACAGAGTTCTGCTTTTCTCTCAGCTTCACCCTAGAGAGAGAGGTAAGGCCCAGCCTCTTGAGGAGCCTTCTCTGGTGAAGCCATTCAGTCCTTCAAGAATCACTTTTTCCAAACCCTTTATGAATTATCACCTTGGGACTAATACGCAGTCCTTTCTGGCTTTGGGAGGCAGGACTTCTATTTATTTATTCTAAGTTTTCCTCACTCAGGCCTAGGTATTTTGAGGTTCAGAGAGCAAATCTGTGTCCATGCTGTTTGTGACTTTATATATCTTGGTCTGGACTCCATATGAGCCTTTGTTCCTTTGTTTCTTTCACCCAGCCTTCCTTAGCAGATGGACCCATTATTCTTCGATCTCTGCAGCCATGGGGAGGCTATTATTCCAGCATGGCCTTGCCCTCTTTTTATGTTGGGGTTGAACTGTGTTTCAAAACTCATGCACTGTGCTTGGGCCTACTGACTCTTAATTTACATACTGACCCATCGCCACAATCAAGATATAGGACATTTCCTCTACCCCCAAAAGTTTATTTGTGGCTCATCTCAGTCAGTTCTCCCCAACCTCCCAGACCCAGGTGATTTGCTTTCTATCATTACAGATTAGATTTTTCTAACACTTGCAGTTTGAACAAGCTTGGGAATCAGTTTCCCCAGCCCATTAGGCTAGGTAAACTGAGACCAGAGTGAGGTGACAGCAGACAGGAAAAACAAACCTGGGTCACCGGCCTTGCACACATTAGCACTGCCCCTTGGAGGGAAGGGTTGTTTTGTAACAGTGTAATTATGTGTGTGTGGAGTGTGAGAAAAAGCTGAGTTGTACTAGGTTGTATTCATCATCCTCTTGTCTCAGCAAGGCCCAGGCTGGGTCAATGGTGAGCAGGGTGTGGGACAACCTAGAGAGCTTTGAGAAGTCCCTGTCCTCTGGGAACTCAGTCCAATAGGGTAGACAGAACCCAGGCATACAAAGATAAGGGAGGATAAGATTCCCTGGGGCTGAGAGCGAGAGAGAAATGCAGGTTGGAGCCACAGCAAAGCTTCAGGGATGACTTGGATGCTCCCAGTGGAGGGGAAAGGTCAGGATTGGGTTTGTTAGGGGACAGAGAAGAGTTTAAACTCCATTGTTTATGTTGCTCCACTGACCAGACCTTTTATTGGCTCCCTCTTGCTCTCAGGATAAAGTCCCAAAAGTTCACCTTGCTTTGCATGGCCTACAAGGCCTTGCAAGGTCTAGCCTTTGCTACCCATCCTACTTCAGTTCTCATCATTGTTCTTTGAAGATTCCACAGTCCCAGCACACTGAACTGCCCTCACTTCCTGAAAAGTGACAGTGACACTGTCTGTCTCCTCTAGGCCTTTGAAATTGCTGTTTCCTATGCCTGCCTGGTACAGTCTTTTCGGTCTGCTGCCAACTGCTCCATGCCACCCTGCTCCAAATCTCTCCATCTCTCGTTCATAAGTCACATCTCAGTTTGCCCATCATATTCTCCTACAAGGGATTAAGTCCCCTTTCTGGAGGCAGGATAGGGTGATATCCCCACTAGACTATAAACTCTGGAGTGGCGAGGATCATGTCTGTCTCATTCATTGTTGATTCCCCTGAACCTAGCACCATACCTGGAATATACTAAATTCTAAAAATTAGGTGAATGTGAATTCTGAATGCTTCAAGTTGTTCTTTGGAAATTTTGATCTGACTGTGTTTAAATGAGGATGGCTGGAATGAGGAGGCTAGTCGGGAGTGATAACAAGGAGATGCCACTGGAGCAGCACACTTTTTTGGGTTCATGTTTATATCTGCTTTGGTAGTAGGGCTATGAATGATTCAAATTTGAACCACATGTAGCCATGCCTTAAAAGCTGGGTGTTGGAAATTAAGAGGACGAAAATTCTGATGACGTAAATAGTTATTCTCATTCAACAATTATTTATTGAGCACCTACTTGGAAATTAAGAGGACGAAAATTCTGATGACGTAAATAGTTATTCTCATTCAACAATTATTTATTGAGCACCTACTAATGCCAGGTACTGTTCTAGGTTATCGGTGATAATAGCAACACACAAAACAAACAAAAATCTTCGCCGTCATGGAACTTATCTTTTAGTTGGAGGTAAACTGGCAATAAACAAACAAGTAAAATACGTAGTTTTTCAGATGGTGATAGGTGTCAAGGAGAAAAATAAAGCAGGGAAATGGACTAGGAAGTTCAGGGAACCAGAAGATTATGATTTAAATGTAGTGGTCAGGGAAGGCTTCACGGAGGTGACATTTCAGAAAGACTTGATGGAAGTGAAAGAGTTAGTTATGTGGTATCTGCCGGAGAAAGCATTCCAGACAGAGGGCATAGAAATGGTAAAGTTCCTGAGATGGGAGCTTCCTTACACATGTTCTGGATCAGCAAGGAAGGAAGAAGGAAAGTGGCAAGAAATAAGGTCAGAGACGTTTATCCCTCTACTCTGTAGGGTTAATCAAATAAACACAGCATATTAAACTGATCATGACGAAGCTCCATGAATCATAATTTGTAATTAAAATGCATGACTGTCAGGCACCATAAACCACGACCAGCTCAAGCCATCACTGGTAATACCCCAATAACAAAGTGTCCTTCCTGAAAATTTCAAGAATTCCCACTGGCTGCATGTACGTGTGCAAGAGGAGCTCTGCATCGTGGCCAAACATTGCCTGGCAGCCAGACTTCTTAGTAGAGAACTGAATTAGAGTCTTCTGCGAGCTCCAGTTAAAAGCTAATTTTAGTTTATGACTAACACATTTTAGTACTCCTTTATAACTCAGTTACCACACCCACAAAAAATCAAAGCCTGGAATTTTGCATCATTTGCCTGCAGGAGCCAAAGAAAAGAAGTTACATCTTTGGGTCATTTTGTGGTCTCTTCAGAGGCCCCTCTGGGACAATACTCTTAGAAATATTGATCTTAATGAGGTGTGACTAGGGTAGGGGCTAGTGGACACGTATGGGTGGAGAGTCAAAAGAGAGTCTTAGATGAGTCAGAGATTTTCAGTCTGATGACTGGGCCTGGGATCCACAGAAGAAAGGATGGGAGAAGGTGAGCAGAACCTAAGGGAAGTTGATACATTTCAGTATATCCAAAGTAAGATGCTTGCTCTTGTGACCCTTCTCCTCAGTGTCATCCTTCCCTCCCCACATCCCCACATCCTTACCTCCTCATCCTCTTATCTTCCCCAGCCCTAGATAGAATCCTTTGCCCCTTTACTTCTAAATGTCTCAAATCAGACCACTCTTTTCATATTCACAGCCACCCCTCTAGCCCACCTGCAGTCACTTCTCACCTAGAGTGTGTAAAGGCCTTGTAACTGGTGTTCCCCTCATCCGCTCAGGTCCCTTCCAGTCCATTCTCAACACTGCACCAAGCGATCTTTTCAAACTGGTGATCTGGTGCTCCCTTCGGCAGCATATATACTAAAATTGGAAAGATACAGAAAAGATTAGCATGACCCCTGCGCAAGGATGACACGAAAATTCGTGAAGCGTTCCATATAAAAAAAAACAAACCTGGTGCTCTGATTATGTCATCCCCAACTCAGAACTCTTCTGTGACTTCCTACTGCTCTTAGGATAGAGACTGAATTTTTAGATAACCCTTCAGGGGCTGAGGTCTGCTTGGGTCTCTAAGCCTGAACTTGTACCACTCTTCCCCTATTACTGCTGTACTTCAGTTCTGTGCGTTGTCCCTTCTTTCTGGAGCTCTCTTCATGCCTTCCCTCATCCATGTACTCACTCTTAAGATTCCAGCCCAAACATCAGTCCCCACAACCGCCTTAATGCAGAGAAAGTCTCCTCTGTTATAGTCTCATTGCTCTTAATCCTTTCTTCCACAGCGTGCATCCCAGTGTGTGATTATTTCCTTGTTTGTGTAATTATTTGATTATGTATGTCTCTCCTATTAGACCATGAGCTCATTGGGAGCAGAACCTGTGGATCTGTTTGCTCACATCTGTATTGTCAGCTCCTAACACAGTAGCCATCATGTTAGAAGCTCTCAGTGAATGATTACTGAATGAATGATGAAGTAGCATAGGGTACTATGGAAGCATGTGGTAGGAGATCCTAACACTGATCCTGGAGGAATTGAGGAGGATTTCTAGGAGGAACATCTGTAAGGTTTTGACAGAGGAAGAAGAGTCCAGAACGTAGAGTAAGAAAGAGTGACCAGAGAGGTTAGACGACTATGAGGAAGAATCACGTCTTTCTGGGGAGGAGTGTGTTTTTAGTGGGTTTATAGTGTTTATACGTTACGTGGTCAGTCATGTTGCCTCTGCTAAGGAAGATAAGAACTAGACACAGCCAACAGATTTAATAATTAGGAAGTCACCGGGGACCTTGGAAAGAACAATTTCAAACATTAAAGCCAGACTGAATTGAGCTAAGAAGCAGGCAGTAAAGGCCATGTAGACAAGGGTTTTTTTTTTTTTAAGAGGTGAAAGTAAGATTTGGATATGTTAAACACTGAGGGGAGACATTTGCTGGGCATGGATAGAGAGACACTGAAGATGAAGGAGCTATAATGAAGACTAGAGCCAAGTGTCTGAGGAGGTGGGATTGAATCAGTTGGGGACAAGAGGTGGAACACTGTAACAGAAGAGGAGAAAGGAGGGAGGGATGGATGCAGATAATTTAGAGGGTTAGTGACAGGAAGTTAAGAGGGTTTTCTCTTCTCTTCCCCTAGCAGTGCTATAGAATTCCTTCTGGAAGTGATAACCAGAAAACAAATTTTGCCAATGGCTGTTCCATTTTGTTATGATTACAGTCATGCTGTTTTCAGAGTTATGGTCTGAGGTTTGTCATGCACAATTATCAGATTATAAAACAGCTGTGAGCGTTCGAGGCCAGAACCTGGTCTCCTCCCCTGTTTACCGTGGAGCCTAGCACATTGTTAGTACTCAGTACATGTCAGGTATTTGAATAATAATGGCAGAGGTGTCTTGTGCTTACCCGTGGGCCTTGCAGCCGGCAGGCTGACGCTAAAGAGGAATTTTGGTTCTCTGGCTCCAGCTGTGAGCAAGCCACATGAAATTGTTTTCTGCCAGTTAGGAACTTGTATGGAGCATTCAGTCTTCCTAGTCGCTGAGACAGAGTTGTATGGAAGGAGCAAGCAAAGGACATGGCCGTTGATCAAACTGCCTTGATTTCACTGCTTTGTGTCTCACAACACTTTGTCCTATTCATGGAGTCACTGGATTCTGCTTTGTATGGTGGGTTTATGTCTTCCATTTACTTATAGATTTGAGAACCCTAGGAGCGGGACCAACTCAACCTTTATTCTTCTTCAGCTGTCATCCTAGCATCCGGTGCATAGTAAATGCTTAATAAATACTGGATGAATAAATAATGAGTGAATGACTTAGTTGGTGAGTCAATAAATGACTGATGGAAAGGTATGCACTGCATTCCTCAGAACCCTAACTTTTCCTTCTGGGCCTGCAGAAGCAGCAGCTCATGCCTCCTTTGTTCTAGCCAAAGCACCTAATTCTCTTAATTACATAGGGACCCTACTGATGTTAAGCTTATTTGCCTACTTTTATTTTTGCCTCACATCCATTTTCTCATTTATTTTTTTCCATCCATACATTCAGCCTCAAATCTTGCTTTGGAACAAATTGGAATATAAATGGATAAAACAAATCTGCTAATCCCTGGACAGACACTTGGTTCCAAGCCCCTGTATCTTTGTTACTGATTTTGTTCCCTCCGCCTGGAATGCCCAAGTCTTTCCTACTTCTCCTGCCTTTTATGAGCCTGGCAAACTTTAAGGCACATGTATTTTAGTTAAGCTCTGTAAGTTACAAAGAATAGAGTCTCACACTAGTTAACCTCAAGTAAAAGGGGTGAGTGGGTGAAGGGGAAGGTGTATATGTGGGGGTTTGTGGGTGGGTATTAAAAATAGATAGCCTAGAATTAGAATTGGAAAACTATTAGTTCTCAAAGAAATACAGGTACTCATTACTTTCTCCATCTCTCTTATGACCTCTCTACTTTTCTTAGCAACTGTAGTTCATTCTCTATTTTCATTTCCCAACCAGCCACCTTTTCTATGGTTTCTGCTCCCTCATAATTCAATGTGTTGTCAGCTCATCATGGCCACTCTGGCCTCTTCTATCTCACAAGCATCTCCATGAGAATTTCCATCCATCCACCAGTTCTCTTTGTAGTCCCAGTTCAAACTCTTAGAGAAGAAATCTGATTGTCCTGAGCTCACCTGTTCATTGCTAAGCTGTATCAGGGAGGGACAAGATCCTATGACTCTCTAAGCAGCCAAAGCTGTGAGCAGAGCAATTTCCCTTAGAATGAGATATGGTCTTTCCTGGGCTCCTCCTTTGCAAGGAATAACCTGCTTTCCTCCAAAGTAACTTCTACATTGCTTGGGATTAATCTCTCATACATTGTGCAGAAAGGGCCTCAGATCTTTTCCAACCCAATGCCTCCATTCAGGACTGATATTTACATTACAAAGATTCAGTCCTTTACAAAAGACTTTAGGCTTTTTTTTTTTTTTTTAAATAGCGCATTTCTGCAATGAATTTTAAAATGCGTCACATTTTATGTATAACCTTAAAGGTTTTGATATAGGAGACTTATATTCTGGCCATGATGGAGCAATTCATGCTGGACTTATCATCCCACTATAAACAACTGTCATCCTGGACACAATATGTGAGGCAGCTGTTTAAGGCATTCCCTCAGGACAGTGATTCCTGAGGGAAGGAAAACACTCAGAATGAGTCACATGCTTACCCTTGCTTTCTGCCTTGGGTCAAATTCTTGATCATGGCTCAGGGAGAGAGATGCAAAGGAGACCACAGTGATACCAGTGAGATAACCCAATGTTGGAATTAGCAGACAATGACTTTAAGCCAGCTGTTAGAAATATATTTATGGACTTAAAGAAAATATTGATTTAATGGATGGAGAACTAAGCAAAAAAAAATGGAAACAATAAAAAAATAAATATCAGAAATGAAAAATTTATTGGATGGGCCTAAATACTGAATGTGAAGATGGAGCCATTGAAATTATCCAATCTGAAGAACAGAGAAAAACAAGGTTGAAAAAACAAAAAAGAGCCTTAGGGACCTGTGGGAATATGTCACATATGTATCTGGAACATGTAAGAAGCTGGAATCCCAGAAGGAAAGAGAGGAAGGGGAAAAATAGTTGAAGAAATAATGGTCAAAAATTTATTAAATTTGGTGGAAAACATATAGTATTATCAGAAGCTCAGTGAGTCCACATTTAGGTCCCTCACAGTCAAAATACTGAAAACCAAAGATAAAAATAAAATCTTGACAGTAGCCAGAGAAAAGTGACATAACGCATAGAGTGGAATAATATGATCATGGCTGACTTCCCATTGTAAACAAGAGAAGTCAGAAGACAACGGAATGTCATAATTAACACAGTGAAAGAAAATTACTGCCAAGGCAGAATTCTATATCCAACAAAAATATCCCTCAAAAAGAAGAGTTAAATAAATACATTTTCAGATAAACTAAAGTTGATAGAAGTTGTCATCAGCAGACCTTCACCACAAGAAGTATGGAAGGAAGTTCTTTAGGATGAAGGAAAATGATACCTGATGGAAGCTCTATCTGTTGGAAGGACCGAAAAGTAGTGGTAGTAGTAAATGTATGGCCAAAGATAAAAGGCTAGACTTTTTTTTTTTTTCTTCTCTTTTCTTAAAAGGCATATGACTGTTTAAAGCAAAAATAATACTAGTGTCAGATGGGGCTTATAATTTATATAGAAATAAAATACTTGACAATAGGGCAAAGGATGAGGTTGTAGTGGTAAATTGAATTAAGATGTTATAAGGTTATTACATTGTGAAATATGAAGTGATAGGTTATTTATTCTTAGTAGACTAGGCCACATTTAGGATGCATATTGTAAACCTTAGAACAACCACTAGAAAGTAATACAAGAAGGCTCAGCTAAAAAGCCGATAGAGAAAATAAAGTGAAATACTAAAAAACTCAATTAACACAAAAGAAGGCAGAAGATGAACAGAGGAACAAAAGCAGATGAAAAACAGAAAACAAAGGGCAATATGGTAAAAACAACCATACCAATACTTTCAACTAAAAGCCAGTTTATCAACCTAGGGGGAAAAAAAGCAAGACGCAACTATATGCTGCTTATAAGAAATATATTTTAAATGTAAAGAAATTTTTAAAAGAAAAGAATGGAAAAGTACACCATGCAAATAGCAAGCATAAGAAAGTTGCATGGCTGTAGCATCAGAACTGAGTAGGCTTCAAGACAAGGAGTGTTTCCAAAGATAAATAGGGACATTTCATAATGATAAAAGGTCAATTCAAGAGGCAATATAAAATCACAAATGTGTACATACCTATTAATAGCACTGCAAGATACATGAATCAAAAACTGAAAGAGCTAAAGGGAGAAATAGAAAACTATAAAATAATAGTTGCATATTTTAAGACTCTTCTCTCAGTAATTGAAAGATGTAGATCTGTTAACCAACTTGACCTAATTAACATTTATAGAACACTACACTCAAGAACTGAAGAATGTTAAAAAAAAAAATAGACCGTATGTTAGGACATACAGTGAGTCTCAATACAATTCAAAAGATTAGTATCTCACAGATGTTAATTCAAATTCAACCTCCATCCATGACAGAAAGAATCTCAGCATACTAAGAACAGTTTGACCAAAATGGAATTAAATTAAAAATGAATAGCAGTATCCTTAAAATCCCCAAATATTTAGATATTAAAGAATGCACTTCTAAATGTGAAAAAAAGCACAAGGGAAATTAGAAAACATTTTTAATTGGATGGTAATGAAAATATAACATCACAAATTGTGGCATCTTGCTAAAGTTGTACTTAATGAAAATGTATAGTTTTAAATGCCTATTTTAGAAAAGAAGAAAGATTTTATAAGCTGCAAGTATGTACTGTCCAACATGGAGAATATAGCCAATATTTTATATACTCCAATATAAATGGAGTATAACCTTTAAAAATTTGTGAATCATTATATTGTGTACCTGTAACATATTGTACATCAACTATACTTCAATTTAAAAAATAAGATATTGTAAATTTTTTAAAAAGAATCATTCAACAAAAAAATAGAAGATTTTAAATCAATTCTGAATTTCAACCTTAAGAAAACACAAAAAGATGAGCAAATTAGATCCAGAATAATAGAATAAAAAAATTTATTTCAATCCCATTTATTAATTTATTCATTTCACTGTTTCTACGAAACAATGAAAAATACAGAAAATTAATAAAATCAGAAGTTGGTTCTTTGAAAAGATTGATAAAATTGATGAAACTTAGCAAGGCTCATCAAGATAAAAAGAAAACAATAGTTAATATCAGGAGAGAAAATGAGGTATCATTATAGATTGTATAAATATTAAAAAGGATAATAAAGGAGTATTATCAACAAGTTTATGGTGATATATTCAACAACTTGACTGGACAAATTTCTTGAAAAACATAGTTTACCTTAATTGACACAAAAATACATGGAAAATATGAAGAATCCTTATTTAAAGAAAGTGAATTTGTAATTTAAGATCTTCCCACAAAGAAAGTCCAGGCCAAATGGTTTCACTGTATTATATCAAATATGTAAAGAGTAAGTAACACCAATCTTACACAAAATCTTACAGAAAATAGAGAAGGGAAAAAGCCCCAACTTATTTGATGATGTCAGCATAACTCTGATATCAAAATCAAAGCTATTACAAGAAAAGAGGAGAGGCCGATATGTTTCATGAACATAAATGCAAAAAAATCCAACAAAATATTAGCAAATCTGTTCCAGCAATATATAGAAAGAATAATATATCAGACCAAGTGGGGTTTATTCCAATAAGAGAAAGTTAGCTTAACATTAAAAACTCAACGTATTTCTTCACATTACCAGAATAAAAGGGAGAAAAATCAGATGACAACATCCTAATAGATTCAGAAAAAAAGTTGACAAAATTCATCATCCATCCACAAAAGATATAGTCAAATGAGATGATGTATTCCAAAGTGTTTGGGAAAGTGAATGATGCTGTATAAGTGGAAGGTACTTTTATTTCTATCCTTCTGCTGTGACACTCCTGAGATTTATAGCTTCCTTTCTGACAAGGATTTCATGGAACCTGGACAACATACTTTTCAACTATTCAATAAATCCCTCAGAATGGGACTCAATTGCCATGCATAGCAGACCATGATAAAATAATAAAATAATAATACTGCCACTGTTACATGAGGGCTTACTGAGTGCTGGGCTCTAAGAAAGATTCTCTTCATGCATTGTTTTATTTTATCCTCACAGCAAGTCTGAGGATGTCGTGGAAATATGTGTTACACCTCTTGTGACAGCAACCTGGATCCGATGAGAGACCAAGCAGCACTCAGAGAGCTGAAGAACTCCAGCAGGCACAGAGGAGTCTCTGTCTGTAGGTTTACACAGGCCTTTATAGGCTGCCAGTTTTACACTTCCCAACGTCATATGCAAATGAAGTATAACAGAAGTTGACGGACTAGGAACAAGCTTTGTAGAAATAGACCAATCAGGAGTGAGAGAAATAACCAATCAGAAGTGAGGGGAATGGACCAATCAGGAGTGAGAGAAATAACCAATCAGGAGTGAGCTCCATGCAAATGAAGTACTACAAGTGGACTAATCAGAAGTTAGGGAAGTGGACCAATAAGAAGTGAGAGTAATAACCAATCAGGAGTGAAGGAAATAACCAATCAGAAGTGAGCTCAGGGAACCAATATAATTTTAGGGGTAAGTAAGCCGTTTCAGAGGCAAAAAGCGAGATAGAGCCTCTGGGCCAGGGAACCGGATGGTGCTGGCATGAGAGTAGTGGTCCTGCTTGGGGGTCCTGCTGGTTTTTTATGGGGCTTCCTGCCTCAAGGAGGGCACTAATATTTTTCTCTACCTTATAAATGAGAGAATGAGAATTAGGGACTAAATACCTTATTCAAGGTCACACATATAGTTCGTGGCAGAGTCTGGAATCCAACCAAGGCTTACTCTACAGCTTCAGATTTTGAATGCTACCCTGCCTTGCCTTCCGTGGCCTTATCTCGGCAGGATCCCGTAGAGTTGGCTTCTTCCCTCTTGGGCTTTCAGAGAGGCAGGAGCATGGTCTCATGTTCCTTTTACTGCATTTTGTGCACTGTAAACACGACATTAATAGGGGGAAAAAAACCCTGTTGAACTGGATTTTCTTGATTCTTAAAATTCTTATTAGCATTTTAAGTTATAAAAGATGCACATTCACGTTTAAAGTATTAAAACCATTAGAATGAGTACAAGGTGAACAGTATTGGTTCCTTCTGCACAATTTTCCAGTCGCATTTCCTGGACCAAACCACTATCAACAGAATCTATATATTCTTCCAGAAATTTTGCCTCTATATGCAAATACACACACACACATATTCTTAAAGTAAGCAGATGGGTCATCTATTTATGTAACTTGCCTGGACAGCTTTCCATAACAATACATAAAAGTTTACCTCATTCTTTTAAAAATATGCATAATATCCCATTGAATGGCTATACCGTAATTTACTTAACTAGGCCCCTATCAATGAATATTTACGTTTTTTTCCATTTTAAAAATACTACCAAAAATGCTACAGCAAGCAGTTTCATACATACATCTTCTGCATATGTATGAGTATTTCTATAAGAAAAATTCAGGAAAGCAGAGTTGCTGAGTTGAGGGGTATCTGAATTTAAAATTTTGGCAGGTATTGTCAAATAACCCTATAAAAAGTTTGAATTAGTTGGCATACCCACAATAGTGTATGATCGTGCCTATCACCCTGCACCTAGAGTTTCAAAATTTTGACATCTCTTTCAGCTATACTTGTTGAAGCTCTTCTGTGTGCTTTAGACACTGCACTAGGCTCGGGGATTTGAAATGCAGTCAGTGTAGCTGGAGGAAGATTTGTTGGTAAATTACCTTCCCTTTGGGACTAAGAGCTTTTACCCTTTTAGAAACGGAAACTGCAAGCTGGTGAGGTATTTAGTTTCAATTTAGCCTAATGGAAACCTGTTAGTGAGTTTTAAAATAAGGACCAAGACAACTGAAATGGTAAACGAAGTCTCCTGGGCCCCAGGAAGGAGGATGCACCGTCTGTGGGTTTGCATGCTTCCAAGAGCCACTCTTTCCAGGAACAAACATGTTTCGGCATTGAACTCTTGGCTGGACACGTGAGCTGCTGAAGCCTCTAGTCATCCCTAGGGCAGGTGCTTCCTAGTTAGCAAAGGGCCCGTGTGGCTGAGGGCAGAACAGGGTCTATAAATTGGAATAATAATACTGCCAACTATCATTTATGGGGCAGAAACTCCAGCCAGGCACCATTCTATGCATTTTATGTGCATTGACTCATTTAATCTTCATAACGAGCCTATGACTGTAATTGGGAGGGTATTTTTATGATGCCTATTTAAAAGATAAGGATACTGAGGTTCAGAGAAGACAAGAAACTTAGCTAGAGTCATAGACCTAGTAGATGGCAGGGAAGGAACTCAAACCCACATTTGGGCCCCATGGGTACATATGATCATATACCTGTTTTTTAAATATTGTATCTTCATGTCAGGGAGCAGCTTAAGAATTTTTGATCTCCTTACTTACCCCTAAAATATGCTCAGGGACAAATGGGTTACTTACACTGTTCTAAGTGCAGGTAAATGCCCAGTAGGTGGCAACGATAATCACCTGTTACATTGACCAGAATTTCCATTTTCAAAGCACCCTTCCATGGTTGTGGCAGGAAAAGAGTTGGAGATGAGGTGGATGCTGTGTCAGGGAGCTTGGGATTCATCTCATGGCTGATGGGGAGCCTTTGGTAGCTTTAAATCAGGAGAAATTAAATCAGATTTATATTTTAGGAAGATCACTTATAGATAGTGATTTAAAGTGTGGGTTTAAATCCTGGTCACTCTGGGGTCAGTTGCTTGATCTTGCTATGCCTCTGTGAAATAGGAATAACGATAGCTCCTTCCGCATAGGGTGGTTGTGGGGATTAAATGAGATAATATAGATAAATTGCTTAGTAAATTTGTGGCCCAGAGTAAGTGCTCAATAGCTGAAAATGATGATAGATAAAGAATTATTAGAGTGGAGAGAAACTGGAGTTGGGGAAAACAAATATAGTTTAGCAAGAGATAGTAAGGGTATAAGAGGGTATAAATGGAGAGGCTGGTTGTGAAAGATAGTAAAGTGTTGGAATTGTTAGACTTTGAAATATGAGGCTAGTAAGAAGGTGAGGAAGGATATCTTTGATGACCCCCAGTTTCCAACCTGGGTGCCTGAATGATGGTGCACTTGAGTAAGACAGGAAATACTGGAGGAGATAGAAATTTGGGGGTGGTTGAGTGTGGGAAAAGAACATAATGAGGTTGGTTTTTAAGATACTGAGTTTGAGTACTCTGTCAGCAATTTGAACATGAGGTTCTAGAAAGTCTAAGCTACAGAAGTAGATTTGAGCGTCATCATAAGGTGGAAGATGAATCTATGAGTTGGGAGTAAGAGCGCGCAATGGGAGTGTGTAGTAATAGAAGTGTAGAGAGTCAAGCATACATTCCTGGAGGGGTCAAGGATGTTGAGAAAGGACTATTGGAGAGGCTGGTGACATGGAAATGGAAGTGGAGAAGTTTCAAGAAGGAACAAGGGAACCCCCAGCAATGTCTGGCCCTGTAAGAGAACTGAGAAGTGACCTCTAGGCAGCTGAGTTCTTACCAGTTCCTGCCCTCAGGATGCTCACACTAAAACCTGTAACAATGAGGGTAGAAAAATTCTCTACTATGAAGCCTGGGATGTCTGTTATCCCACTGATCACCAGGGTTACTTTGACTGTCATGGCGGGGTTCCTATTCTGGCACCACTCCTCCATAGACTCATCCCTTGATGAAATAGAATGACCTGTCCAAGAGTAGAGCATCTTCTTTGGTCAGTGTATTAGAATGGTGGACCTCCCTTGCTGGAATCTCCAAGCTGCCTCCGATGTACATTGCAGTGTTATGCTTCTTTTCATAATTCTGTCCCCTTTTGCAGACCAAAACCCAGACAACAGAGTGTCTATTTAAAGATACATTTCATCCTTCATCTCACAACAGCCAGTGCTTATGGTGATGATGGGAGGTGAAGCAGAGCCTTGCTCAGAGTGAGGCAATGAAGAGTAGAGGAGGGTAGGAGAAAGGTCAGGATAAGATAAAGGGCTAGTGAAGGCTAGCTGGGTAGGGGTTTTTCTGGTTAGGCAGAGATAGTGGGAACAGGGAGGGAGAAGAGGAAGATGGCATTCTTGGCAGGAAGAATGGTAAAAGCAAGGATGTAGAGGTGGAAAAGCAGGGGCCAAGCTTAGGAAATGTGAGTAGTCTTGCTGGGCTGCACCTCAGAGCGGTGGGAAAGCAGGCTGGAATGGAGACGTGGGGCCAGACGGTAGAGTTCTGAGGGCCAGAGGAGGGAGTTTGGGCTTGCTGCTTCTGCGGTTTGACGGCTTTTGGGAGGAACCATCAAAAACTTTCCAGGAATTCAGGCTTGTCTGTCTCAGGCTTCTCCTTCTGGAGGACCAAGGGCCCAAAGTGGCAGCCTGACATTCAATCTCCTTTTCCATGGTTGGGAAGTCAGGGCTGTAGCTGATTTCATTGGCCTGTTTTGCATTTATTATAGTGTGGCTTTTATAGTGTGTTAATTGAAATATTTCCAACTGCCAAAAACAATTACACTCAAACTGCCTTGTCAGTTCTTTTATTGCCAGATAAATGTTTTACAGACATATTTACGGGGGGCAATGGTAACTGGATCTCGTTTTCTATTTATGGCTGGCAGTTTGGATTTGGGTTAGCCCTCCAGTTCTCTGTTGTGGGCCAGAAAGCTGTTGGACATTATGACGCTTCCATCTCGTTACCTTAGGGATCAGAGGCTCTTCAAAGGAAAGCAACTTTCTGGCTCATGCTGCTTAGCCTCAAAGAAGGGTTCCCATCGCTGGAAACCTTGGCAACCTGGCAGAAATCTGAATCCTGCTGCCTGCCCTACCGGCAACAATCCCAGGCCAAGCCAAGACATGCCCTTCTTTCTTCCTGGAATCCCTTTCCTCCCCTCCGCCATCAAAGTCTCTCCCAAAGACCTTGCCACGGAAGAGCCGTAAGAGCCTAGCCGGTCTAACTCCCTCGCTTTGCATTTGGGAAACCGAGGCCCAGACTTCCCCCAAGATCACACAGGTGGTGAGCGAGAGCCAGAGGCAGAGGTCTCTGCCCAGTGTGCCACGCTGCCACCAACATGTGCCCTTTGGCTTCTCTGCTATCTTGACCCCTCCTTAAGGGCTCTAGACTTTCTTCTTCTAAGAGCCCCTCCTTCACATCCCCAGCCTCCACTGATCTCCCTTCTGCTCCATCACCAGTAACACCTATTTGTTCTGTGTAAGTACTGCAGGGTTTTGGCTTGTTGGTAGAACATTTTACTGTCTCTGTCATTGTTCTGCTCTTGCCATTATACATGCTGTGTTTTTTTTTAAGATTCCACATATGAGTGGCTTACTTCACTGAGAATAACAGTCTCCAGCTCCACCTATGTTGCTGCAAATGGCATTATTTTATTATTTTTATGGCTGAGTAGTATTCTGCTGTATAAATATACCACAGCTTCTTTATCTAATCATCTGTCGATGGACATTTAGATTGTTTCCATGTCTTAGGTATTATAAATATGCTGCTGTGAACACTGGGATGCATGTATCTTTTTGAATGATGGTTCCCTCTGGTTATATGCCCAGGAGTGGGATTGCTGGATCATATGTTAAGCCTATTTTTAGTCTTTTGAGAAATCTCCATACTGTTTTCCACAGTGGCTGCACCAAACTACATTCCCTCCAACAATGTAGGAGGGTTCCCTTTCCTCCACACCCTCTCCAGCATTTATCATTTGTGGACTTTTTAATGATGGCCATTCTGACTGGTGTGAAATGATATCTCATTGTAGTTTTGATTTTCATTTCTCTAATATTGATATTGAACATTTTTTTCATGTGCTTATTGGCCATTTGTATGTCTTCATTGGAGAATTGCTTGTGGTCTTCTGCCCATTTTTGGATTGGGTTGTTTGTTTTTTTGTTATTAAGTTGTATGAGCTGTTATATATTCTGGAAATTAAGCCCTTCTGGGTCTTATCTTTTGCAAATATTTTCTCCCATTCCATAGGTTGTCTTTTTGTTTTGCTCATGGTTTCCTTTGCTGTGCAAAAGCTTAAAAGTTTAATTAGGTCCCATTTGTTTATTTTTGCTTTTATTTCTATTGCCTGGGTAGACTGCCCTAGGAGAACATTTCTGAGATTTTTGTCAGATAATATTTTGCTTATGTTTTCTACTAAGAGGTTTATAGTGTTTTGTCTTATGTCTAAGTTTTTAAGCCATTTTGAGTTTATTTTTGTGTATGGTGTGAGGGACTGTTCTAACTTTATTGATTTACATGCAGCTGTTCAGTTTTCCCAACACCATTTGCTGAAGAGACTGTCCTGAAACTAACATTGTAACTTTATTGAATTAACATTTCAATAAAAGATAAAATTTAAAAAAATGTTTGTTGAACTAGTTACAAATAAGAAATGACAGGTGCTAAGTTATCTGGTTGCTCTTCACAGGTCAGCCCCACTGATGCTGGAATGGGGTTGCCTCAGATACAGGACCTCCTTGGCTGGGCACATGTTGTCACTGAGAGGACTGTTTTTGAGACTTGGGAAAGCTCAATGTCCCTTGTCTTCTCGGTCCCTGGACAGAAACTTCCCTGTAATACCGTTTCTGATATTCCCACGGAGATTCACTGATGACTTACCTTCTGTTTCTGTTCTTTTTTCAGAGCCTCAACGTGGGCAGAGGATCCAGAAAGAGAGTAAGTGCTGAGGCCACCACAGTCTCTCAGCAAGGAGCTAATAGCAATTTTTCTGTTGAAATATTAGCTATATATATTTATTTTTAGAAAACTCAAATGAGCAAAAAGAACATTAAAATCACCTTTAACCCTATCACCCCAGGAAACCTCTTAATTGACATGTGATGCTATATCCGCCTAGATATGTCTATGCATATGTGAAAATTACACATACTCATCTTTAACTGGAATCAAACTGTATGTTATTTTATAATCTACTTTTTACATAATATATTTAGAATACTTTCCATTGCCAATAAATATACTTTCATAGCATCATTTAAAATTACTGCATAATAGTTTACTATATGTTTCTGAAGGCCATGCCATAATTTTGTTCAACAATGTTCCACTGTTGGACATTTAAAGACTTCCTTTTTTTCACTATTATGACCAATCCTCCAACAAACATTCATGCATTTAAGTGTTTAGGCATATCCTTGGTTATTTCTTACTATAAATTCCTATACATAGAAATTGGGATCAAAGAGTATAAACACTTACTAGGCTTCTGATAAATATTTCCAAACTGCTCTTTAGAAAAAAAGGTTATGCTGATTTATGGGTGCCCATTTTCCCACACTACTGAATACCGGTTTGGTTTAGTTTTCACCAGTTTTATAGTGAAAAACTGCATTGTTTTATTTTGCATATCTTCAATTGCTAGTGAGGGTGAATATTTTTTAATGTGCCATGGGCCACTTTGGCAAGGTCTTTAACTGTCTCTCAGGGAAGGGAAAACTTCTAGTCCTTGATTATTTTGCTTCAAGGGTTTTATGGGACTATGAGGCTCAAAGTTACCAGGTATGGAGAGTATCGCTGTAAGAGTAACCTTAAGGTGGCAAATTAGAAAGTTAAATGTGAATTAGAGTTGAAGTAACTTAAAGAACAGCTGAGTGTCCTTTCATTTCCCGTAAAGCCTTGCCTTTTGCCGCTGGTCCTGGCCGTTAGTTCCCAGACTACATGGGAAGCAGTAAGGAGGAATCAGTTCTTCTGGTCCCACTACAGGGGCCAAAGGCCTGCCACAATGTTCCAGCTTAGCCTGAACCCCCAGGGCTGAGGTGGCCATGATTTTCCAGGCAATGAGAACTCTGGCCTGAGCAGTTCCTTTAGACTCTTCCATGAGGGGTCTGTTGTACATTTCATGTTTTTTGTGCAGGGCAGAGCTTGGCTTCTGGGAGGATTTGGGAACTAAAGGGCTTCCTGCAGCACTGCTTGCTTGTCTAAGCAGATCAGGCACTCTTGATTCTCACACGTGCTTTTGGTCCAGGATGAAGATTCAGGAACTGATGTAGGAGAAGGGACAGATGAATGGGCCCAGTCCAAAGCCACAGTTAAACCCCCTGACCAGCTGGATTTGACTGATGCGGTAAGTAAGCAGCATCCTACCCTTGCTCCTTCCACCTCCTCCAGCTTCCGAGATGTGTTCTGCACAGAACAAAGATGTATCCTTCATCTCACAGGTGTGAGATGTCTGCTGACACCATGGGGGCTCCTTGGATGGGGGGGAACCCTCCATGTTTGACCCTCTTGGTATTTCTCTCCCTTAGGAGCTAAAGGAGGAGTTCACCCGGATTCTGACAGCCAACAACCCACATGCACCCCAGAACATTGTCAGGTACAGCTTCAAAGTAAGTCATCAGCTCTGGGGCAGGGGCCTCTATGTACTTCTTGGCTTGTTGACTCGCTATGTTGCAAAAACCTCTCAGCTATTAGAGAGATCACTTTTCAGCTGAGGTCTTTGGCTAGAACCCTGGGGTTTTACTTGGCGTTTTACAGAAATTTTCGAAATTTCTTTAAAGAATCTCCCTTGCAGTCTTACTGATTGCATTGCCTTAAGCGCCTTGCAGAGCCACTCTTTTCAGGAATCCTGAAGGGAATCATTTGGTTAGAAAAATACTTCTCCAATATGTACAACGTGTTTGTCACTAATAACATCAACTATTGGGTCTTCAGAAGCTGGGTGTTCCTCCAGCCAGACACATGGGTACAAACTCCCCTCTGGACAAGGAGCTGGCCTGGGAAGAGGCCCAAGCAGGTTCCGTTCTCAGAGTCTCCTGACATCACAGCCGCACAGGCCATGGACTCCATCAGGACATTCCTCTGGTACACGTGGTCTGGGCACATTCTCACTTGGTAGACATGTATGTGGCACATCTTTAAGGGGGAAAGCAGGAAAACACTGTTTTCAGCTGTAGCAAGGTCAGCCCCTGTGAGCCCTAAAGTCGAAGTGATACATACAATTTTTATTTCCTTTTTTTAAGATCTATTTGTTCCATGCTTACTCTGTGCCAGTGTCAGGTCCTATATTAGAACTCTTACATAGGATATCTCATTTGATACTCAGGTTTCTTTGATACAGGGACTATTTTTATCTTCATTTTATAGACATGGAGGATAAATTAGATAAAACAAATTACAAAAGTCGCACAGCCAGGATTTAAAACAAAATTTAGACTAGCTTGACTGACTCTAAAGCAACATTACACTTCTTTAAAAAAAATTTATGTATGTGTACACACACTCACACAGTTTTGAATATATATTAGAAATCTAGAAACCCATGGTACTAATTTCAAAAGATTCAAAAGAACAATGAAAATACAGTGAAAATTAAACCTTCCTCCCATGTCCTCTGCCTTGGAGACAACTACTATTAACAGTTTCTTTCTCTTTTTTAAAAAACAGTTTTTATTGAGATATAGTTTACATACCATACAATCACCCATTTAAAGTGTACAATTCGGTGGCTTTTAGTATATTCACAGATTATGCAGCTATCACCACAATCAATTTTAGGACAAGTTTCTTCTGTATAGCACAGGGAACTATTTTCAATATCTTGTAATAACCTTTAATGAAAAATAATATGAAAATGAATATATGTATATATATGCATGACTGGGACATTGTGTTGTACACCAGGAATCGACACATTGTAACTGACTGTACTTCAATTAAAAAAAATTGTTTGTTGAAGAAAGAATGAACAAGGTTACCCAGGCTTTAACCTTAGCCCTGCTTCTCATTTGCTGTGTGACCTGACAAGTCCCAAACCCAAACCTTTTCTAGATTTCTGTGATCCTCTTGTATGGAACAGGGGGACTGAGCATTTGGTATCCTGGAAGGATCTATCCAGCCCTGGCATCCACTAAATACGGTGGAGAAAAGGCCAGGCCAGGCCAGGCATATTTGAAAACTGTGTGTGACCTCTCTGAGGTCTGTGGTCAGACAGGTGAGACAGGATCCCTTGGCATGGACGTAGGAGGCAGTGATAGGTAAATCTAGAGCTGCTCAGAGTTGGGAGAATGTATTTTAAAATATGTCCTTGACAGCTATATGTAAAATAATGAAATTAGAACATTCTCTAACACCATATACAAAAGTAAACTCAAAATGGATTAAAGACCTAAATATAAGACTAGAAACCATTAAACTCCTAGAGGAAAATATAGGCAGAAGACTCTTAACATAAATCATAGCAATTTTCTTTGGATCTGTCTCTTAAAGCAAAGGAAATAAAAGCAAAGACAAACAAATAGGACCTAATTAAATTTAACAGTGTTTGCACAGCAAAGAAAACCATCAACAAAACAAAAAGACAACTTACTGAATGGGAGAAAATATTTGCAAATAATATGATCAATAAAGGGTTAATATCCAAAATATATAAACAGCTTATACAACTCAACATCAAGAAAACCAAACAACCCAAAGAATGAGCAGAAGACTTGAATAGATATTTTTCCAAAAAAACATACAGATGGCCAACAGGCACATGAAAAGATGCTCAACATCACTAATCATCAGGGAGATGCAAATCCAAACCACAGTGAGATACCACCTCACACCTGTCAGAATGGCTAGCATTAAAAAGACCACAAATAACAGATGCTGGTGAAGATGTGGAGAAAAGGGAGCTCTTATACACTGTTGGTGAGGATGTAAATTGGTGCAGTCACTGTGGAAAATAGTATGGAAGTTTCTTAAAAAAAAAAAACCCTAAAAATAGAACTTACCATATGACCCAGCAATTCTACTCCTGTGTATATATCCAAAAAAAAAAAAAAAAAAAAAAACCAGAAAAAACCCTCCTCTAATTCAAAAAGATATATGCACCTCAGTTTTCATCACAGCACTATGTACGATTGCAAAGATATGGGAGCAACCTATGTGTCCATCATCAGATGGATGGATAAAGATGTGATATATATACCAAATGGACTAGTAGCCACAAAAAAGAATGTAATTTTGCTGTTTGCAACAACATAGATGGACTTGGAGGATATTATGCTAAGTTAAATAAGTTAGAGAAAGACAAAAAGCATATGATATCACTTATATGTGGAATCTAAAAAATACAACAAACTAGTGAACGTAACAGAAAAGAAGCAGACTTACAGATACAGAGAACAAACTAGTAGTTACCAGTGGGGAGAGGGGAGGGGCAATATGGGGTAAGGGATCAAGAGGTCCTAACTATTCTGTATAAAATAAGCTACAAGGGTATATTGTACAACACAGGGAATATAGCCACTATTTTATAATAATTATAAATAATTAAAACTGTGAATCACTATCTTGTATACCTCTAACTTATGTAATATTATACATCAACTATACTTCAATACAATTTTTTAAAAAAGAAAAGAAACGTCTTTGAGGAAAACAAAAAACTAACAACTTCATTTCATTTGCTTCCACTTCTTTAAACTGGAATGCAGTGAAACCTTCAGGTTAACTGAGGATTTGGTGAGTTATAATTCTGTTAACAGACTATCTCAGGCCTTTTGAATGAAAGCAGACTATATTCTGATTCTAGCCCTTTTGGGGACCCCTGGTCTGACTCAGCCCCCTTTCTTCTTAGGAAGGCACATACAAGCCTATTGGCTTTGTGGACCAACTGGCAGTTCACTTCAGCCAGGTCGGGAACCTGATCCCCAAAGACTCAGATGAAGGACGGCGGCAGCACTACCGTGATAAGTTAGTGGCAGGTAAGCCCCTGGGCCAGCCTGAGGCTGCAGCCCAGAGCCTGGTCCCCTTCCTCTGGTCACTCTAGGGAGTAGACAGCTAAGCCAGAGCTTTGCAGAGCCTCTGCTTATGTGAAGTCTAACAGCTGGCTGTCCTGCATAGGTCTGGGAGCTAACCCGTGAGGCTCAGGCCAAGGAGAACCCTGGGGCAGGCGAGTTGTGAAAGGCAGAAACCAAGAAGGTCTTGCCCTGCCAAGGGGGTGGGGGAGTGGGCTGAACTTTGGGCTCAGAGGCAATATCCGACCAAGGTTCTCAGGAGTCCGCCAAGGTGATGATGTCAGAAACAGAAATGCTTGAAGAAGAAGAAGAGCCCAAGGAAGCTGAAGCCGGGAGTCAAACAGATGTGCCTGCAGCTGAGGTTCAGTATAATCTTGCTCTCCCACCCACCCCTTCCCGCCAGCTGTGGCTGGAGGCTTCTGGGGTGGCTCGTCTCGGGTGGGGGCTGAAGGTGAGGAGTTAGGAGGCTGCAGGTGCCAACACCTCCGGCATCATCCCCCTCTCCCACTTCTGTCTTCTCCTAGGACATGACTTCTACCCCCTCCCGATCCTGCAGCACCACCTTCCTCTCATAGCTGAGTCCTGGTCCTGTTGGTCTTTTTTTCCAGGCAGCTGAAAAAGTGGTTGAAGAAGAACTAATGACTCCCAAGCAGCCCAAGGAGCAAAAGCTCACCAACAAGTTCAACTTCAGTGAGAGGGCCTCGCAGACCTTCAACAACCCTCTCCGGGTAGAGTGACCCCACGCAGCCCATTTACGTCGCAGCTCTGCCCTGTGCAAGCCGGGGAGAAGCAGGCCTGACCCCAGCCCCAGCAGCCCTCAGCCTGGCAGGGTGACAAGGAAGACGCCGCAGTTTCTCTATCCACAGAGAGCTGGGGCATGTGTTCAGGTCACTGTAAGTCATCCCGGCAGGAATTCAGAGGGAGTAACAGGAGACTGGAGCCCTCTACTGAGAAGCCTCATTCAAGAGGAACTTGAACTAGGCCTTGAAGAGGAGTTCAGCATCTGGGGAAGGGAGGGGAGGCAGGACTAGGAACCGATTGATGGTCTCTGGGATAGACTAGCTGGTAGAGTTTAGAAAAGTTCCCTGGCTCATAAGTATGGAGGACCCTGAGTACCAGGCTGAAAGAACCTCTCAGGGGTTCAGTTGAGAGACTCATATGTAAGGCAGTGCTCTACAGAAATCACTCTGTGAATGGAGGGCAGACATCTACAGGGTGGGCTTCTGGTGACTCCTAATCACCTCTGTAGTCCCTATGCTGATATCGGTAATCTGGGTGATACACAATAGGGCGGGGGGGTCCATTCCCCTGGCAGAGCCAGGGACCTAAGGATTAGGAGGAAACCTTCTCAAGGTGAGGAATATTAGCCTAGTGGCCTGCCAGAGGTTGACCTCTGGCCTAGCATCTGGAGGCTGGCCAAGGTCTGACTTCCTGCAGATCTGTCCATTCCCCACTTGGAATTCTTCTTGGTTGAAACTGGCACAATCAGGCTTCACTGCCCCTACTTTCTAGCTTAGGCTTCTTCTGAAGGAGGCTTGGATGGAAAATTTAGCCTACACTGTATCATTTTGTCCTTTGCATGGGCCTTTCTTTACTTCCCCTGTGCTGTGTCCCACCCTTCCCTCAGCTCCAACCAAAATGCTTCACCTGTGAATATACTATTGGGTAAAGTGAAGAGTTGGCTTTCTGTGGGTCACCTGTCATCATTGTTCTCTAGGACCGAGAATGCCAGATGGAGCCTCCTCCCAGGACAAACTTTTCAGCCACAGCCAATCAGGTGAGACCCTGGGTCAGTCTACAAGCCATCACTCCCTCCCCCTGTATCCTTGTCTAGCACCCTTGGCAACAATGGTGACTGTTGGGGTCAAAGATTCCTCTGGATGTCTGCCCTCCTTATCCATCCATCTCCTTGCTCCTTGTCCAGGCTCTGAACACCAGGCTCATGAGACAGTATGTCCCAACCCAGTGAGCTCTGAATTAGCCCAGGGCAAGACTGTCCAAGGGGCAAACAGGTATGGCTTCTGGGAGTTCCTCCAAGGCCAGGGGAGAACATTCATCCCCATAGACTTTCTGCAGCCCGTGGCACCTCATGGCTGACTCTGAAGTGTTAGCGCCCTGACCCTGCCCTTCCAGCAGCCCTCAGTGTTCCTGCAGTCTCCTCCTTTTACCTCAGGTCTTACTGGATAGCCATACTGATTTGGGCCAGATATGATGCCAGGTGATCTGAGCTCAGACCCCAACTCTGCTGCTCACACTGTAGGATCCTAGGCAAACCATGTCACTCTTAATACCTCAGTTTCTTTCTCTGTCAAATGAGGATGACAAGTAGCTTCTCAGGGCTACTGGGGGGCTCTGAATGAGAGAACACTGAAGTACTGTGCAGTGTGGAGAACTGGCCCATGGGTGAATTATTAAATGTAAGATATGCCTATCTGGCCTCCAGGTGGCAGTGACTGCTCAGCTCTGGGGAGCACACAGTGTGATCCGGGGCATTTGCCCAGCCCCAGATCTGTGCTGCTTCCTCTGCTGCTATCCTTGGGCTTCTCTTGTTGTCAGATCCAGTTAGCTGTGGTTCCCTTACTTTTTGTTTATCTTTTTATGCTGACAGGGTGTGGTCAGGGCTCTAGACAGCCGGTATGAGCCAACATGTTTATCTCATCTATATGGGGGGGGGGTTCATTTTTTAAACTTCCTAGTTCATAGTCTTATAAATCACCAAGAAAAATGTGAGCTAGCTGACCTTTGCCCACTTGTTCTGTCTGATGGAGGTAGAAGGCTGGAACAATACTGATCTCCAGCTGACGGCCAACTTCCTGGTCTGCAAGGTGGAAAGCCCATCCCAGGGGTGCTCTGAGAGCCCCTTCATTCCTGTCCTAGAGCTGATGGTTAGCAGGGAAGACAGACATTGAAAGCATAATTACAGAGGGCCAAGTAGAGGGTGCTATGAAGGCATGTGATGGGCTGAAGATCGACTCCTCAAGCCCTAAAAGCTGAAGAGGAGCTGGCTGGGTGAAGACTCTGCCCTGAGGTGATCCTTCTCATTTTGCCCTTGCCTAGTGGGAGATCTACGATGCCTACGTAGAAGAGCTTGAGAAGCAGGAAAAGACCAAAGAGAAGGAGAAGACAAAGACCCCAGTGGCTAAAAAAATGGGGAAGATGGCCACAAGGAAGATGACATCTATGGAGTCCCAGGTTTGGTGAGGGATCCCATGGCTCTGTCACAGAGAATGACTGAGCAGGCCCTTGGCTCCTGGGTAGATGGAAGCCTGGCTATCTGGGAGGACTTCACAGACACTAAGAGGGCGGTGCTAATGATACTTACGAATAGTTGTTTCCTTGAGGGAAGGTGTGAGGAGGGCTTAACTGCCTCTGGCATTCCACACCTTCCCAATTTCATATAGGTCTGGAGGCTGGTAGGGATTCAGGATTGTTGGGCTAGGGGACAACAGGAGACATGAATGTTGTTAAAAGCCCAGTGTGCACCCTGCAAGAGCTGGAGAGTCTTCCTTGAGCAGGGTGTCATGTGAGGATAAGGCACCACCTTCCTGGGCAAGGGTTCATAGGGTTTGGGAGGGTGATTTTCTCTTTGACCTTCAGTCCTTGGGTTTACTTGCACTGAATTCTTCAAATCCAGGAGCCAAGTCAGAGCTGACCACAGGTACCAGAAAATCCAGGTCAATGGGTGTGGCCACCCTGGGTTGGATTTGCCATGAGGAGCTATGTAGGAGTCATTATAGAGGTCATGATGGGGGCTCACTGTGGTTGTAGCCAGCATACGTTTGGGGATCATCATGGAAATTATAGTGATAGGTAATCTGCAGGGAAGTTCACCCTAGAGAGATGCTGAGGGGCCACATTTGTCCCTTCAACAGAGAGAGAGCTGGGTCAGGAGCCAGAGTTGCAGTATGGAGATTAGGCTGAGTTTGACCTGCAATGGGGAGAGAAGAAGGACAAGGTCCACAGGAAGCCAGGGTCTGGGTTCAGCACCTCGGAGAGCTCCCAGACAGCTCTCAGGGAAGTGGTTCTCCACCTCAGAATAAAAGCCAGGTTGGTTAAAGGAAGTTCTGCTTCCTTTGTCTGAAGTATTCCCACTTCCACTCAATTCCATTCCCCTGATAAAGTCACATTTTAGGGGAGGTTTGAGGGTTCTCGGCCTTGGCTTAATAGGAACCGCCCCAATTCAGTTTCGTTCAATCCAGAACCAGAGTCTCTCCTCAGAGTGCATCTGAAGCCCTGAGTATCCCAACCAGGAAAGGTTGGTCAGGTTGGGGAGGGACTGGCTCTCTGTGTGACGCCGAGAGTGTTGGCCTTAGAGTCCACAGATTTGAGTTTACACCCCACTGACCAGCTGGATTTTTCTAAAACCTGTTTTGTCGTCTGTAGAGACATCTTAATGATACCTAATGAATTGCAAGATTGTTGTGAGAACCCAAGATAATGTATGCACAGCTCTTAAGATAGTACATGCTTGATACTGGTTGATAGGTAGTGGCTGTTAATGTGCCATGGCTGATGGAGCTTGAAAGTTTCACCTGAAGGAGTGCTGGGTACTATCCTCCTACATCACAGGAGCCATCACCAGACACACAAATCTCTGTGGCTGGAGGACAGATTTAGGACCATGGGTATAAGACCCAGGGAAGTAGGTTTCAGCTAACAGGCTGTCTGACCACAGAAGTTGCTGCTTGCCATGGGGAGAATCATTTGCCAGGAAGCTGACAAGAGGAAAGGATTTCTGCTTTGGGTTAGGGAATTCTGACCAGGGGGAGCAGCTGGGACCAGATGAACTCTGAGGATTCTGATTATAATACAGCAATGAATGTCCTTGGTCAGTTTTCTGAGATAAACTTGGAGTCAGTTTGAAAACTGACAATAGAGTCTCAAAGGGTGATTCCCCATATGTGATTTTGTAAACCCCCACTACACAGGTCTGCATGTTTCCTCTGACACCACCACCACCACCACCACTACCAGGCACTGGGTTACTGATACCATGGTCGTTATTACATTTAATCCTACAATGACCCAATGATGCAGGTAGCTTTATCCATCCCACTGCGTCCTGAATACTCTAAAATACAGAGATGTAACTTACCTAAACATGCTACTTGGCTCCTAATTTGTGGGATGGGATGGGAATGCAGGTCTGGGTGGTCTTAACCACTGCCTGACACTGTCACTCCTGGGAAATCTCATCCTCGAGAGCCAGGGGCCTGGCCTCGAGCCCATCTGGAGGGCTGCCCACCCTACTGGCTCATTCCTGCCACCTGCCCTAAACTCTTTGGGCCCTTCTTGCCAGCCCCAAATTCTTGCTCCTCTATTAACCTGTTAAATGGTTTACATTGTGGATTTATGGAATTTCACATCATGATGATCTTGTTTTTCAGTTCAAAATGAGTCATTTCCCCCTGACATGAAACTTCCTGCTTTCTCTTTGGTCTCGGCTGTGAGCAGGGCCCTGGGTTAGGAGTCAATTCTGACTTGTACTCCTGGTGTAAAAGCATGTCTCTTTCCCCTCTCTGGGCGTGTGTCCTCCTCAACTCCTGACTGAAGGAGTTGGGCCAGAAGGTCTCTGACAGGACCTTTAATGGGAATCCTTGTTGTCGTGCAGGCTAGTGAAACCTCTGTCTGCATCAAAGAAGCCTTCTACCTGCCCTGTCTGCTGTCCCCTCCCAAACCTTTCCTGGGTGCCCTGCAATGTCCTGTCTTGTGCCCAGGGATGCGCCTTCTCCAGAATAAGCTCATGAAAGAGCAAGAAGAAGATCCAGGGGCCAAGTGTAGCAGTGCAGACTCCTTGTGCCACTTGTGAGCTGGGCATTCCCGGAAGGGGGTGATGGCGAGAACTAGGCCTTGAGGCATGAAGAGATTACCTTTACAGAGCTGTCTGGGGCGGGCGGTGTCAGAGAGGCATTGCTGAGCCAACTGCAAGTCAGGCTATGGCTCAAGGCACGACCTTTCCAGATGCTGGCTTATGAAGACCTGTGGCCTCTGTGTCTCCACAGAGTGATGACATCACCAAAGTGACCCAAGCAGCTAAAATCGTGGAGCGGATGGTCAACCAGAACACATATGATGATGTTGCTCAAGGTAAGGTTTAAAGTGCAGGCAGCTACTATTATTGCCTGTGTTAAAAATCCCTTGCATAAGGTGAGTATTTGAGTGTCCCATGCTAGGTCCTACAGGTGCAAGGGGAGAAAAAATGACCCCTCCCTCTTCTGGATTTCACTAGGGAGATAAGCCTTACACAGATCAAACAGAAACAATGGCGTGAGCAAAAAACGGGTGTAATGATGAGATCTGACAATGGTGCAGCAAAACCTCCTGCGCCGTAGTGATTTAATGTCATCTTCCCAACAGTCCTGGGAGGCGGCGGAGCAGAGATTTTTATCCCTTCCTCACACACAAGGAAGCTAAGGACAAGGCCACCTGATTAGTGAATGACAGAGGGGACCCAAACCTAGTTCTTGAGCTTCCTAATTCTGCACTCTTTTCTCTAGTCTGTCTGGTTTAGGGACAACATAAGTGCTAGAGTGCAGACAGAAACTGCTCAGGGGATCCTCAAGAATGAAAAAAGAGAAATGAGGAAGGCTTCAGGGAGGGCTGAGCTCGATGCCAAGGGATACCCCGAGTTTGAGTGGGAGATTAGCAGAAGGCCGGATGTCCTGGGCTGGGGGGGGGGGGGCACGGGCAGTGACTCAGTGGTGAAGATGAATTGCAAAGGACTCTGGAGACAAGGGGCAGCCGGCTCAGTGACCCAAACAGGGGCTTTGTTGGGAAGTGGAGAGTTCAGCCTGGAGAGGTGGTTGGAGCCAGTTAATGAAGGACCTTGAGTATCATGCAGGGAATCTGAGCTTGCTCTGCAGAGTTCAAAGTCACTGTCCAGGCAAGGCCACGGCCTGAGGAGAGCAGGGCTGCAGGCAGGTATGACTGGGCAGAATACAGGGACAGAGGTGAGGATGAGGTTCAGGTGTGGGGTGGAGTGGGCCTCCCAGAATGCACCATCGGGGATGGAGACAAAGGAGGAGTTATAATAGTGGAAAGCAAGCACCAGCATTCGTGCTGTGCAAATTACATGTGTTATTTTATTTCACCCGGGTTAGCCACACTGTCAGGTGAATACCACTATTATCTCCATCTTATAGATGAGACAGTCAGGCTGAAATGTTGTTCAAAACCACAACTAGTATGAGATGTGAGCAGCACAATCAGGACTCGAACACAAGCCCCTTGGATCCATAGCCTGAGCACTTCAGCACGAAGCTACAGAGCCACTGAACTGGAAGAGACATTTCAGATAAACATTCAGTAGGCCTATGTGAGTGATTAATTAGTGATGAGGCGAAGAAAGAGATTGATTCAGAATCACTTAAATCCTGGGGGCCTGGGAAATTCTGATGTCTTTGACAGAGCCAGGGAAACGGAATCCTTCCCATGGCGTGAACAACACATTCCCAAGTGGCTTGTATTTCCCTAAGAGGTTGTGCATTTATTTGGAGCAGCTGCCTCCCCAGAGTTGGCAGCTCCCCACTGCTGACTGGTCTCCTCCGCTGACAGCCTAGGGCTCTTCTTAGTGACTTGATGCTCATTGCTCACCCTGGGACAGAGGAACCAGGGCTGCCAAGACCAGCAGCCTAAACAAGCCCCCTTGTTATCATTCAGGCTGGAAAACGACCTTGAGTGCTTTTCAAAGCTGTCAAAGTACACGGCAGCTGTGAATGAATTTGTCACTCACACAGCTTGGCTTCCTGAAACCCAGCCTCTGCAACCAGCCCACCAAAGGGCTGCAAACATGATTAATACCCATGGAGACATTGGCCTTCATGAACCTTTTTCATTTATAAGAACACAGTCACATAAAAATGCATTGAACTTTGATTTTTTTAATTGCATACACTTTTCCCTTTGGGAAAGTGTAATCACAAAGGAGAAGTGAAAACAAAGTGTTACCAATTAATCTCTTCTCTGAAATGAAGTATTTTCAAAGATAGTCTGAGCTCAGGGATCTCTGAGGTGATCAAGGCTCATGCCTCCAACCACTCTAATCGGTTTTTGTTCTGAGCCATTTTGGAGGTTTGAATGTAGTCCCCAAACCTCGGAATGTGGGGCATTGTGAGAGAAGCGGGGGCCGTGCCTGGGCATGTCCTTGACCGTGTTGGATGAGAAGATTCATTTTCTAATAGGTCACCTTCAGTTGGAAAGCGAACCGAGAGCCACTTCACTTCTGTTGATCTATTTCGTTGCCTTCTTTGGACAGCCACTGGGAGTCTGCGCTGTGGCTGGCCCTGTGCTGGGCACTGTGGGACCAGAGATGAAAATGATATGCTTCCCGCTCCCCAGGAGCTGTCTGGTGGGGAGATAGGCAAAAGGATAAAGAGAGGCAATGCTGTGTAACAGAAGTTTCAGTAGATGAGAGGCGGGGCTGGAATGGAGGAGGAGGTGAATTCTGCTCAGCAAGAAGGTGAAGACCTTACTGACAAGGAGAAGTTTGATCTGGATCCAGAGTGAGCGGGAGTTTTCAGGAGGAATAGGACAGTTTAGACACTGTTTGGTATAGAGGGTATGTGAACAGCTGGCTGGAAATAACATGGAAGTAGCGGCCTGGAGCCTTGGTTTGACCAGGGAGCACCCATGCAAGGGGAGCCATTGAGGGGTTTTCAGGGGGCTGGGGGAGGTGGTGTGGGGAGGTGGTTTATTTGTTCTTGCTCTGGTAGCTCTGTGGAACATGCACAGGAGGAGGAGTGCCCAGACGTAGAGAGGCCAGCTAGGAGGATGGTGTAACAGTCTCGGTGACGGATACTGGATCCTGAACCTAGGTCGCGGCTATGCATTTAGAGAGAAGTCAGTGGACTGAAAAGATAATCAGGATGGGAAGGGATAAATTGGGAGTTCGAGATTTGCAGATACTGACTGGTATATATAAAATAGATAAACAAGTTTATACTGTATAGCACAGGGGACTATATTCGATATCTTGTGTAGCTTGCAGTGAAAAAGAATATGAAAACGAATATATGTATGTTCATGTATGACTGAAGCATTGTGCTGTACACCAGAAACTGACACAACATTGTAAACTGACTATACTTCAATAAAAATACAATTTACCTAAAAAAAGAAAGTAAATAAATAAAATACTTCAACTTAAAAAAAAAAGAGATAATCAGAAGAAAAATATGAGAGTTGATAGAGATCAGTCAAGGATTACGCAGATTTCTGGTTTAGACAAGTAGAAGGAAGGATGCGGCTTCTACCTAAGTTAGAGGAAACGAGAGGTAGAGGCATTTTAGGGCAGGAGATGAGCTTGAGTTCAAAGAACCCATCAAGGATCTAGGCAGCTTCACTATAGTGGGGCTTGACAGTGGAAATGAAGATGGGCAAACCTGGAATTTTATCCTTGTGGACATAGCCACTTTAATGTAATTTACCTCCCAAACCAATGATGAGAGTAACAATATTACAGAGAACTTACTATGTGCCAGATATTTTCTTAAGTACCTTACAGATTTTAGCAATTAATCCTCACAGCAGTCCTTTGAGATAGGTTCTATTACTAATCCCACCCTGAAATGCAAAGAGGTTAATTCTTTTGGCCAAGGAGGTCCGGACAGAAAGTGGCAGTCCCAGGGCTGACTTAGCCTATGTTGTATTTAAGATTTTAAGTACTATGAGGATGCTGCCGACGAATACCGGGACCAGGAGGGTACACTGCTGCCTCTCTGGAAGTTCCAAAATGACAAAGCCAAGCACCTGGCCGTCACCGCCCTCTGCTGGTGAGTGTAGACGCTGCAGAAAACCTGGAGTCCTTGAGTGCCTGCTGGGTGCCAAGCCTCGAGTAGGGCGCTTCTACTGCACTTCACCACCTTGGTGACCCGTAGCATTATGGGAAAAAAAATGAGACTGGGATTCTTACGGGATCATCCTAAATCTATAAGCTTAACAGTAGATGTCTGCAGTGTGGTTAGGCAGCAGTGTTCATGGGAAGGCTCGTGTCTGTGGGAGAGCAATGTCCACTTCCTAGGCCAATGGATTCTTATTTCTTTGGCAGGAATCCGAAGTACAACGATCTGTTTGCAGTGGGACATGGCTCCTGTAAGTAATCTATTTGTTCATTTGCTCACTCAACCAGCAAACACTAAGTACTAACTCAGTGCAGAGCTCTCTGCCAGATGTGAAAGACACAAAGATGACTAAGATCTAGTCACTGCCCTCAGGCACTCACAGTCTCGTGGAGACCCACAATCATACCAGCAATTAGTGCTCAGTAAAGGAATATGCCAAAATGAGCCTTGAAAGAGGTTATTATGGTAAAGGAAGAGGGGGAGAGGACTTCTGGCAGCGGGAGCAGCATATGCAAAGGTCCAGAGGCATGAGAGATATGGGAGGAAATGAAGCTGTGGAGGGGGCCAGAGTTAGCCCCCAAAGGGCTTGGTAAGTTATTCCAAGAAATGTGGGCCTTCTCCCGAGGGGAAACCACTGAATTTGAGAAGGGCTGGGACACAACCACTGCCAGGCGGAATTGCAGGCGTGAGACAGAGGCTGGGAGACCAGTTGGGAGACTGGTGGGGCATCCTAAGGAAAGATGGTGGGACTTGAACCACAAGTGCAGAGTGGGGATGGAGAAGTGGGTTTGCGAAGCATGAGTGGGTAGACTGGACCGGATCTGGGGAGGGATGGGATGGTGGGGGCTGAAGGAGGGGTTTTCTGAGCAGGCCCTGGAGCAAGTGCTTGATATTTAGCACTTGTCCCCTGAGCCCAGGAAGACCATCGCTGCCCAGGGTATTCCGGCCCCGCCAGTTTCCCCCACCGCACAGCAGGAGGCAGCACTACAGAAACTGGGCGGCCCTTTGCTTTCCCTTGAGTTCCTCGGTCCCAGCAGAAGCCCCTACCGCTGCGCAGGCCTGCACGTTCCCCCTTCCTGACAGGAGAGGGCCCCATACTTCGCATTAGCCGCAGCTCCCCTGGATGACAGCACGTTCTCCGGCGGGGAGGGTTAGCTTCTACGAACAGAAAAGCCTTCCCATTCTCCGAGCTGCTGCTGGCTGGCAGGCGTACAAGCTCCTGGTCTCTGCCCCTCAGACCGCCTGTCCGCCAAGCCCATTCTTTGACGGGAGCTGGGGGGGGGGGGGTGCGGTGGTGGGGGGTGGCAGGCGCGCGGGGTAGGGGGAGTTGGTGTTTGTCATTCCTCTCAGGGAGGAGCCTCTGGAGCTGCTCCCAGTCTCAGGGTCTGGGCTGCCTTTGAGGATGCCCTAAATGCCCGCTTTGTGTCCCTACTCTTGAGGATGGGCTGCTGCCAAGCGGGAAGCACCCACCCCCTCTGGCAGGGACCTAGCACATTCCTCCCCCTCGGCTGCAGCTACTGGGCCTGGAACAGGGCCGGGGGCGAGCAGGCCCTCCCAGGAGTGGGTGTGGACCCCTCCACAAGGCTGCTCTCATCTCAGCCCAGGCTCTCTGCCCAGGACTGAGGTGGGGTTGTGGGGGCTCCCCAGCAGGTGGGAGGGGAACTGTTTCAGCTCTAGTCCCCTCTTCCTCTTGCCCAGGAGTGGAAGAGGGGTCAGCTGGTTGGGGTCATCTAGAGGTTGTCCATAGGGGCAGCCTTAGCCAGCAGCAGTGGAGTGGCCCAACCCCCAGGAACTGATGGCCCCAAGCCCGACAGGCCAGCAGCCTCCTTTGGGCAGGCACACACCCAGGAAGGGGCTCTTTGTCCTTTGTTGGCCACATCCACGCGCCTGGGTGGCACCACTTCTGACTGCAGGATCCCTTCCCAGTGGTGTGACCTGGGGCCAAAAGCCACTCTGAGCCACTCCGAGCCTCACTGGTGACATGGAGAGGCTGACGCCTGCCAGCGCTCCATCCCAGGGCTGTTATGAGACACACTTGGAAGAAAAGCAGCAAACGTGCCCTGTGATCTGTAGGAAACATCCGCGCATAAAGGACAACCATTGCTGATTTGTCTGTCGTTCTGTCTCTTAGCTTTCCTGCAGGACCCTCAGGGGGCCTGAGCAGAGAGGGGGCTGGGGGACAGAGGGGAATCGGATGAGGCTCCTACCTCTTCTCTTAGAGAGCTGGGCCCAGCAGCAGCGGCGGCGGTGTTTGCTCTCACTGGCACAGGAGCTGTGGACCAGCTTTCCGTTGGGCATCTGTTCTCCAGAGCCTTGCATGTCTCAGCACCACTCTGTAGAGGCCTGAGCAGAGCCAGACTAGGCCGGGACTCCGAAGGGCCCGTGTGTTCACTTCTGAGGTCGCCTCTGGGAGTCCCATGCCCTCGAGTGCCCAGGTGCCTCCCTGGAAGAAAGAGGACAAAGCTGAGGCAGGCAAAAGGGCCCCTAGTTACTGGACGGGGTCACCAGCACCTGTCACACTGTCTTTGAAAGCTCCCAGGTGCCAGCCTCCCATCATCAGACTTTGCCTCATGTGGACAAACTCTGAAGTGAGAATTTGTGTTCGTTGTTGGGTTTGACCAGCTCAGCCCAGGACGCCTCTTGCCTGGAATTCCCAGGTGTTTATTCTCTGACCCAAATATAAGACTTGGGCAGGGGTAAGCATGTACCCTAGGAAAGATGGGGGCCAATCCCGCATTTGGGCACAAGGCTGGTTAGCTGGGGCCAGGCCAGGAACAAGCAGTTGGGGAAAAGTGTCCGGGCAATTGCCTGCAACAGCACAGAAGCAGTCACACCTGCCTCCCTTGTGGCTGCTGGGTACCAGGTGGTGGGCACAGCAGGCTGCGTGTAGGGCAGAGACTAGGGTGCCCAAAGGGCCAGGCTCCATGTCTCAGCAGAGTAGAGAAAGGCTGTCAGCAGGTGAAGACAGATGGAGGAACACTGGAGGGCAAAGAAAGGTAGTTCAGGAAGAGATGGGGCAAAGCTGGGATGCAATTCTATCAGCCGGCTGTATCGAAGGGGTCCCTTCCAGGCCATTAGGCAGCTCATAACAGCGAAACAGGGACTCCTCGTGATCTGTTGGGCAGGGATGGTGGAACAGATCCTGGACACTCTGTGTGGTCCTGACTGGCTATCACACAGGAGATGGGGAGGAAGCCTCCCAGCAGGCCACATCTTGGAAGGGCAGAGGAGCCAGCTGTCCCTCAGCGCAGCCACTGAGGCACAGCACCCTCAAAAGGGGCCAAAGTCAGGCCCCGGGTCCCAGCATTAAACCCATTCCCACTCTGTCCCACCACATCCTGGCCTGTCCCCCAGCCCACCCAGACCAGGGATACATTTGTAGAGATTTAAATCTTTCCTGATCATTTATTTGTCAGCTTCACTAATTAAGCAGTGTTAATTTCATTTACTGAAAATGGAAATTCATCCACCTCATTTCTCCCTGTTCATCCTCCGCACACAAAATCCATCACTCCTCAGCTGCAGGCTGTGTAAAATTTACAGGACTAATTATGTTGTCAGGTCTCTTTGTAAATACAGTCCATAAAGGCCACTGTGCTCGCCGGGTTGTAGTGCAAGGGCATTCCCGTTGTTAGTTTAATTACTGGTTAGTTATTTAGGTTCTCAAATGTTTGCCTCATTTTCCCTAAATCAAATTAAATGTCTGCTTGATGTATTCTGTCTCCAAGGCCTTGCTCCTATTTCCCACACTATTTAAGTATGACTTCTAATCGGGTGAGAGCATTTGGAAAAGCCCAGCTGCCTGGGAGGCTGAACCCAGCCTGGCACCGCGGCCTCAGGGCCATGCTGGAGGCTCGGAACCATCTAGCACTGATGTCCTTTCTTGGGGGAAGCCTTAGGCTAGTCCCTTGCCTTTGGAGACTGCAAATCCTGACCCGAGGGGCACTTGTCTTCCTGGAGTCCAAGGTGGCAGGGCTGGGGTGTGGGAAACTGTGGGAAGGTTTCATTATTGTCATCAGAAGAGCAGGAGATCATTGCCTCCATCCCCCTGACTTCTAGAGGGACTGCTTCCAAACCACCCCAGGAAAGGCTACCGTCTATGGGGCTGTTGGGCTGCACCCCACAGGCCTGCAAGCCTTGGAATTGTCCAATTGGGAGACCGGAGAAGGAGCCTGGAGAGAGCAACACAGACGTTAACAGATTATTGGATAGGGAATCTTACAAGTCAGACGCAGAAGGTCCTGGACTGACACTCCACCATGCATGACGGAAGGCAGGCAGGACGCGGCAGCAGTCCTCACTCCTCGGGGAGAAGGAGGCTACCATTTATAAAGGGAATTAACGACAGGTTCGCTCATCGGTTACCAGGGAAACCAGCAGCTAGGGCAGGGGGCAAGCACATAGGCAGTTACTGATTAAGGCCCATGATTAAGAAGATTGGATGGTCATGTGAGTGAGGTGCAGGTGAAGCAGGTGCTGGTCGAGCAGGGGCTGTACAGAGAGCAAGAGAGCAGCCACTCTGAGTGGCCTGACCACACAGGGGCCTCTCCCCCTGATTCCTGAAGTAGAGTTTGGTCAACCTTCCCTGAATGCCCACTTTATCAGTTTCCGATTGCTGCAGTAACAAATGACCATGAACATAATGGCTTAAAACAACACAAATTTACTATCTAACAGTTCTGGCGGTCAGATGCCTAAAGTGAGCTTTGCCGAGCAAAAATCAGGTGTCAGCAGGGCCTCATTCCTTCTGGAGGCTCTAGGGGAACATCTGTTTCCTTGCCTTTCCCAGCTTCCAGAGGCTGCCCATACCCCATGGCTTGTGGCCTCCTTCCAGCTAGCAACTGCATCATTCTGACATCTGCTGCATTGTGCCACCCCCTTCTCGGGCTCTCCTGCCTCCCTCTTTCCCTTATAAGGACCCCTGTGATTATACTGGGTCCACCCGGATAATCCAGGATAATCTCCCCATCTCAAGGTCTTTAACTTAATCACATCTGCAGAATCCCTTTTGCTGGGCAAAATAACATATTGATGGGCTCTGGGGATTAGGACATGGACATCTGGGGGGGCACTATTCTGCCTACACAACCCCCTCCAAGCACCTCTTACATGACTTAATAAGGGAATCGTTAAACAGCTGGTGCCTTGCAGTCTGCCCTGGGCTGGACTTGTTCAGGATGCCACAGGAAGAGGGGAGGAGGCCTGCCAACTGAGGCTGGCTTGGTGTCCTTCTCTCTGCAGCTTGGCATACACTGCTCTCTGATCACTGACCTGGCTTCAGCCAGATGCCCTCTGCCTGCCTTGCCCTCCCTGAATCCTGAGCAGAAGCCCAGGCTCCTCCTGACAGTTGGAACTCTCCAGAGTGGCCCCCTATGATCTTGAGCTCTTACGCACAGGGCAGGGGTGGAGCTGTGGAGCTGAGGCCCACACTGCTGGTTGCCAGTTCAAGAAGCCATCCATCCATGATCCTCACTGGTTTCCACCTGCCAGGGCCCTAGTAGAGGGAACTGAGGGCAGTGAGAGCTTTGTTCTACAGTGGAATTAAGTCACCCTTCCCCTGAGACCATGGCTTTCTGAGAACTGCCAGATCAGGCTCTGTTAGGAAATAGATTCTCCTCCCCCAAATCTTGTGGATCACTGAAGGTCAGGGAGGCCTTGGAGATTATCCAGCAGAGCAGGGTTAGCAGGAGGCAGCCCTCCCGCTGGAGACAGTCAGCCTGTGGGCCTCGCCAGGCCACGCTCACTCACTCCGTCCTTTGGTGGGAGGCTAAGCAAAAGACCTGCTCACAAGCACCTGTAATAAGGAGGTAGAGGCAGAGGAGCTCCTGGGAGTAGGGAGGGCACTCACAAAGGAGAGGCTGAATGGTCTAGAAGGCTTCCTGGCGGAGGGCAAAAGTGCAAAGCAGAGCTAAGGCCAGGCCAGTGGCCCTCTCCCCCTGTCTTGGAGTCACAGACCAGGTGTTTGCTTTCTCTCTCTCTCTCTCTCCCTCCCTTTCTTTCTCCCCCTCTTTCCCTTTCCCTATTCGTCTTTCCTTTTCAGCCAGCCACATATACTTGCTGAAATCTTGTGGCCTAGAAGAACTTGGAATTCCTTCACCGGCCCCAGACTTTAGAGCCTCTGCCTCTTTATACAATGGAATGTGTGGCTGGGGCTCCCGTTTGTGTCACTGAACCCTCCAGTCCTGCTCTGAGGAGCCAGGTAGTTTGTGGGATTCAGGACAAAGTACCCCAGGGCCCAGGGCTCTGTGAGCCGTGAGCCCGATGGGATTCTACCGCTCAATGGGGACTGAGTCACTGTAGGTGACCTTGATGCCAATGTCTTACTGGGACTGCTGGTGACCTGGTTGGTGGCATCATCCTGGGAGTGATGGCAGGCCGAGCAATGATGTCATAGGACTGCTGGTAGCCTAAGCGATGATCACATGGACACCATCGGTGGTCTGAGTACTGATGTCATTTCAGGACTTCTGGAAGACAAGAGGATGATATCATGGGGGGACTGTTGCAAGTTTGGGCTGTGATGTCACACTGGGTGCACTTAGAGAATGGGACACTGAGGTCTCATAGGGGCCACTGGAGTCAGGGATGAGATCATAGAATGAGGTAGAGTGGAGAGGAAGCCCCAGTTACATGAGGGTTTTTCTGTGCTTTCCTGGTGTGATTCGGCAGACAAAGCCCTGAATCAGAATTCAGGAAACACAGAGTTTAGCCATGATTAGCAGCTGTGATCTTCATGTCAGGAGAGCTCATGGCAAGCAGTAGAGACCATTAGAGCCAGCTTAAGAACGGGAGGCTTACTCTCAGGATGCAGGTGGCCTGGGAATTAAGGCAGGATCTAAGGTCTTAGTGTGGTTGGTTGCTCTCTGTTTCCCCCTCTCGTGAAATCCACGCTTCTCTCTGCCAGACGTTTCCTCTCATCGTGCTTGACTGCCCTGACCCCTACATATTCTCTAGCCCAGATTCTGGAGGGACTGGTACCCATTAGGTCTGGTGCCCCCTCCCCTCCTTTCTCCACCTCCATGTAAAGATCAGATTAGTGCTCTTAACCTGAGCAGGGTAATTTCAGCTATAAACAGTTTATTGGGTGTGCCAAACACCAAATGATGGTCTAATGCCCCAAGGCACACATTTCTCTCCTCTGGCCTCAGTTTATCCACCTATCAAATCCAGCTTCTGGTCCCAGTGGTTCTGTGAGTAGGTCAGAGATGTCCTCAACTGCAGAGTTACTAGGCCAACCTAAGGCTTCCAACCTTCCTCTCCCGGGTGCGCTGGTCATGAAGACTCTGCACCAGCAGGGGCGAGGGGTGCTTGAGGTATGTCTAGAGAAAGTGAGTCATCACTGCTGTCCCTCAAGAGGCCAGATCTCATGCCGCAGTGAGAGCAAGCTTGAGGGGCATGCCTGCCTCAGCTCCGTGGTGCAGTAAGGAAAGCGTCTGAGCATCCGAGCCCTGAGCTGGAGCAGCAGTCGCCCAGCCACCCACCCTTCCATTCATCCTATTGCCCTGCATCGAGGCCAGACTGGCCATCAAGGGCCTCTCCAGCTCAGCTCTGGCCTGGCAGTTAATACTCTGATTACCCATTGAGGGTTGCCCATTCAGCTGCAGGGGCTGGCCCTCTGTGACCACACTAGGGGCTGCTGAGGGCAGGCCCACGGCGTCTAAAGTGGAGTGTCTCTGTTCCTGCCAAGGTCAGCCTTGGGGGAGCCCAGATCAGGTGCTTGGGATTTGCCTAATGAACAAGGGGAGCTACAATGACTGTCGCACTGCCCAGTGTAAGCCTTTCATAGTCTGGCTGAAAGACACTCCCCGCAGCCAGCTGTAGATTGCTCCCTGAATTCAAGAGTCAGCCCTCAGGACCCACCCTGGAGCCCTACTCCCACCCCCACCTCAAGGCCAGTTCCCCACTGGCTTTGAGATAGTGCTGGGCACAGGGTGACCCAACTTGGCTTTCCTCACTTTCCCCAGAGCAGAAGCATTCTCCTTCCTGAACCACTGTGTGACTCCCCCACAGCTCTGGCTGGACCCCCAGTACCTTCCATTCCAGGGGCAGCCCCCTCCTTGCACAGGAAGCCTTCCTTGCAAGTGATCAGGGGAGGGGTTCCTGACAGGAGTCCCAATGCTGGTAAAAATTAGCCACAGCAAGGGAAGGTGGGCTCCCCTATAGGTAGCTGCTCTGGTTGGCATGCCCCCTGGCCTTGGCTTCCAACTCTACCCACCTAAGGCCAGCCTGGCTCTTGGCTGCTCCCTGTTCCCTAACCCTGGCTCCCAAGAAGCATCAGCGGTGTTTGCAGAGGGCCCAGGGTGAGGATACCTGGGACCTGGTTGTAGCCGAACTGCTGCCCAGACTGTCCCTGAGCCCAGCCCAGTCACTGACTCCCTGGAGTAAGAAGCAGCCTTAGAAATAAGACAGAGAAAATGACTCAGCAAACTTGTCATGTTGGGGCTGCCTCCCTATCTTTCCCATCCATGGGCCCACATCTTAGGACTGGCCGCTTTGTCAGGAGGGCCCAGGCCTGCAGTTGCCAGGAGCAAAGGAGGGAGCCCCGGGGGGCTGGGGGAGAGCCTTCATCTCAGCTAAAAGGCTGCCTTAGCATAGATGGGGCGCTACTCGAGATTTCCACCTCTCTAGCTCTGGCTCTTGAGCTTGGGAAGGGGCCTGAGCTGGTAGAGCTGGACTTGAGGTCTGGGATTGTATTCTGTTCAGCGACTGCTTTATCAGACGGGTGCCAAGTGTGCAGAGAATGAAAGGAGTGGGAAGCACTCCCTTGCCAGGGGCTGGGCAGGGACGAGGACATCTGCTGACTGGCCCACTGTTGTTCACCAAAAGCTGTGCCCAGGCCAGAGGGACAGCACGGTGGCCCGTGGATGCCTGACTGGCTGGCCTGGGACTTTTCGAATCTGCGAGCATGCTTAGAGCTAGGGCTCAGGCTGTAGCTGAGGACTGCGGGGTCACAGGTTGTGGGAAGATGCCCACAGGTAACTAGTGTGGGACTCATATAGACAATTCCATGTTAGTCCAAACTGGACCCCTGCCCTTGGCTGGGGATGAGGGGTACGTGGCCACTGTCTAAGCACCTAAGGAGAGCAACCTGCCCCTGGGCCAAGCATCTGAACCCTGCTCCTTCCCCGGCCCACACATATTCTTCACTTAATTCTTGGAGCCGGCATCCCCCTTTCCCAGACCCCAGGGAGAGTAAGGAGAATGACTGTCCGTCCCTCAGATAGGCCTCGTCACCATGAACCCTGGGAAGGGGTGGGCCAAGTCTCAGGATTCTGTTTCATGGACAGAGAAGATGAAGCCCAAAGAGGAATCCCAGGCTCTCTGATGGAGGCAGAGCAGGGCGGGGCTTGTCCATCCCGTGGGGGCGGGGCGGGGGCTCCCCGAGCTGGGACCCTCCAGCCACAGCCGCTGTCTTCCCTGGGCCAGATGACTTCATGAAGCAGAGCCGGGGCATGCTGCTGCTCTACAGCATGAAGAACCCCAGCTTCCCCGAATACATCTTCAGCAGCGACAGCGGCATCATGTGTCTGGACATGCACGTGGCCCACCCCTACCTGGTGGTGGTGGGCCACTACGATGGCAACGTGGCCATTTACAACCTCAAGAAGCCCCACGCCCAGCCCTCCTTCCGCAGCTCAGCCAAGTCTGGCAAGCACACGGACCCTGTGTGGCAGGTCAGCCTCGAACCCGGGTGGGAGAAGTGGGTATGACTGAGTAGCGTGAGGGCCTGCGAGCCACTGGAGGAGGGGCGTCTGGGAGGAGAGGGGGTGGGGGTGACAGGTACCAGCTTAGAGGCCAAGGAGCTGGATGTGCAGAGGGGCAGAGAAGGGCAGAGAATCAGGAGGGAAGAGGGTCTGCCATGAAAGCTGGGGTCTGCTGCCACAGAGCTGCCATGAGGAGGGCCCGACTCTCTGCTAAGGATCTCTCAGGCATGGTGATCAGGGACCCAGAGCCCGTGGCTGCAAGCCTCCAGGGCCTGACCGGCCTCTGCTGATTATGTCAAGCACTCCCTGGGTCTGTGGTCTTCCTCAGCTCCGTACAAGGGCCCTCTTCTGCCGTCTGGGCTAGATTTGAGGGAACTCCCTCCCAGAAAGGGGTAGGTGCTGCAGGGTCTCTGCCCTGCGGGTGGGGCTGTAAGGCCTGGTAGGTGAGGTCTGTCCCTGAGGCTTCTTTGGGGCCTTCTTCACCATGACCCTGCATCTCCCATCTTACTGCACTGAGAGTGGATCTCAGAGTTTCATTCTCAGAGGGTCTCTTAGCTCTGGCTTTGTAGGCCCTTCCTCACTGTCTTCCAAGGGCCGCCCTCCTTCTGAGGCTCTGTACCCTGACTCCATGGCAGATCTGAGAGAATCTAAGGATGGATTTCTGCCTCAAGTTGCCCCAAGTCTCCTGGCTCCTCAGGCAGTACTGGGATCTGTCTTATCTCCCTCTGTCCCCAGCCCTGATGGTCTGCAAGCTGGCTCTGCACCCCTGCCTTTCTGGCCCTGAGCTCCCTGAGCCATGTGGACACCGGCCCCAGGCACTGACTCTTAGCTCCCAGACAGGCCTGAGCGGAGGGAAGACTGTCCAGGCACAGGGGATATGGTGGTCTCTCTGCTTCATCCTTTGCTCAGGGCGCGGGCACAGAAGGAGGCACTCCTCCCACTGAATACCCTGCCCACTCCTCTCGACCAAAGCAGGCACCAGTCTTGCAGCCTCAGGAGTTCCCTCCTCCGAAAAGCCCACCTCCCGATGCATCTCGTCCAGGCATGCAGAGGTCTCCAGACACGGGGAGGATGTCTGTAGAGACTGTAAAGCCCAGGGAGAGGAGAAAAGACTCTCTTTGATCAGACTGAACCAGCACCAGCCCGGCCCCTGCTTTCCCAGCATGGGCAGACAGCCCAGGGCCAAGCACAGAGCATCTTAGGGTGGCCTGACCATCCATCCTCCTCCAGCCCAGGAGAGAGGGAGGGGTCGAGGCTGACCACTCTGCTATGTTCTCTGAATCAAAGAGCAGATTGGAGAGAGAAGTGGGGCGTGCAGGAGACACATCTTCCCCTTCGCTGGGCAGGTGCCAGGGAGACTGGACAGGGGTGGTCTTCTGTTCTCCCACCGTCCTGTCAGGAAAACAGAGCTGCTGCCTTTGCAAAACCCAAGACTCAGAGTTCTTGGCTAGAATCAGGACTTGTGACACGGGCGGGGCCTGCCCGGCTCTCACTCCTTTAATGACTTCCTGTTCTCTTCTTCTGCTCTCATTCCCTCCCCACTTCCTCATTCATCTAGCCATTCATCCATTCATCCATTCATCCATTCACTCAGCAGCTCCTTCCTGTTCGCTCCTCTGGGAGCTGAGGATGCTCAAGGGCTGGGTCTCTGGAGCTCCCAGCGGGGAGAGACCGCAGCCACAGGTGGAGCAGGATGGGGAGTATGCGAAGTGCTAAGGAGGGCTCCTGGGGCACCGAGGACTGTCCAGACTGTCGGGGACGGGGAGCAGGGGCAGGAGGGCCAGAGAGGGCTTCCGAAAGGAAACCTGAGCTGAATTGTGAAGAACAGGAAGTATTAGGTGAAGAAGGGTACAAAGGGCCACATGTGCAAGGACACAGGGGCATCAGGCAGAGAGGCCTGCTGGGAAACTCCCCTATTTGGAGCACAGTGTGAGAGACAGGAAGGAGGCAGCAGGACCTGAGGAAAGTACAGGCACCCGAGTGCTCCTCTAGCAAGTAGGAAGCTTAGCCTTTGTGGGTCAGCGGTCTCAAGTGAAGTGTTAGTACAGAAGCCCAGTGTATTAAAAAGATGACAGTGGGGCTGCTGTGGTAGGATCAGGGTCCTGATTGCTTGAGGGTCCCCTGAGCTACTTTCACAAGGCTCCTAAGAGCTCCTCCCAGCATAGTTTGAAAATCACTGCTTGACCATCAGAGAGTTTGGGGCAAAGAATTAACACAGTCATGTTGTGTCTTAGAGATATCCCCTGGCTGCAGCAAGAAAAATCTTGAAGCCCGAGCTACAGCAGGGGCAGTGAGACAGTAAAATCAACGGAAGGAAATGACTGATTGGATATGGGGACAAGGAAAAACTTCTGACGGTGCCTGGGACTCTGGTTTAGGGTACCCAGTAGGACATCCATGGAGTTCTGGCCAGAAGTTAATATAAGAAGCCAGAGGGGGTGTCCTACAGGCAGTTGGCTGTATATCCTGGAGCTTGAAGGAGAGCCAGGCTGGCAAATGAGATGTCAGCGGCATCAGACTCTGGGTCCTTCTTAAAGGGGCCCTGTCTTGGAAACAGAGAGGTTGTTTTGGATCTCAAATGCCAGACTGAGGGCAGAAGGACTTTGTTCTGTTGGCAGTGGGGAGCCATGGAAGGTTCTGGAGCCAGGGAGAGAACTGTCTGTCCAAAGGATACTGGGTTCCTGTCCCATGACACAGGCTACCTCCCAGAGGAGCCCACTGGGTAGCTCAGCCCTGTTCAGGCCCCACTGTGAAGCCTCAACTAGCAATACACTGTGGTGTGTGTGTGTGTGTGTTCTGTGCTATCCTGGGGCAGGGGGCAGGCAGGATATGAGCAGACACTGGGGTCAGATAAGGCAGAAGAGAAGGAATCAGTGAAGCAGGCCTCCGTCTCCTTCCTACCACCTGCTTCCTGGTCATTCGTTCATTCTCTTTGCCCTGTTTACCACTGGCCCCCACTTTGCCCTCTTCATTTCTACCTTCCCACCACCACCCCAGGAGCACATGTGTGACTTGCACACACACACTCACTTGCAAATATACCCCCCACCACCACCCCAACTGGGCATCAGGCTGCTAAGCAGGGTGTGAAATACAATTTCCATGTGCACTGGCAGCTGCTCATTAAACACTTCCTTTGCAGCTCCCTCGTGCCTCTTACAGCCTGGCCTTTGACATCCCCCTGTCCCCTCCTCCCTTTAAAGGGACTACCCTTACACAGAAAGGAAAGTGGTCTCAGCACCAGGGCTGCTCTGACCTGTGCCTTACAGGATCTGTAGGGTTCTAGGCAAAAGTGCAAAAGAGCGGCCTGCCCAGACAGGCCCGGGCAGGACCAACCGGGTCCCCCCTCCTGCAGCTCTGATCAGCCAGGCCTCCCCTCCCTCCTCCACAGCCCTCAGCAGCCATGATGACAGCTATGGTTACAGGCTGCAGCACTGGGTTCCTGTCCTCCCTCACTGGGCCTCTGCTGGTGACAGGGGGAAGGGACAGTGGTTCCAGCACGGGAGGTCTGGACGGAACTGGAGGATGGAAAGCTCTGGGCACCCAGCCCCGCCCCAGCTCTCTGGGACATGGGTTGGCCATGCTTCCACATCTGGCAACAGAAACTTGAGCCTCAAGCGTGTCATCTTCATAAGACAACAGCTCTGTCTCCAAAACACTTTCCCATATGTTTGCTTCCAGCCCGGAGAAGATGGGTGGGGCAGGATTATTAACCCCGATTTGCAGATAGAGAAATGCAGCTTGCATCTGAGATTTGGGAGCAAGGTTCTGGTGAAGTAAAGGTGGGAACAGAAGAGAGGCTGCCTAGAGAAAGGCCAAGCCTGGAAGGGGAGGGCGGGGGAGCGGGGCTGCTTCTCCCTGCCTCCCCACACAGGCAAGGAAAAGCTCCCTGAAGAACCTTGGCACCCTGATTCCTAGGATGATGGTAATAATTAGGGTATCAGCAAGCATTTATTGAACACTTAATATCTGCATGTTCTGACCAAACAGCTTCACGTTCATTATCTCATTTATTCCTTACAACAAACCCATGCCATTATGGCTCCTGTTTCATAGATGAGGAATCTGGTTGATGGGTTCTGTCCTTTCCAGGCCCTGTCTACATAAGAAAGTTGAATCCAGAGCCACTGCCTTCTTACAACTGGGTTCCTAGAACCCAACCCTGGGAGGAATTGGGCACCTCCACTGCTGAGCCAGGGGACTGGGCTGTGGCCCGATTGGCACTGTCCCCCCTCTGGGAGAGGGGGGGGGATGAGTGGAAGGAGGAAGGACCAGATGTGGGATTCTGGGAAATAGGCTCCCAAAACTGACTCCTGGACCTCAGATGGTTTTTTGAGGGAGCCCTGCTCAGCTCACAGCCGTCACCCAACACCCGAGCAGAGTCCCAGGGCTCACAGTTTGGGATGTTTCAGGTCAGGTGGCAGAAGGATGACATGAACAACAACCTCAACTTCTTCTCTGTGTCATCTGACGGCAGGATCGTGTCTTGGACACTCGTGAAGGTGCCCGTTTCCCAGAAAGGGTCACGCAAGGGTGGAGATGGGGAGTGGGGGACACTGAATGGCAGAGGGACCCCAACCCTGCTGGTCCAGCCCCACCCACAAGCCTCCCCCACCCTGTGTGACCACAGAGCGAGCTGGTTCACACAGATGTCATCAAGCTGAAGATGGAGGGCACCACCACGGAAGGTCTGGAGGGCTTACAGATATACACAGTGGGTAAGAGCCCCAGCCCCTCCCATCCACGGCCACATCACCCCGGCCCAGGAGGGTCACTGATCCTCCCTCTTTCTGTGCACCCTGCCTCCCCTTGTGTCTGACAGGATGCAGTAAGAAAGCCTGGCCCAGCCCTTGGCCCTCAGCAGACCCTCCCTATTTATGCAGATCCTGTGCTGTTATGCAGATCCATCCCTGTTTATGCAGATCAGGCCCCTGTTTACCCAGACCCTGTCCCTGTTTACTCAATTCCTACCCTGTTTATGCAGACTATATCCCTGTTTGCACAGACCATATCCCTGTTTGCAGACCCTGTCCCTGTTTACCCTGACCCCGACCCTGTTAAACTCAATCCCTGCCTTGTTTACCCAGGCCCCATTCCTGTCTGCAGAAGCCCTGGCCCGTTTGCAGAGTCCCAACTGCCTGGGACAAGCAGCAGGCCAGAAGCCCGGTTTCTGTTTGCCTGGCTGGTCCCCGCCCTCACAAGCGCCTGGGCTCAGGCTGTGCTGGGGGCCTGCTGGGTAGAGGAGGTGCTGGGAGCCTTCCTCCCAGAACCAGCCTGAAGCTGTTCCCTCTTCTCCCAAGGCTGTGGCACGGCCTTTGACTTCCACAAAGAGATCGACTACCTGTTCCTAGTGGGCACGGAGGAGGGGAAAATCTACAAGGTGAGGCAGCACTGCCTGGAGGCCAGCTCCCGACAGGGCCTTAAGCAGGTGCCCTGGGAATTTACCATTCTCAACCTCCACTATTCCGACAGATCTGAGGGCTTATCAATTCTAGAAGGCTTCTTGGGGGAAGAGAATGCATTTCTTGACCTGCTTGGGTGCAGGAAGAGGGGCTGACTGCAGGAAAGGGGAGGAAGAATCTAGAGGGTGATGAGCGCCGCCCAGCATCTTTCCCTCTGGGTCCTGCTCCCTTTCTGGGAGTGGAGGAGGTAGAGCTGGGAGTGCGGGTTGGGGGGTGGAACACTCTGGGAAGACTTCCTGGAGGAGATCTGAACTTGAGCTGAGCTTTGAAGGCCAGGTAATAAGAGAATTTAGCTCTGAATAAGAAGGGGGGGGGCATCCCAGCCAGCTGGATGGAACTTCATGGCCAGTTTCTGCCAGGTCTCAATGTTAGTAGGTGAACATCCTTCTGAACCTGCATCCCTCCAGAAATAGCTCTGTTGCAAGCTTTTCTTAGGCTCAGAGACTCAGAATGTTAATTACAGGCAGCCTCCCGGGAGCCCCTGAGGCCCTGGCAGAGTTGGTCTGAATGCAAAAGAGGTCCCCACCCCCTCTCCACCCCTCTCAATGGTGGCACGGGAAAGGCGGGAGGGAGGGAGGAAGAGACTAGTCAATCATCCAGGCTCCTGGAGGGAGGGAGCCTGCTGGTCAGGGAAAGAAACTGAGTGAGAAATCCTGAGATTGGGCTTGCCCCTGGCTCTGCATCTGCTCTCACCTAGGAGAGGTGGGATGTTTATCACTATTGAAAGGATTCTCTCTGGACTGTAGGAGGATTCAGAGCTCTGTCTGCCTGTCCACAAGACTTAGCCTGGATACAGGCTAGACCACACCTCACCCAGAGCCCCTAGACATGCTCTACGTGGGCTCAGGGAGAGAAAGCCCTTTCTGCCAAGGCCTGAATCCTCTGGCCAGACTTCCCTCACCCTCCAGGACGGCTCCCCTGCCCACCTCAACCGCAGCTCCTTAAGCTCCTCCTTTCTCTCTGGTTGTGTTGAGGGTGAGATGAGCAGCCAACAGCTTGGCCCCAGCTCAGCTATGACAGGGATGCGGGGCAAGGACAGAAGAGGAGTCTCAGATTCTGACCCTCCAGGGCCCCCAGGGAAGTGATGGCTGCTGACCTCTCTCTCTCTCCTGATCCCCAATCCCCCGCCCCCACCCCAGTGCTCTAAATCCTACTCCAGCCAATTCCTCGACACCTATGATGCCCACAATATGGCAGTGGATGCCGTGTCCTGGAACCCATACCACACCAAGGTCTTCATGTCCTGCAGCTCCGACTGGACGGTGAAAATCTGGGACCACACCATCAAGTGAGGGGCATGCCCTCCCTCAGGCTCCACCCTGGGCTGGGGCCGGCAGGGCTCTGGTACTGTGAGCCCTTGGTGTCATGAGCTTTCCACCCCTCCGCACTGCAGGACCCCGATGTTCATCTATGACCTAAATTCAGCCGTAAGCGATGTGGCCTGGGCTCCATACTCTTCTACTGTGTTTGCAGCAGTCACCACCAATGGGAGGGTGAGTGCCCCCTTTCTGACCTTGCTGACGCCATACTGAAGATAGGACGGGCTATCTCAGGGTCTCCCTCCTGGAGAGCCCACCCCACGTCCAGGTCAGGTGGGGGAAGGCGGAACATAAGGATAGTATAACCTCAAGGGCTAGGCCACCCAGGGCCCAGTCGAAAGAGAGACCACTCATCCCATGAGGCCTTGAGGGAGAGAGCACTCGGGGTGGGGGGAGACAAGATGCCATGAGGAGCAGGTGTCTCCTCTGAGGGCCCTGGGGAGGGAGCTGCAGGGTGGCAGGTGCCAGCTTGATGGAAGGAAGAATTTATGAGCCAGAGTTGATCTGTAATTGAAATAGTGTCTAAAAAAGAGTGAGGTCCCCATCCCTGGGAGTATGCAAGCTGAATATGAGAGCAGGAGATAGGAGAGGTCTGTGCAACAATGAGAATTGGTGAAAGCTCAGAAAGAAGCATTTTGTGAGGTAATTCTTAAATACAAACCCATTTTCCTTATGGGCTTTGGTGTAAACTGAAAGGCGCCTACCAGGAAAGAAGACAGTGATTAAGGCATCACCCTCCAGTCCATCATCTGTCTGCTGAACAGGTGTCTCAGGGCCACCTGCGGCACCCAGCTCCAGGCCAGCACCTGGTGATTTGGGTCCCTGCTTTTGTGGAGCTTACATTCCATTGAAGGGAAAGAGAGAAAAAACAACAACAATGAAAACCCCAAAAGGGTTAACTGCTAGGCAGAGATTAAAGCAGGGTGATGTATGTACACCAATGTCTGTAATAGCATTATTCCTAGTAGTGGAGAAAGTGGAATCAACCCAAATGTCCATCAATATACAGAGTTTACCCACCAGGCTTATTATTCATCAGAAACAAGGAATAAAGTACTGATAAAAGCGACATCATGGATGAACCCGGAAAACAAGCTTAGTTTAAGAAGCCAGTCACAAAAGACCACACATTGTATGACTCCATTTATGTATGTCTAAAATAGGCACATCTATAGAGACAAAGTAGATCAGTGGTCACCTAGGGCTAGAGGGGTTAGGAGAAAATGGGGAGTGACTGCTAATGGGCATAAGGGTTCTTTTTAGGGAAACGAAAAGTGTTCTAAAATTGGTTGTGGTGATGGTTGCGTAACTGGGAATATACTAAACAACAGGGACTGGACACTTTAAATGGGTAAATTTTATAGTATGTGAATTATATCTCAATAAAGCTGTTATGTGTTTAAAAAGCAAGAGAGTGATGTAAAAGAAAAGGACTACGTGGTCTCTTAGATAAGTAGTCAGAGAAGGCTTCTCTGAAAAGGCGACATTCAAGCTGAGAGCTGAGTCAGAGCCAGCAGCCAGGTGAGGGCGGCGGGAGGCATTCCAGACAGAGGAACAGCTGGTGCCAATGCCCGGAGGGGAGTGTAAGCTGCAAGGGCTTAAGGAACAGGCAGGTAGGGTGGCTGGGGTCTCGTAGGCAAAGGGGAGAGAGCACGAGCAGAGAGCGGAGGGTGGAGAACCCGGAGTAAGGGATCTGGATTTTATGTAGAGCGCCCACGAGACTATTAGAGGATGTGAGACTTTTTAAAGGTAGGCTTGGCTGCTGCACGGAGGTTGGACGCCAGAAGGGCAAGAGCGGCAGCAGGGAGACCAGTTAGGACGCTGCCACAGTTGTCTAGGCAAGAGGTGCTAACGGTTGGGACTTGGTAAGCCATAAAATAAGGTTGAACATCTATCAAGCAGCTGTATGACGAGCTCTGTCTGAGCACCTGATGTACGTGAGTTGGCATAAACCCTGGCTCTGCCACTTACTGGCAAGTTCCCTATGGGAGCTTCTGTCTCCTCATGTACAACGTGGGGGTAATGACAGAACCTACCTTACAGACTGGCTGTGGGGCTCGTAACAGGACGGTGCCACCATGTATCATGTTTGCCCAGAGTCTAGTATACAGTAAGTGCCCATAAATGGTAGCTGTTATTTTTGACTCCACATAGACGTAAATTTTCTCCTGAACGTTTTCTTCTCATTCCCTCAACCAAGGGAAAAACACAGATACAAACCCCCTTTCCCAGTGCCTCCAGCTCCAGCATGCTGTGCTAGGCCTCTGTCATGTTACCCCAGAAAGCTCACGGGCAGTTCCTCTGAGTTGGGGCACAGGGGCCTCATCCCCCCACCCCAAGTGTGCTGACACCCACCTCTTCACAGACCCACGTGTTTGACTTGTCCATCAACAAGTACGAGGCCATCTGCAACCAGCCCGTGGTGGCCAAAAAGAAGAACAAGACCACCCATGTGAAGTTCAACCCCATCTACCCCATCATCATTGTGGGCGACGACCGTGGGCACATCACCTGCCTCAAGCTCTCACCCAACCTGCGCAAGATGCCCAAGGTATGGGCTTGGGAGTTCAGGCTGCCACCTGAGAAAGTCCCCAGGATGGTGGGGGATGAGAGAAAGGGGAGGGACCAGGGGGCGGCCCCCAGGTTTCTGGCTTGGGAGACCCAGAGTAAGGTTAGTGTCATTGCCCAAGCGAGGAGCACAGGAGGAGCAGATTTGTGGAGAGACAGATCAGTTCTGACGTGCTGGATCTGAGTTACCTGTGGGCCCCCAGGTGGAGACATCAGGTAAGCAGGTGACTGTATGTGTCTGAAGCCTGGCAGAAGCACACGGGCATCACTGGCTCGTTTGGTGTCATACAGGCAGGGGGCTCCAGGTTTAGTTTCTGCTTCCTCGGCTGGGTTTACACAGGGCTTCAGCTCCAATGGTCCCTGAGCTGGGAGCTGCGGGTCCACACGGGGAAGAAAGAAATGAGCCATGAGGAGGGTAACTAGGTCAGCAGCTAGGCAGTCCTCCTTTTGAGCTCTGGTTCCTTTCTGGGATGTCTAACAATCCAGAGACCCTGCCCAGAGCCCAGGGGCCCTGAATACAGGCCACTGAGCCCAGAGCCATGACCTCAAAGTCTAGATCTCAGAGTCCCAGACTTCAGAATCCAGGCCTTAGAATCCAGAGCCCAACAGTCCAACTTAAAAATCCAGAGCCCGGGAACCCAGAGCCCAGTCCTGTCCATTTGGGTGCTAGGAGAGAGAATGGAATTCGCTTTCTGTCAGATTCTGGGCCGGGATCAGAGCTGGGCCAGGGCTGAGCCATGTGGTGACTGGTGACTTACTTCCTGGTTGCAATTTGAGGCATTTACTTGCAGTTTGAGGCAAGACAGAGGCCTGTCTCTTTCAACTACTGACACCTGCCCCCCTGTGCCCCTACCAAGGCAGGGGCCACAGCACCATCCCTCCCATGCCAGCCTGATCGGTTCCTCCTCGGCCACGGAGGAAAAGGCTGGGAGTTTGGCTGGGCCTGTAATTGTAGCCAGCTGGGGGAGGGGGTGGACTTGGCTATAAATACTCAGAAGGCTGGTGAGTGCCTGCAGCTGTGGCCCACAGGCTGCGGTGGGGTGGGGTGGGGTGGGGTGGGATGGGATGAGGGGGTCGGGCGTGGTCTAAAACTCTTTGCTAAGCCCAACTAGTTGGCCTCAAGGAGGGGGAAGAAGGCAGAACAATTTGTGGAACAGATAAAGTCTGCTTTTAATTTAGTGAGGAGAGAGACCCAGGCTTGAGCTGGCAGAGGTGGACAGGCCTGTGGGAGGGATGATGGTGACCCATAGGGGCAGGGGTATAGCCATCAACCCTGAAGGTGGGGGCCTGCCCTGCCCACTCTGACCCATGGAGGCAAGGATCTCCCACAGTCCCAACTCCTCTCGAGCAAGGGTAGGTCATGGCTGGGAGAGCTGGGCTCTGTGTATCTGGAGATCTATATCTCTGAGGACTTGAGGACATGGGTACCTGGGAATCAGAGGACCTGAGCAAGTGACAGCTAGGGTCTAGTTCTTGGGTGGTTGGGCAGTTTCTGTGAAATTGCCACCTGACCCTAGCAGCAGCCATGTGATCCAGGCCAAAGGAAGTTCTCTGGGCACTCCTACTGCCTCTCCTCTATAGGCTGCAGTCCCTGCTCTTCCCAAGAGGGTTTGGCTGCAGAGACTTGACTTCCCAGCCCAGGGAGCTTCCCATGATTGGTGTCAGAGCCCAGCTTGTCAAAGGTCAAGGACTACTTTCCATAATGACTGTATAGATGGAAACAGAAGCTCAGAAAGGCAAGGAACTTGCCTAAAGTCATATAGGGAGTTAATGACAAAACTGGAACTAAAAGCCAGGCCTTCTGACTCCCAGGGGATGGGGTGAGGCCAAGAAGAGAACACGAATTTAACTGGGGAAGGAGAGTGAAAAGAGAGAAAGACATCTTTGTTCTCTGCCTCAAGAGTGGAGGTGAGCTGGTTAGTGGCAAAGGCCCTGGGCCACAAGGGGAGGGGGATACAGATTTGGGAACAGGTGCAGGGGTCACACCAGGAGGAAACCTGAGCTCCACACGGTGTCAGCAGCCAAGGTGGGGCCAGGAAGGGGCCTGCTGGCCTTGCGCTCTCCCCCTCCTCACAGCCGGGCCAGACCCAGGCTGGGCCCTCAGCAGGCAAGGCTGGGGCAGGTGCCAGTGAGCAGAGGGCACAGGTGGCTGAGAGGGCGGGCACATCAGAGGGAAGGCAGGAAATGGCAGCTGCCCCAGCCTAGCCCACACCCCACCACCTGGACAGAAGGGAGGACAGCACTGGTGCTGGTCTGCCAAGGAGCTCTCAGGCCTGCGAGTGACACACACCCCAGGGTCCCAACTCTCTTCTCAGGGCCCCGCTTACCAGCTAAAGGATTAGAGGACCCTGTAGGCAAGGGTGAGGGGTCATAAATTCAAGATCTGGTCTTCTGAGGCACAGTCCCAGCCGAGTACACCTGGAATCACACAGATACCCCACCTGCCCTCTCTGGTCTCCTGACACCCTCCCCTCCCCTGGGTACGTCTGACACAGCAGGCCTGGTCCCAGGTGGCGCCCCACTCCCAGCCTGACCTCAGAGTATTAGAAGAGTATGAGGTGAAGGCACCTGTGGCTTTGCCCACACTCTTCTCCCTACACACACACACACCTCTTAACTCGTTAGGACTCAGCCAGAGACCTTCCCATGGGAAGGGTGGTCCCAACAGTTAGAGGCCCTGGCCTACAGCTTTCCCTGGCTTGAAAGGCTAGTTCCTCTGAGGGTCTGTTGGTGGACACCTTCTCTCACTCCTCCTAGCATCAGGTTCCATCTGAGGTTCAGAAACAGAGCTGGATGTTTCTTGCCAGCCTCAGCTAACCTGAGTTGGGGAAGGATCCCTTGGAAGTGGGAGCAGGCAGGGATCCAGAATCTAACTGGGCAGGAGACGGGCGGGGCACCGCTGGGGTAAACTGGGCCCAGGACGTAGTGCCAGGAGGCAGAGAGAGGGGGCCCATCTCTCACATTCCTCCCCGACATGTACTTCCCTTCTTGTCCCCAGGAAAAGAAGGGGCAGGAAGTGCAGAAGGGTCCAGCCGTGGAGATCGCAAAATTGGACAAACTGCTGAACCTGGTGAGGGAAGTGAAAACCAAGAAGTGAGGGCCTGGCCTTAGGGCCTGTCCCATTTCTTGAACCCAGTACTTGTAGCCTCTGATCCTGATACCCCAGCCCAGCCTTAGCCAGTATGTGTCCCACCCCTGATCAGGTCCCAGCATCTGCACCCTGCTCCAGCCCTAGTCCCAGCACCTCCCTCCAGGACTTGACCCTCAACCACAGTTACCTCCTATTTTGCACAAATAAACCTATGCCTGGAAGCCTACCCACACCTTTAATTTTGCTACAGCAGGGCCCCCAAGAAGAGGAGAAAATCTCAGGGTAGAGCCATAGTTCTATTTATTACCCAGCAAACAGTAGGAGGACCAGAGGAGGGGCCCAGCCTGGACACCCTCCCATTATTGCCATGGATTCCAGTTTGCTTCCCCAACTTCGAGGGCCTAGAGGTGCTTGGCCTAGGGAGATGGTGAGCCCAGCCCCTGGCCCTGGGGATGGAGCAGAGTCCAGATGGCCCTGGCCCTAGCACCAACTCATGAACCCCCACCCCGGGCCTGTCTACCTAGGGCCAGCAGAGCCCCTCTTGGAGCCAGGCCGGCTAGACTCTGGGCTGCTAGGTCCAGCTCCAGACAGGCTGGACTCTGAGTTCTGGACCCCAGGCTGGCTGGCCCCTGGGATCCTGATTCCAGGTTCCAGGTGGGGTGGACTTAGGTCCCAGACTCCAGGCTAGGCCAGGGGCCTTCAGGGCTGCAGCAGGTAGCTGCCTTCATGGCTGGGCTTCTGGGGTGGAGGCGCCTTCTCAGGACAGGGGCCAGGGCTGGAGTTGGGACTGGATTCGGAGAGGGAGTCGATGTTGGCAGAGCGGGAGTGGCAGGCCCAGCAGAGGATGACCCAGAGCAGCAGCAGCAAGAAGCCTACAAGGCCGTTGCAGATGATGGCGATGAGGGCCCCCTGGGATATGGCTGCCCCCATGACGGGCAGCACCCTCAGACAAGCACAGACCGAGGGGCTGCCTCAATGTCAAGGCCCATGCCGAGGCAGGACTCTGTGTAGCCGGCCTTCCGAGGAGGCTGTCCTGTCCACACACTCAGTGATTCCCGGGCAGTGGAGATGTCCACCTGCAGTCCTGAGCCTGTGGGGTACAGAGCAAAGGAAAGGCTGGTGAGGAGGAAGGGGTAGGGTAAGGCCTAGGAGGAGAGGGGTAGAGAAGAGAGGCCCCTCCCACATCTCTGGCCTCCCAGCAGGACCCAATACCCCACAGAGCCAACACCCCCATCCTCTGGCCTGACTCTGGGCACCTGGATTGGGGTGTGGCCTCTATCTCATTCTCCTTTTGACCAGTGGGCATGGCCTGGCCCTGCCCACTGGGCATCCAGCCATCAAAAGAACTGTGTGAGTGGGTGGGACTGAGGAAGCCCAAGGCCGTGAAGGATGGGCACTGGGACCAGCTTTGGTGTGGCCTGGGCGCCTCCCCCTTCTCAGGACTCCAGCCAACCAGCCCAGGAGACCTCCAGAGGTGCCAGCTCACACAGAGGGAACTTTGTGGAAGCCTGGCAGGCATGTGTGGGTCTGTGTATCGAAGGCTGAATGCCTTTCGGTGAGACTGTGTCTCCAGGTCAGGTGCGAGTGTCTGTGTGTCTGGCTCTTATTCTGTCCCTTGGTTCTCTTGCCTGGATGTGTGCCTCTGCCTCTGTATACCCACCTCTATGTGTAGCTGTCTCTCTGTGTGTCTTCATCTCTTAGAGTCTGAGTGTCTCTTGTGGGTCTCATTTCTCTCCCCGTCTATCTCCTTGTATATCTCTGTATCAGTCTCGTCTATCTCTTTGTGTATCTCTGTATCGGTCTCTGTCTCTTTCTCCCTATCTCTCTGTGTGTATATGGGTCTCTTGCGTCTCTCTCTCTCTCTTTCTTCCTGGCTGTGTGTCCATCTGTCCCCGTGGACGGTCTCTCTCCCCTCTCCGTGGGGTCTGTCTCTGTAGTTCGGTGCGTCTCGTGTGTGTCTCTGTCTTTGTGTCTGTCTCTCTTTCTCCCCGGCTGTGTCTCAGTGTCTCTGTGTAGGTCTATGTCTCTTTATTTCCGTCTCTGGTTCTCAGCCCCCGTGCCCTAGGTGGGAGGGCCCGTCTTACCTGAGTTGAGCCCGGTGCGCGCCCGCGGGAAGATCCGGGGCAGCGGGATGCTGGGCGCCGACTGAGGCTCGGGAGCCTGCGGGCGGGGGGCGGCAGGAGGCGGGCAGGGGTGACGTCCCCTCCCCCGGCCCTCCCCCGCGGCCGCGCAGCCTCCGCCGGCCGCTCCCGCCGCGGCGCGACCGGGGCGGCCTCTGCCGCGGGCGGTCTGCGGCGAGCGGGCACCTCCTCCCCCTGGGGCGGCGCCTCCTCCGCGGCCGTGGCCGCTCGCTTGCTCGCACGGCGGCGCTCGGGCGGCGGCGGCAGTCCGGGAGCGGGGTTCGGCTGGGCTCGGTCGTGTTCGGCTACGTTCGGCTGGGCCCGACTGGGCTCTCGGCTGGGCTCGGCCAGGCTCGGCCGGCAGCAAAAACAGCGAAGAGCCCCGCCTCCTCGGAGGCCAGCGGCCTGCAGCCCGTAGGAGGCGAAGCCATCCCCCTCGCCGCTGCCGCCATTCAATTGGCTGGCCGTGCCAGGCACCCTTGCCATTGGTCGTGAGCTGGGGTGAAGACTGGCCCACCCCTTGTGCAGGCGTGGGGCGGGGGCGGGAAGAGGGCTAAAGGGGCTACTCCGACTGGATCCCTCCGGGGGGAAGAGGGCGGGGGCGAGATCCACCTACTTGCGGGGATTTCTTGCACCTTCCACACCCGGAAGATCTGCACACCCAACATCTGAGAAAACCCAAAGCCTTTGTACCCCTCTACTTGAGTAGACTGTCCCTCCATATCTGCGAGGGGTCTCTGTCGCCGTCATCTGGAGGAAGACTCTGGGACACCACACCTGGGAGGAGACAGAGCCTCCTGGTCTTGGAATTCCTCTATACTCTTGCACATCCACTCCCACCTGGGTGTGGACGCTGCATCCCCACTTCAGAGGGTCTGCAGTTGGCTCTACTTTCCTTGGCCCAGGAGGTGTGAGCAGCCCTGCCACCATAAGTTGTTTGGACACGTTTATTGGGTTCGCACCCAGTGTTGGTCACAGGTTTGTAGTTTGTTCTGCTATGGGGGAGTCTAGGACAGAGAGGAATGGGGTATTCTGAAGGATGGTTCAGCCCTGGCTGGAACAGGGCCAGGCATGAGTCTCCATCCTAGAAGCTCCTGGCTCTCTCCGTCTAGACACTCCTAAGAGCAAGATCACCTTGGGCAGAAGCCATCAGGTAGCCTTTCCTACCCTACTTCATATGCCAGTGATTCCTAAGTGTTCTGAATAGATTCTTTTCACATTCCACTCGACATAGTCTCCATGGATAAGCACGTCCCTAAAGCTATACTGTGAAGTCTCTCAATCCTCCAAAATCCAGCCTTAACTTACCTAGAATTCTAGGTGCAGATCTAAGTGCCTACCAGAATCAGGGTGGTTCTGCCACTTTAACCTTGAGCAAGTTTATCTCTTTTAGCCTCAGCTTCCTCATCTGTAGAATGGTTTTAGTGATAGCTATCTCTCAGGGTTGTAGTTCACTATTTATACCAGACCGACCACATCCCATCAAATGCCAACAGACACAACCCCAAGGACCACATGGCTAAGGGGCCCCTTCCCCCAATGAGATCCCTATAAATCCAAACGCTATCTTGAAAATGAGAAAGGGAAAGGTAAAATAACCTGTAAGACTGAGTCATCCAAACCAACTGAATTACTTAGAGACTGCCTAAAATAAATTTTTGAACCTGACTGAGTTTGTGGATTAATTTTAGTTCCCCCTGCCCCTGTTACCCAGCAGGGTGGGGGCATTGTGAACAAGATCAAATCAGTTCTAGGAAAGAGAGGAGATGTATCATTGCACATCTGAGCGTAATATGAGTGAATTTGTGACCCAGCTGCAGGAGTTCAGATTTCATCCTGAAGACAATGGGGAGCCGCTGGAGAAATTTTGAGCAGAGGAGTAAATGTGATCATATCCAGAAATTAGAAGGATGATTTGGGCTGCTGGGTGGAAGGAGGGATTGAAGGCATTTGAGAGTGAAGGCAAGGAGTAATGACAAGGGATTGAAATGATGTAGGGGGAATAGGAGTGGAGAGATCAGTAAAGCACTGAAGATTTTGAGAATTACAATTGGCAAGACCTGTAGGATATGGAAGGTAAAAGGGAGGGAAAAGTCTGGGGTAACTCCCAGGTTGGTGATAGGGATACTGTGATGCCATTTACTAAGACTGAGAAGGGATAAGTTTCAGCAGGGGGGCTGGCTGGTGGGGGATGATAAGTTCTGTTTTGGATATGTTGAAGCTCACCCAGGAAAAATAGGAACTGGTTTAAGCAAAAAGAGACATTTATAATCAGATACTGAAACCCAAAGACATGGATGCCTCAGGAACAACTGGAACTAATAGACACAAAAGACGTTAGGTTCTCTCTCCACTTCTCATCTCTCTTACTTTCTCCTTGTCTCCTTCATTTCCCTCTTCTGCTCTGTCCTAGCCATCATCCATTCCCCCAGACTGGCTTCCAGTGCTTTTCTGGTCCACATGGTGAAAACATGACTTCCAACAATCCCAAAGCCTAAAATCTTTAACGTCTTTTGACATTATGCTTAGGCATCCAACAAGACACTGGCTTCCTTTTTTTGGTTTGCAAATTCCTCAGGAAGTACTCTGATTGGCTCAGCTTAGTTAGATACTTAACTCTGGACCAATCAGCTGTGGCCAAGGGATGGATGAGGATCAAATTGCCTAACATGGCCCACAAGATAACTGCATGGACATTGGGGTTGGGGGAGCAGAAGAGAGATCCTGAAAAGGCAAAATGGCAGTTGTTCACTATAGTCCATCCTTTGTTTGCCCAACACACATTGTTTCCCTATACATATGATTCCAAAAATGCACTCACCTATATAATCCAGCCATCCCACTGTACATATGCCAATAAATGCAGCTCCTCTTCAAGGGAGGGCAGCTCAATGACATATCCAGCTATTGCTTCTGAAGGTTATATCATAGGACCAATGTTCTTCATATACAGATTCTCTGGGTAATGTCCCTTCATGCTCTAGTCAGTTCTCTATAAGGTTGAATATGGCTTCTAATAATCCCATTACCTTTGTTTGAACTGCCTTTGAACTACTTTTAAACCGCACCCCCCCCCCAAAAACCCTTACATTTAGAGATGGAAGAAATAGAGAATCAAATGGAGTAAAAAGAAAGCCCTGCACACTGGTTACTAATCCAGAACATCATCTATATAATTTTGGCCATGAATAACAATGAAAATGATGGGGCTAGGAAATCTCTTGGCATCTTGGCTACAGAGTTCCTCCATCAGCCAATCTGGCTGCCCCAGGTTTTGCCCACAAAGATGAGATTTCTTATCCAGAGCCCTGAGGACACCACTGTGGAGGATTTCTCTGCGGGACACTGTACTAATTAGCACTACACTCTCTGGTGGTGTCTTAGGGATTTTCCTGGAATTGGGCAATCACAGATCTCTGCATTTATGAGAGTTGCTTATGATTTTATTTTTTCCTCCCAAATGATACAGTTCTTTTAAAACCATAATCAGCTGTCTGTCAGTTTCATCTGGGGGGAGAATTCCTTTTGCTATTAACACAGTTCATTGATCCTAAAGCACACTTTTTTCTAGTTTAAACAGCTGTGAAATCAGAATATGTCTTACAATTAATGGCCTGTAATAGTTTTTAAGCCTGTATTTTTTTTTTAGTAATTCATAAAATAACTTGCCTCTTAGAATTGATGAAACATAAGATTTATTAAATAGAGTAATTTTATCGGTTAGAGTTCTTTATCACAAATAATAGAATCCACTCTGGATAGCTGAAGTATAAAAGGGATTTGTTAAAGGATATTATTTAGCTCAGAATTGTTAGCAGGGCTGGGGAAATGGACTTGAGGCTAAGTTTCTAGGAACAGCACCCAAACCATACCATGCAACGCGATGAGGAAATCACAGTCATTGCCACTCCAAGTACTAAGCATGAAGAGATCGACTTCACTGCTGACTTTACAAGCTTGATGGCACGTCTGTGGTAAGAACTCAGTATTGCAACCACTAGGAAGCCACTGCTTGTGACCACTACCACCCCCCAAAAGCTGGATGCTTGGGCTACCAGCAGCAGCAAAAATGGAAGTCCTATGTCCAAACTGCTTCTTTCATATATCACTCAGAATTAGTTAGGTAACAAGTCCCAGGTCTGACTGGTTTAAAACAGTGAACGTGTATTTCTTGCTCAGCTGCAGTTCCAGCATGGGTGAAGAGGGAAGCAGGAGTCTTGCTCCCTGTGGTCACTCAGGGATCTAAGCTGTTGGAGGCTCTGTCACCTTATGGTGATGCCACCTTCTTGATGTGAACCTTCAGAGTTCGCTGTGGCAGAAGGGAGTGAGGAAAAACATATACTGGCTTCTGCTCACATTGCATTGATCAAAACAAACCTCATGGCCACACCCAACATCAAGAAACAAGGGAAGTACCATCTTCCTAGTGCCCAGAAAGAGAGGAGAACCAGAAATACTGGTGAATTTTAGTGATATTTCCCTCACTCATCTTGCTCACTTCCAATCAAAGTCTCACACGGGGAAGGTAGCATGCCCATAGACAAGCTGGAAGGGATGCTGGGAATTTTAATTCTGACTTCTGTATTGAGGAGGCTGGATTTTTAAAATGAAAATTTTCCCCAATAGAAAAACTATTTAAAAGATGAAAACACCCATGACACAACAGACTTCCACTACCATAATCAATAGTAGAGTTTTATAGAACCATGCTCTCTGAATCTTCAGTTTTACCAAGAAGATGCAGGGTCTGTGCAAGATCTTGGAGCAATTTCTTTTTTAGCACCATGTCTAGGGGCCTGTTCGATTCCTCTGTCTATGCCTCCTGGCTTCACAGGACATCATAGGCTGGAGTGACAGGGCTGGTATGTCCTGCTTTTGAATGATGCCCTAGACTCACCTGCATTCCAGTCAACTCACTTTACAATGGGAGGCACCTTCACATTTGCCTGGCAACATAGGGACATCCAAAATGGTGGTCTGCAAGCAGTTAGGGAGAAACAGAGTATGCTTTAATTTATTTAAGTTGGTTAAGGGCAAGTGTTTCAGTCTTGACCTGGGAGTGCTAGGAGCTAGATTATTATATGCCTTGCTGAATTGCAGAAGCTGAGTGACTGGCTGGTCTCTAACGTTGATGCCTGATTAGAAAACGGAGAGGTCCCAGCAGTCAGGATGAAGGTACCCTGAAAGAGCCAGAGGAATTGAACAGGACCTGCATATTGTCCCCACCCTGCCTTCTCTCTCTCCTCTTTTCTCTCCAGACAGGCTGCCTATGCTCCTCCAGTCCACATAATAATAATAAACCCAGCTTCTGACAGTTCTCAACTTTATAACTGAAATCCGGGTCCTCATTAAAATGTTGGTTCATCTCTTTCAGTTCCAGCTCAGTTCCAGCTCCAAAATTCTCAAGGACTTGCTCTTATCAGCCTGGTTTTGGTCAGATGCCATTCCCTGCACCTGTGGAGGTGGTGGAGGAGGGAGCATAAGATGGTGATTCTTATGATAACCATATGAGTAAAAGACAGCTCTCACCAGAAGGGAAACCAAACATGAAGAAGTCTACCATATTAACATTTATGGATGCAGAGGAAAAATAAATATGCAAAGTAAATAAAGTAGGAGCTGTCAGAGAGGTAGAAGGAAAATCAGGAGGGAACAGACCTTTAAGGAAGCCAGGAAAGGACAGAGGTTCAATGAGGGACAGGTCAGCAATCCAAAATGTCAAAGAGAGGTGCAGTAGTTTATAGAAAGGGACCATTGGACTTAAGAACAAGGAGGCTGTTGATCATCTTGGCAAGAAGTAGTTGCAGTGGGCAATGAAGATGGGGTATGCGGTGGACGCCAGATTTTAGTGGTTTCAAGAGTAAGAAGTTGATGCAATATAGATGATTGACTGTAAGATTAGGAGGAAGGAGAATAGACATAGAAGGATGTGGAATTAGAGGAAGTTTTTTAAATTTTCTAAAAATTTCTTACATGTTTCTTACATGGGCATGTTTCAATACTGGTGACAAGGAACCAGGAGAAAGGATAAAACTGATCGCTATTTTCATTATTACTGTCCAGCTCCCCTGGGCTGTGCAGATCCAGGCAGGCAGGGAGAGGGTTGGAAGCTAAGACCCTGGCAGAAGGTGGGAACCACTTCAACTTTTCCTAGGCCACACTGGAATGTAGGACAGAGAGAGGAGGTGCCTGGCTTCAGCACTGGGTGACCCAGAGTCCTGGGAGTGTACCACGATTTGTGCCCAGACAGAGAGGCCTTGTGTGGAGAACAAAGGGTCCCAGGGCTGGAGCCAGCAGGTGGGGGCAGGGTAGACATGAAGCAGTCCTGTTCTAGGGCAGGCGAACTTGCCACGTGCTCTGGTTCCCTATCTCAAAACCGTGCCTGTCGCCGCCTGCTACCTCCTCATTCCTCATCATCCCTGCCCAGCAGCCACCTGCTTTCCCAGCTCCACTTCCCCACCTCCCATCCCTCCCCAGCCGCTGCCCCCGCCGGCTGCTCTCGCCATCCCTGAAGCTGGCTCACCAAGGTCCCTTTCATCTCCTTGTCACATCCGGTGAGTACTCTTCTGCCCTTATCTTTGCTGACTTCTTGGCAGCAGTGAGGCTGTTGATTCCCTTTTGAAACCCTATCTTCCTGTGTCTTCCATGAAGCCACTCTCTCTGGGAACATTTATTCTTCCTCCTAAAACAACAACTCTTGTTTATTAAGCACTTAGACTCTGTCAGAGCCAAACATTCATCACAGATCTCCCTCACGTGCACACCAGGTCCAAGAAACAGGTGAAGGAACCAGGGCTCAAGGCAACCAGGGGCTCCTCAAGATGCCTCAGCAGCAGTGATGCTCTGGACGAAAACCCCAGTTTGCTGCTTTGCACTCAACTCCAGCCCGCTGTCTGGCTGCCGCGCCTCTCTGGCCCCTCCTCAGCTTCCTTGGTGAGCTGCGCTCCGCTCCTCTCCTCTCCTCTCCTTAAGCAAGCTCCTCCTCCGTGTTGTGGCTTCAGTGCCCATTTTTATGCAGACAATGCTTTCACACCAACCCAGACCTTGCTCCCAAATCCCGGACTGACGTGCTGCTGCCGCCGCTATTGTTATTAAGAGTAAGATTTATGGAGTGTTTACAGCGTGGCAGGCACTGTGCTGACTTCCTTATATATATCATCTCAGGAAATCCTTACAATGACCCCTTGAGGTGGGTGCTGTTTTCCCATTGTCCATTTAAGGAAACTGAGCCTTGGATGGATCCATCACCTTGTCCCAGGTTAACAGGAGTCCGGGTGTGTCTGACCCCAGAGTGCGCTCGTAACTGCTTTCCACCGGAGGTCACACTCGTGCCTGACACTTGACGTGTCTGCATCTGAGCTCGGCTGTCCCTTAAGGTGCTGTGTAACCGGAGGCAAGTGATTGAACGTCTGAACCGTGGTTATTATCAGCTTGCCCGGAGCCTGCCCTCCTCCTGTGCTAACTAGTTCAATAAACAGCCCTACCACCTTCCAGTCAGCAGGGGATGCACAAGACTCTTCCATCTCCCATGTTCAGCGAGATGTGGTGACTTTGTGCTCTAAAAAGCACAGTTCTTCAAGCTGGTGGTTACCAGTGGGGACAGGGAGTGGGCAGGGACAATGTAAAGGTAGGGGAGAAAGAGGTCCAAACTATTAGGTATAAAATAAGCTACCAGGATATATTGTACAACACGGGGAATATGGCCAATACTTTATAACAACAAAAAATGGAATATAATCTTTAAAAATTGTGGATCACTAAATTGTACACCTGTAACTCATATAATATTGTACAGCAACTATACTCTGATTTGAAAAAGAAAAAGAAAAGCCCAGTTCTCACTGCCCTAGCCTTAGGCCTTCTCCCGCCTGCACTCAGGCCTCACACGCTCAGTCAAAGCACCTCACTCAGGCCTGCTGCTGCTCTCAGCCACCACAGGTCCCGCGTTCTCTTCCCTCCTTACCCTCCTCTGCACGGCCGCCAGAGCAGTCTTTCCCAAACACAGATCTGACCAGGTCTCCCCAGCGCCCGGGGCCCCCTGACTCTCAGCAGCTACCTATACTCCTTGGTTGGTGGACCCTTCCTACATCTTTCAGTCTCTCCTTCCATCATCCCATCACCTTCTCTGACTTTGACTCCTCCTGCCTCTTTTCTATTAGGATGGTTGTGATTACATCCCCACCACCTGATAATCCAGGATAATCTTCCCATCTTAAGAGCCTTAACTTAATCTCAGCTGCAAAATCCTTTTACCGTGGAAATTAACACTCACAGGTTCTGGGAATTATTTGGGAGCCATTTTTCAGCCTACCACAAGGGGGGTGGTATATTATTTCACAATCTTCAGCACATCCTTTGATGTAAATCTTGTTATCCCTGGATTGAAGATGAGGAATCTGAGGTTCAAGATTGAGGGATTTCAGGGGGAGGGTATAGTTCAAGTGGTAAGGCTCATGCTTAGCATGCAGGAGGTCCTGGGTTCAATCCCCAGTACCTCCTTCAAATAGAAATAAATGAATAAACCGAATTGCTTCCCCCTCATTAAAAAAAAAAAAAGATTAAGTGAATTCCCTTAAACCCAAAGTAATAGATAAATGATATCTAAATAGATAGATGATAGAGAGAGATGGTCTTTAAAAACTGAAAAAAGATACATGCTTATTATTTTTAAATGATTTATAAGCCATATAAAAGAATACAAAGAAAAATGCAATGAATCACTGAAAATCTCACTACCCAGAAGTCAGCATTAACATTTTATGCACAAAGCTTTGAGAGAGAGAGAGAGGTAGAGAGTCAGACAGGTAGAAAAATGAATGAGACACACTATAGAAGCTATTATTTTAGTCCAAAGTGTGCTATTACTTGATTTTGATAGAGGGAAAAGAAACTAAAGTGAAAATGAAGGAGTAGCTAACTTCAGCTAAATATTTCTTCACCTCAAAAAAAAGTTCATTATTAAAAGACCCCTCTCAAGTTAAGAAAAACAATTTCAATTAAGAGACTGGAGTAGGAGCTTTACAATTGTTTCCATTTTATACACTTATTAGTCACTCTGAACTGTGAAAGAAAGTGTGATTTGTACTTCTGCCCTCCTTTCTACCCCTTTTCTCCATTCCAGACTATGTTGCCAATGTTGTTTTTACTTTATCAGGATTTACAATATTTACATTCTGTTCTGCAACGAAAGTTCCCACAGTTGAATCTTAATCTAAATGGAATGAATGTTCATCACCGGTCCTCTTACAAGGAATCTCCTTTTCTCAGCATCTGACTTTGATTCATCTCTTGGCTGACTGAATTTTGTCATTGAGAACTTTCTCCAGTAGGGCTGGTGAGCTCTGTATCCCCAAATTCATGATTGGGATCAGCCCCTTGGTTGGTTATATTCTGGGGTTTTCTACCCTCTGAACTTTGTGCGTATTGTTTCATCCTCTTCATTTGACGAATGTTACCTTGGAGAAATCTGAGATTCAGACTGAATTTTCCCCCTGACATGACTTGCTTTTTCTGCCTAGGTTCCTAAAGTATTCTTATTTTATCCTCAAAGTTTGGTTGCTAAATCAGTGTATCTTAATGTCAACTATTCTGTATCAAGTCTTCTAGTCGATGGTGTGCACTTATAATCTGAATATTCAGTTCTTCCTTCATTTCAGGGAAGGCTTTCCCATGTTTCATACTTCAATAACTTTTTCTGTTCCATTTTTGGAACTTCGGCTTTAGGGCTGCCAACAATTATGCTTATGGTAGCTTGTCTTTGTCCTGTTAACTTCACTCTAATTGCTTTAGCATCTTTACCTTTTCCCATCACATTTACTCTTGCTATCTCAAGGCTTTCCTGCAGATTACTTTGGTTTTCAGTCATATCCATTCTGTGTTTTGCTGTTTCTAGTTTATTTATGACATCTGTAACGGTATTGTTGGCCCTTTATTATTTTTCCTTAGTTCTGTTATCTCCCTTTTCACCTCATTCTGTTGTTTTATCATCTTGTTTTTGGGTTCTTGTTCTATTGATTTCATACTATTATTAAGACCTTCTGTAACAGGAAGAACTTGCCAGGAGACTGCTTTTATTCCTTTGGTTGTGTTTCCTTTTAGATTGGGCTCTTTATCTATTTTTTGCATTCTGTCCTCCTTGTTCCTTTCCTTTCCCTCCCTCCCTCCCTTCTTTCCCTCTTTCCTTCCTCCCTACCTGTATTGTGGCTGTGGTCTGTGTGCCTAAGGGTCATGCCCTTTCCTTTGCTCTTCTACCTGCTGTGGCTCACACTGAGCGGACCTCTCCTTGCTCTGGAGTCGAGCCCCTTCCCGTCTTGGCTGGACCACTTTATCTTCCCCTGGGAGTCATAGTTTGAAAGCTGGCTGTTGTCTCCAAACCCACCCACCCCACTTCTGTGGCCTGGGGGGTGACTTGGCTGGGGCTGCCTACTGACCTTGATGGGACTGAGTGCTGCCTCTCCTCTGAGGCCCTGTTAGGAATCCTTCTCCAGCTAGAGGGCAGGGCACATCCCATCCTGTCGGCTCTGGTTGGCCCCCAACCTCAGCCCTGTACTCTGGACGACACCAAGCCATGGCAGCTCTTCTGGCCTCTCAGGTCTCATGGACGAGCATAGGGGTTTCTGCTTACAAAGATTTTCCCCCCAGACTTTTCCTAAGGCTACCTACTCACCCAACAGTCCACTTCTCTCAGATTGCAGTATATTCACGAGAATTCTTGGTGTTTGGCTGACCCGCCTTTTCTCAATACTAGTTTTGGACATGGGGTTAGGAGACATACCATTCACTCACTGCACCAGAATCTTGTTACTTCCCTTTGCTATCATATTTTAAGGTTTATAAAACGTCCTTGTTTGGTTGGACTTGAGCTGGTACCAGCATTCTTGTTTCAGTTTGTTTTGGCTTTTGTTCATTTTGTTAGTGGGGGGGGAATAGGATGGGGTGGAGTGATTCTGTGGTGGTGGCGTCACTTTGCTGCCCTAACTCAGAGATCCCCAGCCTTGCTCTGTCCACACCTCTCCCCTAAGAGCCCTTCTGTGGGCAAGACCCTAGCAGTCCCAGCCCCCATCCCTTTCAAGTCTCAGAGGTGAGACGGGGGCCCACAGGACCAGGCCTCAGCTCCGAGAGGGTATCCAGTCCACCCATTGAGTAAAGAGGGAGTGAGCAGGGAGTGTTTCATGGAGGCAGCATCAGAGGGACCTCAAATGCTTCACAAGAGAGCATCGGGCAGGGAAAGCATGAACCAAGGCATGGAGATAGGACAGCTGGAAACAATGATGAGGGAACAGGGTGGAGTGGGATTGTCCAGCTGGAGGAGTGCCAGCTGAAGGGAGCAGGAGGAGAGACGCAGGAGAGGAGGGCAGGCAGGGCCTAGGTGTGCAGCCTGGCCTGGGGGCTGCCCCTGCGTGTGACCAAAGCACTGAGCTTTCGTGTCTGGACTCTCAGGGATAGCATGGTGGGCAGGGGCGGGCACAGGCAGGGAAGGCTGGTTCCTACCTCCCCTCCCCATCTCAGCGCCTCCCAAGGAAACTTCTCTGACTGCCCCTCTCCCACCGCCCGCCTGCCCTGGTACCCCAAGAGGCTCCTGCTCTCTTCCCCACGGCCACAGGCCAGGCCTTGACCACGGCCACACTGACACACCACAGACCTGCCCCTGCTTGCCTCGTCACACAAAAACAGAACTGCACAGCTGCACACCATCATGCAAACTTGCACGTGATGGTGCAGTGACACGCTGTAGAGAGCACACTGTGCACATAGCCCCGCGCTGTCTGGCTCCCTCTGGGACCTTTGTCTCTGGTTCTCCTGAGAGCTTGCCCTGCCCCCTGGTGGCCACTCCCCAAGCCACTACACTTCTGGAAGGACCCAAACTCTCCACTCCCTTTGCAGCCTGGTTCCTGCTCAAAGAAGCTTCTAGCCTTGAGCAGCCTCCCCCCTCAGACTGGCGCTGTCATTACAGGCCCCCTCAGATGCACTCCCTCACAGACCGGCCTCTCAGATCAGCACTGTTAGGCAAGGCCTTCTCAAATAGGGTGACCAACTACCCCGGTTTGCCTGGGGCTGAGGGGTGTCCCAGGACTTGAGATATTCGGTGCTAAAACTGGGAAGTCCCAGGCAAAGCAGGACTAGTTGGAGATCCTATTCTCAGACCTCTGTGCCTTCAGAGTAGTCTCCTCAGACTGGTAGTCCCCTTCAGACGTTGCCTGCATCAGTCTGTCCCCTCAGATCGGCCCTTCCAAACAGGACCCCTTCAGCAGCATGCTCCAGACCGGCCTCTGCCAGACTAATCCTGTCACACAGGCCCTCTCAGACCCACTCACCTTCGGATTCGCCTTCCCCATCAGAGTGATCCTGTCAGATAAAGTCCCTTCCAGCCTCTGTCCTCAGACTGGCTCCATCAGACTCCCCTCCTCAGACCTCCTTCCCCTCTGCCCTCCTCTGAGGAGAGGGAAGGGATGTGAGGATTATACTGCAACCCTTCTTGCCCCCAGGGCTTTAGCCCTACATCCCCAGGCAGGTGCTACCATCTGAGGGTCATATCTCTATCTGTCCACGTCCAGTAGCTCTCGGCTGCAGGCAGATTGAACATGAGGGCCTCAAGCCGTAAAGACACACAGGTGCAGGACACAGGGCTGGGTTTGGAGCCAAGCATTCTGTTCTCTCCATGTGAGAATGAACTTTCTCGGAGCCCCAGCCTAGGGAGTTAGTGAGCTCACTGGCTCTGGGGAGCTCTCAAAGCCAGAGGCCGCAGGGAGGCATTCCTGCCGGGTGTCTGCCCACCACCTCCCTCTCTCCTCTCCTGGCCCGCTGCTGGGAGGCAGCCGTGGATGTGTGTGCTGATAGCTGCCTGCCCAGGAGAATGAAGGGCAGGCGGGTGGCCGAGAGAGGGCAGCAGAAGCCAGGACAGCCCCCGGCTCAGGCCAGAGAGCAGAGCAGCCACAGGTGGGGGTCTGGACCAGGGCAGGAGCACACAGAGAAGGGCAAAGAGAGGGAACTGCCAGAGTCAGGGAAGAGGAACAGAGACACAGCTGGGGACAGGGGCATACACACACAAACACACAGAGATAGAAACACAGAGAGAGACACAGAGACTCTTAGATGGGGACCAACCCCCAGAGACAGAGGGAGGAAGGCAGAAAAAGAGAAGATTGAGAGACAGGGAGGAGGACAGAGGCAGAGACAGGGCTGGAGACAGAGAGAGAGAGATGGTGAGAGAGACAGAGGGTAGCAGAGATAGGAGATGAAGACATACAGAGAAACACAAGGACAGGGACCAGGACAAAGACATGTTCAGAGACAGGCATAGGACAGAGACAGAGACAAGAAGGTGTTCAGCGAGAAGAGGACGGGCCAGAGACAAGTCAGTGTCACAGGAACAGGGCCCAGAGGAGGGTTCCCATCCCCAGTGCACCTTGAGGAGCAAGGAGAACTAGTGAGCTGAGAGGCTGGGCTGCGATGCACACCCGACCTGGGATCTAACCCCCTCCAAGCAGTGCACATCCTCCCACCCCCTCCCCAACAACACCAGCAGTGTTTTAATTCTTCAGGTTCTGATTTTGCCCTAAGAACTAATGTCTTTAGTCATCCCCAGCACCCCGGAACCACGATGAGATACAACAGATATGGAGGGACAGCACTCGGAAGCAGCTGCAGACAACAGTCAAGACCCTCCAAGGCCAGCAGCCTCTGTGAGGTCAAGGGCCAGGACCCCCAGGGAGAGATGACCACTCCCAGGCCCACGTCCAGTCTGGTCAGAGGCAATGACACTGCCCCTCCAGCCACCTCGGGGCTTGGGACAGGGCTGGGTCTCTCCCTTGGGGTTGGGGGCAGGGAGATGCCCCAGTCCTCCTCTCCGTTGGCCTCTGAGGCTCCAGCAGGCCCCCTCCCCTCCTTCTCCTCCCCAGGCCCCACATAATTGCTTTCCCATGTTGCTAATGGAGGCCAGATTGCTGATGCCCAAGCCCTGGGTGGGTGGCGGGTGGGTCAGGGCTGACCAAAGCTCTCAAGGCAGGAAGGCAGCACAGGCCAGAGACCTCCTAATTTCTGTCCCCCTAAGACAAGGACAGGGAAGCGGGAGGCTCAGACCCAACCCAGGAATACAATGTCCTTCACCCCCTATTCCCCTCACCCCTGCTGGACCTGGAGTGCAGGTTTCAGACCCGAGCCACACCTCACAGAGACCAGACAGGCAGAACTGGGGGTCCAGGCCACAGAGACAGGCCCACAGCCCTTCTCAGGATGTCCTTCCTGGGAGCCTCTTCCGGTGAATGAGGAGCCACATGCTCCCACAGCTGGGGCTGCTCAGCTTGAAAAGCCACAGGCCTCCACCCTGACACCAAGCCTTTGCTTTCCACGGCATCTCCCGCCTGGAACATGCTTCTCGTCTTCTAGTGCCCGGCCTGGAGGAGAGCCAGCCACCTTCACTCTGAGCCCCCCACCCACTTGGAGTCCTGTCCAGGCCTGACTCATCGATGCTCCTGGCACCGTGAATCCCTCCTCCCAGGGCATCATCCCAGGCAGGTGGCGAAACCAGCAAGGAATGCCCATTTTCTGACCCTGGTCTGTGGAGGAGGGTTTGAATCAGAGTGCATGTGTGACATGGGGGGCAGCGGTATGGTTAGTGGCGGTGTGGTGCTCAGTGCCTGCTGGGTGTGCATGGGCCAGCATGTTCATGGCTTCAACTCCTTCTCTCCTTGCTCCAGCCGCCCAGAACACAGCCAAGCCTGGCTCCCAGGTTGGGGCTCTGGCCTAACCCTTTGCCCTCAGCCCCAGGCCAGAGGTGCCTGCCAACTTGGCCCCAGCCTCAGGCATTCTCAGCCAAGGAGCTGCAGGGAGGTGGCTCCTACAAGGGGGGCTGGACCTGAGCGGGTCGGGGGCAGCCAGGGGCCCCTCCTCTGAGGAGAAATCAAAAAGAACCTGGAGTCCCAGTTTAGGGACTGGAAGGGTGTGGACAGGGTGTGGAGCTGGACCAAAGACCGAGTACCTTGTAAAGCCAAAGCCCATTCCTCCCCCACTCACACTGAGTCCTGACTGCAATCTAACCCTGGGGTAAACCTTATACTCCACACTGCCCGTCCTGAAGCACGAGTCCAGTTCCTAGTCACAAGCCAAGTGGCCTCCTTCAAGAAGCCTCCCTCCCTGCACCGGCCCAGGCCACTCTGCGCTCTGGGCCCTGGCTGAGTCCCAGGCCTGACCTGATAGAACCCTGGGGCTGTGTCTCCACGATGGCAGGGATACGAGCCCTCCACCCCGAGGCGGAAGTCTGGCCTCCTCCCTCTTGCATCTCTCCCCCGTGGGTACCCTTAGTGCTGCCCGGATTCAGCAGCCTCTGGGGCTGAGGGATGCCCCCGAGTGGGGCCTGCCGTGCTGGGACCCCTCATCCCCCACAGCTCTGGCCCTGGCCTCCAGGGCGTCCTACCCTCCAAAGACGCTGAAAGCCTCATCCCCAGACACAGCTGCCCGAGAGCGGAACTGCCTCCCCCACCTCTCTGGAGAGAGGTGACTCTCTCCAACCCCAGTTCCTTCCCTCCTCCAGGCCTGGAAGGCGAGGAATCTGGGGAGGAATCCTGGGAGGAGGGCTACCCTCCCAAAGTGGGTCTGTTCCGAGGACTCATGAAATGGTGACGTTTAATGAGAACTCCCCCACCCCCCACCCCTGTATATACATCTATAAAAAATTCAAATACAGCAAGTTACCATTGAGTCAGACTAGAAGGGACTGACAGGGCATTAAATACTGTGAGGAAGGAGGAGGAAAAGGGGAGGGTCGTACAAAATAGGGGCAGAGGTGGGGGACTGAAAAGTGTGGACACTGGGGGGAGGGGGATGGCTGGGCCCCCCCAGCATCAGGAGCTTATAATCTGATGGTGGCAACAGAGACCCTGGGACAGACAGGAGGCTGGGGCAGGAGGAGAAATGATGGATGTGAGGGGCTCCCCTCAGGCCCCCCAAGGGCTCCTGGGAGTCGCTGGCATTGGAGGGTCCAGCCCGAGGGGGCAGGTTTGGGGTGGGGGGTCTTTGGTGGGTGGGTTAGCTGCACAGCCCCCTTCCCTGAGGAAGGGAGGAGGGGCAGCACGGTGTGGCAGGGCTGGGGGCGGCAGGCCCGGGCCTGCCGGGGTCTCTACAAATTGTGTCTGAAGAGAATGCAGAAGGTCCTCCTGCCCGTGTGCAAAATAGAAACCGGGGTCTTCGGGCTCAGTGCCGGCCTCTTGCTCCTCTGCAGGTGCGCTGGCATGTCCTCACGGGATGCCGGGCTCTGGGGAGAAAGGGCAGGGTGCTGTGAGGGACGAGGGTGGAGTGGGGGCCCCTCAGGCTCCCCCCTGCTGCCCAGCCTCACTCGACTTACCAGATCAGGAGACTGCTGGCAGTGGCGGCGGCGGCAGCCAGGGCCAGAGTGAGAGGGACACTGATGAAGAGGGGTGCTGAGGGCCCTCCGCCGCTGCCCAGCTCCCCGGGGTCACAGATCTTCGTGGTGGGCGGGGGGGCCAGTGAGCTGGTGGTGCTGGTCGTGGTCTCTGGGGAACATGGGGGAAACTCAGGGCAGGGCCAGAGCCAGAGTCCCACCCAGATCAAGGGCTTCATGAGGCACACCGTTCCTGCTTCCTGTGTCAGACTGGTGCTGCCTCCCCCATCAGACAGTCCCTGCCTCCTCTCTCAGACTTGCCCTGCCTCACCTATCCGGCAGATCCTGCTTCCCTAAGTCCCACACATACCCTGGTCCCGACCAACAATGTCCAGACAGCAAGGACCAGGAACAGCAGGTGCTGGACAGACCAATGGGAGTGTGGCAGCCACACAGAGCGTGGAGACCCCTGGGGCAGAGGCTCCAAGTGCCAAGAGGAGCTGGAGGGAGCACAGGGGGCGGGCTCACCGGGGGCCTGGGCCTCGGTGGTGAGGTGTCGTGGCTCCTCAGTCCAGGGCGTGGCATGGGCAGCCACGCTCCAGTCACTCCAGGTCCCGATCTCATTGTCCTTGGCCGCCACCTGGATGATGTACTCCTTCCCCGCGTAGGCGTCTGTGATGGTGTGCGCTGTGCCGTCCGACAGCTCCACCTGCAGCCAGATGGTGGGGTGGGGAAAATACGGGCAGATGGACTCTGGGGGTCAGGGCAGTGAGCCCCCCCCGGAAGAAGTGGGAACACTTGTGGGGAGAGAGGACTGAAAACACCCCTGGAGGGGATGAGGACTTCCGTGATGGGTGAGGGGGCACACGCAGATATTGAGAATATTCCCACAGGAGAGTAAAGACATCTCAGGGAGGAGACCCCCCCCCCAGAGAGGGAAGACGGTCCTGAGTGAGGATCATCTGTCTTTAAGGAGATTGGAAGCACCCTGACGGGAGAATAAGGAGGACTTGGCCCCAGTGTCTCCACCTTGCTGTCACCGCAGCTCTCTCACTGACCCCAGCCTGAGTCCTGACCTCACTCCAGTCCCAGCTGGAGGGGACAAGAGTAATGGGGTGAGAGAAGGAATGGTGTTGAGCTGCCCTCTCCCACCCCATCAAGAAGCAGTTTAGAGGGAAGGTTACAAACACAGACAGGGAGCCAGGCTGCCTGAGTCCAAATTTTGGCTCCAACACCTACTAGCTAGGTGACTAAGTTACTTAACTTCCACATGCCTTGCGGTCCTCATCTGTAAAATGGCGTTAACGATCTCTCTCACAGGGTTATAATGAGGACCCAGGCACGTGGTAAGCACCGAGCAGACTTCAGCCAGCTCTGTCATCATCATGGGTTCCGGCTCAGAGCCTGGGTTCCCAGATGCCCAGCGCACCCTCCAGCCTGGCCCCAGCTGGGCCTCCCCCTCAGGAAGGCCTCAGTGCGGTTATCACCCTGCCTGAGGAGGAAAAGGGGCAGGGAGGGGGCAGCTCCCGGGGCTGCAGGACAGGAGACAGCTGCTCCATTTCCTCCTGGAAGCATCGCCACTGCCCCTAGCCCCGCCCCGGCCAGCTCCATCCTGCTGGTCTCCCCCCAGCCTCCAGGCTGGCCTGCCTGTCCGGCGCCCCTCCCAGGCCCAGGATGGGCTCTGGTTCATCTCAGCGGCACCCGCTGCCTCATTAAGCCGCCTCGTAAACAGGGGCAGCCGGCAGGGGCGGAGGGGGGGCCGCTGTGGGCCACGTCTGGCTTCAGGGCTTTTTGGTCCCTGTTCCAGTCTTCCCCTAAGAAAACCAGGGTCTGGGCTACCTGACCAGACAGGCTGTGAGTACATGTACGTGTGTGTATGTGTATCCACGTATGTGCGGCTGGGTCCCAGTGGAGTGAGAAACTCTCCCCATCCCCCCAAGGTCTGTGGTCCTGAGGTGGGAGGTAGTGCTACAGGCCAGGGTGGGGGTGAGAGCCCTTCTGGGCCCAGACCTGGGCTCAGGAAGTCCTCCTACCAGCCCTGGAAGATCAGTGGGCCCCAGAGACTCTCCACTCCTGGAGTTGGGGCCCAGTTCCACCTCTGGCCCCCAGTTCCCTTTGGCTCTGCAAAGACCCCCTCTGGCTGAGCAACCCCAGCTCATTCGGCTCCTTCTCCCTCTTGCCAGGATTTGGCCACCGGCCCCTTCTTGGATTCTGTCCCCCAGATCTCCACATCTATCTTTCCCCAAAATGAGAGAGCCATGGGGAGCAGATCAAATTAGCACATCATTGGTGGACTTACGGTGGGCAACCATGCCTCCAGGAATGTGGTCTAAGAGCCCAGTGCTCTCCCGGAAGCCACATCTCCTAGGCCTGCGCCTTTCTTCCTAGGTTGTCACTAATCTCTTAATCCACCCCCTTAAAAGAATGGCTCCACAACTGGCAGGAATTCCCTGGTTGCTGGCATCTGCCTTGCCGAGGCATCCTCCATCCAGTCTGCGGCAGCAGATGTCAAACATGCCCTCGAGGCCTTCCTGCTGAGTTAGGCCCACAGCAGAAGATGCAGGGAACCCAGGCTCGCCCAGCACCCGCTGCCCCCATGCATACCGAGACAGCCCCTGTCAGGCCTCACGGTGCCCATTCCTGTGCAACTTCTGGCCTGCCTCTCTCACTTCCTCCTGAAAATCCAAGTGATGTTCTCCGCTCTCCCCGCCACACTCCCTCCCAATCATACACCTGCCTCTCTCCAAGATCAAGGATCAGGGAGAGTAGATTCTGTTTAGAGCAAAATACAAGTTCAAAAGAGCCATAAATCTAGCCAACCCCAATGCCAATGTGACACGGAACAGGGCTAACATGTGCCACAGGCCAGGCATGTTCCTGACACGGAGCCCGTGTATTTTGCTTTGCCCATGTAAGTGTGGAGGTCAGTTCTGCCCATGGTGTGGGCCAGGATGTGGTCTTGGCATGTTAGTCACAGGCATGTAGGGATCATGGTTCCTGCTGGGGACCACGTGTGTGCGTGCATGTTCCCGTGTGTGTGTGTGGTGGGCAGTGTGCCAGGTCCACTGCAAGGCGTGTGCGCCGCGACGCGCAGGGCTGCTGCCTGTAGCTCGTTAGCAGGGGAGGGGGGCTTGTGAAACTAGACCCTGGTTATTAGCAATGCATTAGTCGCGGGCAGCTAGCCAGGCGGGAGGGACTCCGGACTCTGTCAGGGAACACATGAGCAGCCTTTGTTGGGGCCAGGCCTGCAACCAGGACAGGCGCCCTAGAATCGAATTACGCACTTTAAAGACCAGCCTGGAGAGGGGCATGAGGAGGTGGGGCTGGAACCTGGTGGACTTGAGGGGGGAACAGGTTGACCCTGGGTGCCAACTTGGGTTGCCCTGGGGAGCACCCTCCCAGCCCCAGTCCTAGCCCACAGACCTCAGGGGCCACACAGCACCCACAACCCTATGGGCCCCAGGGCTCGCAAGGAGAGAGAAACCCAAGTCTGCCCCAAACCCCTGGCTGCTCCCCAGAGCTCTCTATTGTAGCTTGATCAACATTCCAGACCACAGCCTGACCCCATACCACCCTTTTCCACTGCTCGGTTCCTGGCCCATACCACCTTCTGATCCATAACTTTAAGCTGACCTCTAAGCTAGACTTGACTCTGGAGCCATAACACTAGTCATGGCCTGAGATCACACCCTGGACGAAGCTTGACTCCACTGCCTGATTCTGACCCCCTGCTCCCATCTGTGAGTCCTTGACGACAGGGACTATCCTGCCCCTTGGGCCCAACACAGGCCCAGAGTGTAAGAGGGAGATGTCTGATCAGGGCTGAGAGCCAGATGTAAGAAAAGAGAAACATTGCCTGCCCTGCCTGCCATCTGCCTCCTTGCATTTCTCTCCACTGCCCTGGGGAGCCACAGAGATAGATGTGTTCCCAATGCCCTAATGAAGGTCGCCAGGAACCCCTAAGGGCCTTAGATCAAGACATTTCCTTCAGCTCCATCCATCCTTCCAGGCCCACCTGGCCCCTTCTTCCCCAAGAAAGCCTCTCTGATTGCCCTCAGGCTCACACTGGAGCAGCTATAGCAGTAGGGATATGAGGACCTCCCATGCCGTGTGGCTCTGATTCAGGCTCTCGGGATCTGGGCAGGGCAAGGGAGGGCACTCACATGCTGCCACTGGTCCAGGATGAGGGGCCGATAGCGCAGAAAGAACTTGAGAGGAAAGGACTCAGGGTCAGGCCAAGTTGAGGGGGTCTGCCATGTCACCTCGAGCCGGCGAGGGTTGCTGGGCACTGGCCGGGCTACCACGTTTTCTGGAGGGTCAGGCTTCACTGTTCAGTAAACATAGGTTCATTACCACACTGATCTCTGAGAACAACCCCACTTTGTCAACCCCAGCCACCGTCAACCAATGCACATCGTCAATCATCATCACCACCATGGTCGCCATTGTTCTTCTCTGTTGTCAGTTCTGGCACCACCATTAACGGCCGTCTCATTACTCCACCTTTCACATTCCTGTCATCACCAATGACTGTCACTATAGTCACCGTCACCAGCTCATGATATCAACATCATAAATTTCATCCCGTCATCCCCACCCCATCCTCATGATGACCAGCATCCCAACTACTAAGCCTACATCCTTCTCTACCATCACCCCATCATCACTGGGTCCACTCCCTCCGGCCTCATACACTCCCCGCAAGCTTGGCTTTTCACCGCAGCTTTTCCACTTCCAAACTTGGACACATCCTCTCTTTAAAGAATCTGAGTTTGAAGCTGCTCTGTGGGTCAAGATTAAAAGACAGCCCACAGGTGGTACAGATCAGGGTAGGAAGTAGGCTGAGGATCTGATGGGAACATTTCAGGGCCCATTCATGTAGAAACAGTCTGGTTGGGGACTCAGCCATGGAGTGGGATGGGACAGGGGCAGGCAAGGGGTCTGGCTGGGATGGGGCAGGGGGAGGAAGAGGATCTGGCTGGGATGGGGCAGGGGGTGGCAGAGGGTCTGGCTGGGATGGGGAAGAGGGAGGCAGAGGATCTGGCTGGGATGGGGCAGGGGCAGGCAGAGGGTCTGGCTGGGATGGGGAAGAGGGAGGCAGAGGATCTGGCTGGGATGGGGCAGGGGCAGGCAGAGGGTCTGGCTGGGATGGGGCAGGGGGTGGCAGAGGATCTGGCTGGGATGGGGCAGGGGCAGGCAGAGGGTCTGGCTGGGATGGGGCAGGGGGTGGCAGAGGATCTGGCTGGGATGGGGCAGGGGCAGGCAGAGGGTCTGGCTGGGATGGGGCAGGGGGTGGCAGAGGGTCTGGCTGGGATGGGGCAGGGGGTGGCAGAGGATCTGGCTGGGATGGGGCAGGGGCAGGCAGAGGGTCTGGCTGGGATGGGGGTTGGGGAGAAGGCAGTATCTGTCCCAGTCCTGTCTCCTGTTCTGACACCTCATTCATCACAGGCCGTAAGGAAGCCATTAGCATGGGGGGGTGGAGGCTGCAGCTGCACAAGGGTCTGGCCCAGCCTGCCCCCCTCCCCCTCCTGCATGCTCTGGGAGCCAGAGAGACGATGGGAAGAGCTGCTGGAGAGGTCTCTTGGCCCCTGCAGGTAAAGGACATTCACTCAAATGTTCACAGGTATATACATGCCATGTGTACATGTACACCCTAATACATGCCACATATACCAGTGCACGCATGTGAACATTGCCACGAATGCTCACATACACCTCTGGCAAACATCTGCTCACACACTCCCACTGGCATATGCAGCAGGGATTTTCCACCCCTTCCACGCACCAATGGTGAACTCGTCGAAGGTGATGGCGGTGGCGTTGTGGCCCAGGGCATTACTGACACTTATGGAGACCTTGTACTTGACGGTGGAGAACAGGTGCATGTAGCGGATGTGGCAGCGGTTCTTGAGGGCTGGGTCCTTCTCACAGACCATAATTTTGGAGCCATGCCTGGAGAGGGGTGAAGCCCAGGCACTGTTACCAACATCAAGGGGCGGGTAGGGCAGAGGTTGGGGGAAGGTCAAGCCCAAGGCTGGGCTAGAATCTGGACAGAGGGCACGGAGGGGCTGGGGGGAGAGGTCAGAGATCAGGGTTGGAAGCGGGTCACAGGCGCGTCTACTCACAGTACAGTCACATTGAAGGTGTTGGGGATGTAGGTGGGAGCAGGCAGATGCCAGCTGCAGTAGAAGCCCTTGGGGTAAGTGTTGGAGCGGCAGCTGAGCACGGGCTCCCTCGGGGGCACTGGGGGTGAGGACAACACGGTCAGGTCATTCCTGGAGTCCCCAGTCCCTTGCACTGGTGCAGGGACAGGTGGGCCCCAGAACCTCAGCTCTCCCCCTTCAACCCATCAGCAATGCCAGAGGCTGGGGGGGAGGGCGGGCTGTCAGCGAGGGTCTGAGGCTTCCCAGGCCACAGAGAGCCAGATGTTTAATTAAAGAAAAACAAGGGACGTATGGAGAGGGAGCGCCCCCACCTGCTCCATGAAGGCGGGAACTGTGGGGAGCAGGGGGCTGCGGGCCTCAGCTCATCAATCACAGGATGGAGGTGATGTCTGGGGGAAGCGGCCCCAGCCCCACATCTCCTGCCACATTGCGTCCATTTCCAGAGGAGGACTGTGCAAGAGGCCGAGGGGGGTCTTGACTGTGCCCTCTGGCTGGTGGGGTGAGCAGGGTGCACTCCCTGGAGGAGAGACATCCCAGGCTTTCCCTCCGGAGAGAATGGGAAGCACGAGGGCAGGGCTGGTGGCTCCACGGGAACAGCAGCACTGGGTGGCTGTTCACATGCGTGTATGTGTTGTGTGTGTATCTGTGCGTGATGTGAATGAGTGACATGGGATGGAATGTGGGGACATATGCAGGAGTGTCTGTGTGTGGCTCTCAGAGCACATGTCTCTGAGTGACTGAGTGCTCCCTTGGTGTGTACCTCACCTCAGTCCCAGCCCCCAGCTTCTCCATCACAGACCCTTTAAGGAGCCCTTTACGTGGTCAGCAGCTGCCTTTACTCTGGGAACTGGGGAAGCCCAGAGAGGGATGGGGACCTGCCTGAGGTCACACAGCAAGCTAGAGCTGGTTGGTACTAAACCCCAGGATGGGCATACCTACCTACATGACTATACACACATACTTGGGAAGTCCTCTCTGCTATCTAACCACACTCGTTTTGCTGCTGCGAGCACTTAGTCCAGCTGTCCGACCCTTGGGCATTGGGTAAGGCGTGAGGACAGCCAGCTCAGGCTCCTGGAAGGAGGCAGCTTCTGTGATCTGACCCAGGCAAGGAATGTCCATCTGTGGCTCCGGGGACACTGACACCTCCCTCCTGTGCCCCCCCACCCCGCCCCCTGCCTGACAGGTGGACAGGAAATGGGAGGGGGGCAGCTCAATAAGCCAGGGACGGTGAAGGGGAGTGTATGTTTCTGCTTTGCTGAGTGGCCGTGGTGACACTTGGGGAACTGTGGGCTTTCATCCACAGCGTGCACGTGACTGTGAGTGGCTCTGTGTGACCGTGTACGTGTCCAGTATGTGTGAAGTATGTCTGCATTGGGGCCGAACCCCCAGGGCCCAATCTGGCTTTGCAGCAGGAGAGACAAGGGGGTCAGGGAGGCACCCAGGGAAGCTTGAGTGTGGCAGGTGGAGTGGGCGACGCTGTGGGCAGAGGGGGCTCCAGCCCCAGGCTTGCAGGGGAGAACTGGCGCCCAGCTGAGCCTCCACAGGGGTCCACCGGAATTCTGCCCACTGCTGTCTGCCTCCCCTGGGAAGCCTTCCTGGCCCCGTGTCCATCTGACGTCTGCTCGACGTTCATCCTGTGTGCCTCTCGTATCCCTTCCCTCTCTGCCCAGGGGCACAGAGGCGTGGGGGTGGGGTGGGGGGCGGCCAAGGACACAGGAAGTGCCTTGTGGGGGCCTGTGGGCCAGGCCAGAGTTGGCAGCCACCCCAGGAGGAAAGGACATTCCGAGGTCGGCTAAGAAGCCTCCACTGCCCCTCCCGCCACCACCCTCCCTGACCCCCGGCTTCAGAGGAGAAGGGCGCTGGGGGGTGGGGGGGACTGAAGCCTGCAGAGTCAGCTCCCTGCTGCCTCGGACTCTTCTGAGGGCAGGGCGGGCCATGGCACTGGACTCACAGGCCAGCCCCCTCCCCCGGCCAGCCTCCCCACTGACCAGTTTCCTCCACTCCCCTCTGACCATCCTCCTCTCTCAGACCAGCCTCCCCTCTAAACCAGTTCCCCTCTCTGACTGGGCAGGTCATGGGGGGCCGGGGGACCAGGCCCAGCTTTGTCTGTCATCTGGCTACTCCTGCCTGGCCCTGGGCCCTGAGGAGGGAAGGGCTTGGGTTTCCTGACAGGGACCAGGTTTCTCAGAGGGAAAAGGAGGAAAGAAAAACAAAGAAAAGGAAGAAAAGGAGTGACTTGCTGCAGCTGGAGCCCAGCTGAGGGGCCGGGTGGGTGGAGGTGGGAGTGCAGCGAGCGACCAAGTGTGAGGTTGTGGGACAGTGTGCAATTTAGGAGGCCTGTTGTGAGTGTGCTGCAAGTCCGGGGAGAAGCTGATTTTAAGAGATTGCGATTGTGAGGCTGTGTGTGTAATTCTGAGAGGCTGCACGTGTGTGACTGGGGCTCCGGGCAGTCGCCTAACTGCGACTGGCTGTGTGTGACTGGATGACTGCATCCGTGTGTGACTCAGGGCGAGGCTGTTTGACTCCGGGACTGTCTGTATGTGTGGGGCCGTGTGGCAGAGGTCCTCTGTGAGAAAGTGTGCAAATGCATCACCATGTGTGAAACAGCGACGGCAGGACTACATACCTGACACACTGGGTATGAGACGGAACTTAAGCCTGAATGTATTTTTCAAATTGCAGGTGTGGCAAAGTGCCCAGAATTCCAAGTGTGTTCACACGTATGAGCTGAACACCGTGTGAGAGGCTGTGTGCGAGCAAAGCCCATATGCACACATGTCATAATCACATGCAGGCATGCTCCTGGATGCCCACACTTCCAGAGTTGTCCCCGTGGGGGCTCCTGAGATGCCCAAGTGACAGCCTCAGCCTGTGGCAGGGTGTCCCTGCGTCCCACGCAGGGCCGTGTGTGCATGCGTGCGTGTACCCGCGCTGGCCCAGGGTTTGTTTGTTTTCCTCCTAATTGGCTTGTTTTTCCATGTCCAGCCCACCAAACCGCATGTTTTTCCTCTCATCTCGCCAGCCCGCCTGGGCTGGAGCCCCCGGCACGCACGAGGTCTGCCCATCGGCTCTGAGAGGAGGAGGGGCAGGCTGCCCACACCCCTGGCCAGGCCAGATCAGGCCGGCGGGGCGAGGTGACCCTTCCAGCTCCAGCCCTGTCCAGGCCCCACCCACACTCCTCCTCCTGCCTGGCATTCGAGGCCCATGTCCTGTCCCAACCTTAGCTCATGACATCCCTCGAGGCACCGCAACTTCTGGACTCCCAAACGCCCACCTTCCACCCATCTCCTCTCCCCAGTTCTTCTTCAAACACAGGCTGCTCTTTCCTTTCCCACCAAAACAGGGCTGGGGGGAAGCAGTGCTGACCCACGAGGGTCTGGAGTTTCTGTCCTGACCAATCAAATACAAACACTTTAAAACTGGACGAGGAACTGTCTATCTAAAATCAGTCAGTTAAGCTCTGATTTATTTTAGCTCAAAATCAGAATCACACTGAATCAACAGTGTCTAAGTAAACAGAAAGATGCTGCTGAAAGGAAGCTTGTGATCCTGTTTCCTAATGTTGGGGGTCCTTTCTTCACCCTGGGTAGGGGCCTCCTTAGAGATAATTGTGACCGTCCACCTGAGGGCAGAAGGTGGGTTGGGAGAAAGCAATTCAGGGACCAGCCTGCTTAAGGGGACTTTCAACAGAATATTTTTATGATCAGCTTCCCTTGGAAATAGAGACATGAAAATTTTGTATGTTTAGGATAAATATTAAATAATTTTTGGTTTGAATGACCCACAAATCAGGGGCAACTCTGTCCTGTTCTCTGAGTGCTGGCGAGAAGGATAATTTGATATTGAGTGTTGCCAAACCCAGTCTCTTGTTACTAATATAAAGTGACTGAAACAATCATGATTAATGTCCCCTGTTCCTCTGACCAACTCTTTAGAAGGAAACAAGGCAATGAGAGATAAGTACCTGTTACTAATGCTACTGCCAATTCATGGGCAGTTCTCCTCTGACAGGTGAGGCCTGGGGAGCGGTCAGCACCATATACATAAAAGGTCCGGGCTCTGGTCACAAAGGGCAGCTGTGGGCATGTCCTGTGGGTATGGCTACAGACATCACTTATAGACCCAATTCCCTTTCAATGACCTCTCAAAGAAAATCAAGTCATCAGGAATGAGGGCCCAGGGTCACGAAGGCTCAGCCATCACGGCCAGCCTTGTCCAGCCTAAGGACTTCTGGGACTCAGACTGAGAAGACAAGGGTGTGGGTGACTTGTGCCAAGTTGGCCTCGTCCTTCTTCCATGGCCTTTCCCTCCATGTATGGGCCCAGGGCTAGGCTGAGTGGTCCACTTCTAATGCACCCTGTGGTGGGCCAGGGAGGACTCCGCTCGGCTGGTCCTGCATTTCTCAAGCTGGCCGACAGGGGTCACTCCACCCCGGCTTGCAATTAAGATGTTTTGTTATGACTGCCATCTCTCCAGTTTCAGCACATACAAAGGCTTTTCTGTGGGGAAAGGAATATCCCAAAACATGCTTTCACCCCTCCTCTAGCCCCACTGATGAGTCAGTGTTTTTGTGGAGGACCCTGAGCAGCCTTCCAGCCTAATATTCCCCGCGGGGCCACACCAACCTCCTGACAATGGGGAAAGGGCCTGCCCCAGGGTCCCTCAAGCATCTCCTCCCCTCAGCAGCTCCCAGGGAGTAAGGAAACCATCCTCGTATGGTGAGGGGCACCATCCAAATCGGATGAGGCTAGAGAAGCTTGAGAGTTTGGTGCAGGAAGAAAAGAAATGAAACTATTTTCAGAGTATTTATTCTGTCAGTGGGTGCCTCTGGCTGAGTGAGGGCCCAGCCAACCCTCAGCAACACCAACAACCTCGCCATCCCGGCTTCTCCAAACCCCACTTCTGAATCACACTCACCTGCTCTTCCTTCTACCTTCCTGCTGGCTCCTTCTGCTCCCTCATCTCTTTATGGGGCTCGTTTCTTCCGTCAACCCCTTATACAGTAACGGTCTTCAGGGCTTGGTGCTGGGTCCTCTTCTCTCCTCATCCCACAGTCTCCCCCTTGGCCATCTCACCCCCTCCCAAGGAATTAATACTGACAACGTCCCCAAATCCCAAATTCCCACTTCCAGCACAACCCTCTCCCCAAGTCCCAGACTCTCAGATCCACTGGCTACCAGCCATCAGCTCCTGGTTGTCCCCCAGGGACCCCAACCCAACATGTCCGTAGTGGATGGCAGTGCCGCAGATCCCTCACCCATACCCGCTGCCCACAGTTATTTGCCTAAGAGCTTTCTTTGGCCACCAAAACCTGCATTGCCTGCCGGGGCATTGGGCCAAAAGTGCTGGGGAATTAAAGCATCCCCACCCCCAACCCTTAGTGCAGGCATCTGAGCTCCCTCTCCCCGCCACCGGCAGAAGAATGCCAAGGCACATGTTCTGTCTGGGCTCCCAGAGTTCCCCTAGGGGGTTAAGTTCCAGCTGCCCAGTAGCAATGGCTAGATAACTTCCTCTATTGACTAATTTCACTTCCTTTTTCTATCACTTTCCCATTCCCTCATGATGTTTCTGTTGCCTGCCAAATACACTACTTGCTTGCGAATTCTCATCTTGGGATCTGATTCTAGGGAAACTCAAACAGAGACACTGCACAAACAGAACACGCCACCTTCTCCAACCGACCCTCCCACTTTGTCTCTTGCAGTGATTGGGACCGCTAGCTGTCTTGACTCCTCCTAGTCTCTACTCTCCTGTCCTCCCTACCTCCAATCCATCACCAACCCCTGGAGGTCCAGTCACCCCCTCTTAACTTCCCCAACACGGTCCTAGGTCCCCACCATCTTTCCAACATCCCAGCAACAGCCTCCTTTCTGCCCTGGCTTTGAACCATCCACCTGCCCCTCTTCAACACAGTGTGAGGGATCTTTTAACAACATGACCTTGATCATGTCACTCCCAAGCTTCTAGGATCATGATCTGTCCCATCCCCTCCTTTAGTTCCCTTCTGCCATTTACACCAAGCCAAGTGGCCTTTTCATGCCCTCTCAGTGTTGAGGGGCCTATGGTCCCCCTTAGCTCTCTGCCAGAAACAACTTTTTCAATGTATCTTCCAAATCCTCCAAGTCTCTATGTGCCATGTACTCCAGGAAGTCTTCCTTCTTCCCTGGGGCATCCTGGAGTGCCCATACCTATACCTACATCACCACATACCCTGTTTTCTTCCCTAAGACCCTCAAAGGTAGCCCCTGTGAGAGCACACAGTGGAGTGAGGCCACTCCAGCTCAGAGCTGTGACCCTAGGATTCTTCCCCACCAGGCCCCAGATGGGCCATGCCCTGCCAGCCCTCCTCTGACCATCTTGTCACAGGGAACAGGATTTCAGGATCTCAGAGACCTCCGGTGTGGGTGGGATACAAATGCAATCCGCAGGGGTCTGGACTCAGTGGGTGACACTGGGCTTAGAGGTCAGAAGAGCAGAACAGGATGGGACCAGAGGGCGCTGCAGCCATCCCCACCACCACCAGGAAGGGGACTTGACCTGGGCCAAGGGTCTGGGCCTCATTAACAACCCCCTTGAGGGAAATGGAAGGTCAAATGAGGGCTTGGGAGAAACACTTACAGCCCACATGTAGGAGGACTTGGTGGCGCAGGTGCCATGAGTCACGGTGGAAACAGGCGTAGAGACCGCTGTGGCCCAGTTCCAGGCCACGGAGCACAAGCTGAGAACCGTTGAGCAGGTCAGGGGCCAGGTCTGTCCCATTCACCCGCCACGTCACAGCTGCATCCCAGTTTGCTGTCCCACACGGCAGAGTCACGTCTGAGCCCAGGCGTTCGTACTGCACATGGGGTGTCTCTGTTGGGGGCGGGGAAGGCACAAAGCAAAAGTCACAGGTCACAGCCCTGCCCAGCGCCCCCGGATGAACGTGCATGGATGAGAACCTGTGAGTGTGCACAAGTGAGGAGTCCAGGCTGAGAGGCTCTGTGTCTGACAGTGTGTCTCGGGGAGATGAAGGGTGTGCACAATTCCTCTGTGGCTGGAAAAGGATACAGGGATGTGAGTGTCTCCAAATTCGTATGTGTATGTCTGGGCGATCCTGTGTGTGTTTGTGTTTGTGTGTGAGAGAGAGAGAGACTGTGCAGAGTGCTGGGAGAAAAGACCCAGTTCACCTCCAGTCCCAGGCCCTTTTCAAAGTTTTCCTGACCCTCATGACCCCAATCTCTTACCACCAACAGGCCCAGCCCCAGTCACTAACATCTGCTACCCAGGCAAGCTGGAGCCAAGAGGTGTCACTCCTGAACTCCTTTTTCCGGCTCTTCCCATCTCTTCATCTTCCCCATCATTGTCTCTTTCTGTCTTGCCTCTCTCCCTCTCCCTGACTCTGGCCCCCTTGACAAGACCCCCCCCCCAACCATCCAGAGCTTGGGCAGCAGCAGGAGAAGGTAGAATGGGCAGGTCCAGGACGGCAGCCCTCGGGAACACCTGGCAGCTGTCAACTTCATGAGGCAGGAACTGCTTGTGGTGAGGGGAGTGCTGGGACTGAGGGAGCTCTCTGACCATTTCTCTCCTGCCCCCAGGAGGGGCCTGTCAGAGCCAAAAGCAAACCCCAGCCCTTGCCTCGGCAACCCAGGCGTGATGGACTGAGCCCAGGAGACCAGAGTGGAAGGGTGGGAGGGAGCACCTGTCCAGAGGCAGCGCTAGGTGGGGGAAGCGAGTGGGACAGAGAAAGTCCAAGACACCGATCTACAGACAGCAGCAGAGAATCAGGCGAGCAGAGCCCCGAGATGTGAATCTACTCTCCTCATCCTGCCCCACTGAGCCTGGGAGGACAGATGCTTCCCTGGTCCCAGCCAGATCTGCAGAGTGAGGTTGGGAGGGGCAGAGTGAGGGGTAGGGGGCAGAGGTGGTGGTGGGGCTGCGGGATCCCTCGTTAACACTCGCTCACATCTCCCCTCCAGAGAGCCACCCTGCTGAGTTGGGGGATTTTCAGAGGCAATTCCTGTTAACGAGCCAATTAAGTTGGGCCAGTGGCCTCTTAATTAGACTTGTTAACACCACCAGGACTGCAGGCGGTAGGGATCCCCCTATGCCGCCAGCCACCCTCTTCCCTCCTTCGCAGCCCCCTCACCGGTACTGCTTTTCTCTGTGCTGGAACATCTGTCCCTGTTTGCTGCCTCTGTCGCCCTCCCTGTGCCAAGGTCCCTCTGTGTCTCCAGGCCTCTCTCCCACAGCCTGCCTCCGTCTTGCCCCTCTCTGAGCCTCCCTGTCCCTGTCAAAGGAGAAGGAAGCAGGAAACCCAGCCAGCCCCGACCACTCGTCTGTGGGGCCTGGGACCAGCCGAACAGAGGATGAACAGGCGGAAGGGCGGTGGCTGGGGGCCTTGGAGGCCACAGCTGTGAGGCTGGACCAGCGACTGAATGGGGGCCTCCCTCTGACCAGAGGCCCAGTGTCCGAGGAGCAAGCCACAGAGCACCCCCAATCCTCCAGTCCTAGCCACTGAGCCCCTCTCCTGCCTCCCTTCCAAAAACCTGGAGCTTCCAGGAAACATGCCAAGCCCCTCTCCCTGCACACAACGCCCACCCCCGACCCCAAGCAGAGACTGCATCCTGCTGCCTGAGGAGGGGGCTGAAAGCTGACAGTCGGGGAGGGGGCGTGGCCATCACCAACCCAGCAGCAACACTGACCAACCATGGCTCAGAGCGACCCGGCCCCAGGATGGCCCTATAACGCTGGGGGGCAGGCACAACCCCAAGATGAAGAACCAACCCAACAGCACAACCAGTGCAATGGCAGTGGGGTAACACGGAGGGAACCCTGTCCGCCTCACAAAGGAAATGGAAACACAACTTGACAACAGTGACAAACCAGCCATGTAAGGGCAGGGCAGGAATGGAAAAATGACAACACAATGACAGAAGACAACTCCAGGCCACAATGCAGAGGCGGAGGGGGTAGCATGACATGACAATCACACAGAGTCACACCTGCTATAATAACACAACAATGGCAATACACACAGCCATGCAACAGCTCCAAAGACAGCAGTGATTTAATCCTTTGTCTCTGGACAGTTCTCCTCCCGCCCCATGGGTGCCCCTACTGGTGTGCTGTCCATTTCAGAAATTAAATCAAGCAGCAGGGGGAGGATGGGGTTCTTGGCCCTGACGCAGTGACAAATGCTCCAAAGGAATCAGCTGTGAAAAGGTTGTTAGAAGCCAGGATGAGAGACAGAGACAGGATGAGGTCATGGACATGGAGAACACAGAGGGACAGAGCTGACGGCTCCCTCACACCTGCGCACACGGGCTCACATGGGGACCACATGCCGGAAACAGTCCCCCCGGCGTCTAAGCAACTTCACATCGCCACACATGTAGGACGAGGACAGTCACCACAAAGCACACACAGGAAACCATCCACAGGGTTGCAGCTGCACAGGGACACTGTCCCGCTTCAAGGATGGTGACACCTGATAAAAGGTCACATGCAAGAACAGGAAGGGCAAAGTCACCCAGAGGCACAGTTACCCACGGGGATGTGGTCTCACACACAGGGAGAGAGCCTAACGGGACACAAACACACAGAGATAGAAACAGAGAAACTAAAAACTACCACACACGGGGTAAAATCTCAACCACAAGGACCCACAAAGGTCACAGTCACACATCGACAATGTCACCCACAGGGTACAGCCCACAAGGATATAACCACACAGAGAAACACACCCAAACAGGGGCACAGTCTCACCCACACGAGAACACAGCCTAACACACAAGGACAGCCTCATACACGCCCAAAGATGCAGCCTTATGCCCCCACACAGGGGCCGGACCAACAGAAGAGACCACTGGCAGGCCTCGGCTGGTCAGGTCAACATAGAAGCCCAGGGCAGGCTGACTGCAGGCGGGGGTCGATGAGCTGGCCTGGTGGTCCCTTGGGTTCCCTGCCCACTGTGGACCAGCCCTGGGGTGGGCCAGGCTCTCTCTGGGCCAGTGTTGGTCTCATAAGGAAGGGGCCACAGGAACCTCGACCAATTGCCCTCCTTGAACCCACAGCCTTGAGGGTGGCTGAGCTTAACCCTTAGGGTCTGCTCTGTGCCTGGGCCCCAGAGGTGCCCCCACCTTCTCTGCCCCTTCTGAGCCAGCTGAGGTGGGGGGCAGGACACACCCAAGGGGGGAGCTCGCTACACCTGGAGCCTCATTCGAGGAGTTTCGAGGTCAGACCTCTTCCTGATGTGGCCGTCTGAAGTGCTGCCAGAAATGCAGAAGGGCGAGTGGTCAAGCTGAGAGGGCCCCCGTTTCCCAGCAGAGGTGCAGCTCCCTGCCCCGGGCACCGCGCGTAGGATTCCATCCTCACTGGACAAATGGTAGGGGAAGGGCAGGAGGCTGCCAGTGGCCGATCCCGACCAATCTCTGCCTCCTCTAGCCATTCCAACTGACTGGCTGGTCCCCTTCCTTGTTGGGCTAGACCCCTCCCACTCGTCACCCTGCCCATCCCCCCATCTTGTTCTCAGTCCCCCATCTCCGTCCCCATATTCCTTCTAGAATAAGGGGAAGCAGTCTGACCTACTGTCTCTCTCAGTGCCTCCCACTGCACCCCCTACAAACCTGAGGGGACCTCATTTCACCAGATACTGTGCAGGGCCCCCCAAGCTGCCCCCAACTCCCATCCCACCTGCCTGGACCCTATGTCCATGCTAGTGGGAAGAGGGAGAGGTCATCTCAAGCCAGAGGTACCATCAGCATGAGGCCACCCAGGAGGGACTGGAGGACTGTGCCTATGGGACGACATCAGTGGGTCACCCCGCCTGTATCAGTGTCATTGACTCATGTTCATGTGTGATCACGCCAGGTGTGGGTGGCAGCTCAGTGGCAGAGTGCGTGCTTAGCAAGCACCAGGTCCTGGGTTCCATCCTCAGTACCGCCATCAAAAAACAGAGCAGAACAAAAAACTGAAACTCTTTACAAGCGTGATGATGCCAGCACATGGCAGTATGCGGCTCTGGGTGGATGCCTTTGGCTATGCTGGGGAGGGTTCATGCTCGGCTCCAGGAAGGGGTCAGCAGGGAGCCCCCTACCCAGCACTCACCCTGTGGACTGTGTCTCTGGGCGTAGACCACGGCGGCAGCGGCAGCAAGCACGGCACAGCAGGCCCACGGGACAGGAGCAGCCATCTGTCGGGGAAAAGAGGGGGCGGTGGGGAAAGGGGCAGCATCAGCCCAGGCAGGAGCCGCCTGGGGAGCCCCCCTGTCCTCCGGCAAGACTGGGAAATCCCAGCCCTAGGGCCAGGGCACCTTGACCCCAAATGCCCTTCTAAATGGGGCTCAGGATCCTCTTCAAGCAATAGAAAGCAACATTATTGGCATCTGTAGGCAAAGGTTTGCTAAGACGGTAGAAGGCAATCTACAGTGGTTTGCTGTTCAATAAGGCTGCTGGCTGCAGGATACAGTCAACGCGGGTGAGTTATAGAACATTGGTAATGCTAGGGCCATTTTTCTAGAAAAAAATAATAATAACTTTACTGGTGAGGTTAGCTAATTAGCCATAAACATCACAAACTGAAAGAGTAATGTTTTAACCTAACTGGAGGTCTATACTTGTCCAAATTGCCTCGAATGAAAGGCCCCCTGCCATGTTCCTGGGGAGGCAGCCCTTCCGATCGGCCCCCACCAGGTTCCCACCCTCCCCCAAGTAAGCCCGGCCCCACCGGGCTCTGGGAAGTTCAGAGCAGCAGGGTACCAGGCCAGCACCGTGACCAGGTCAGATGTGGCTATTGCTTTAGTGTAAACCAGTGATCAAGAGAAAACAAGGGATTTTCACATGGAAGTCCCCGTAAGGGAACCCAGCCCATCCTTCAGCCCAGGAGCCTGGGAGCCCCAGCCTAGCAGAGGCACATCAGTGTCTGCACATTCCCATGTGGGTACACAAAGCACACTCAGGACATGTGCCTGGAAGCCAGGATGGATCCAGGGCCCCCCCACCTGTTGTCCTGCTTCCTGAAATGGGTCCTGCTGCCCCCACCCCACTCCACCCCAGCACATGCCTATACCTGAGGACGGGAAAATAACCATTTTCTGCAGAGAAGTTTCCAAATCTGACCCTCCTTCCCTCGTCTGAGGAGACAGGGGGACTGTCAACAAGACAGAAGCTGAGATTCAGAGAGGGACACTGCCAGACACTCAACCAGGGCCACAACCAGAGGTATAGCCAGACACACAGCAAAGACACGAGCCAGAGACACTGCCCAAAACAAGAGACAGGGCCACAAAGAAAGAGCTCCACGCACAGCTGGAGACATCCTGGAGAGACTGTGCGAGGCACCATCGGACAAAGCCAGAGAAACAGGTAGATAAAACAGATAACCAGCCAGAGGCACGGCCAGAGAACAGCCAACACACAGCCAGAGGACCCGCCAGAAACACTGTCAAAGACCTGGCCGGACGCAAGCAGACATATCAGAGAAAGAGCAAGAAGCACAGGCAGAGAAACCATCAGCAACACAGCCGGAGAGCCAGGGACGCTGTCAGAAACCATGCCAGAGAAACTGCCTGACACACAAGCAGAGAAATACCAGAGAAACTGATAGACACAAACAGGCACACACCCAGAAAAGCAGTTAGAGAGAGAGCCAGAGACACAACCAGATGCTCGGTCAGGAAGTATCCACACCACTTAAAACACTGCCAGGGACACTCAGACGCACAGTCGGACACACTGCCAGACACAGCCAGAGACACCATCAGAAATACTGCCAGAGAGACAGCCAGAGACACTGCAGACAGAGCTACAGCAGGGGAGACCAACGCGGGTGTCAGCCTGTAGCCGTGGGCGGGGGAACTGGAGAGAACCTGACTTTCGGGGGCTCCCTTATGGGAAGGGTTCCTGCCTGCCCGCCCACTGCTACACCCGCCCCTCACCAGGCGAGTCCTCCCATCTGCACCTGGTCTTCCTCCAGCCACAGGCGCAGGCGCTCAGACTGCCCCTCCCTGGCACAGCTCAGCTCTCTGGGCCCCATGTGGCCTTGGCTACCCCTCCCACATCTGTGACTCCTGAGGCCTTTGCTACCACTTGGCCTGGCTCCTGACCCTCAGCCACTCCCCCATCTTCAGCTACTCCTCAGGCCTAGGAGGTTAAGACGATGGCCAAAGTCATTGTCAGCAAGTGCTGGGGCCAGGAAATGAACCCAGGACGGTCTGAATTCAGAGCTGGTGCTGGAGAAAAAGAGAGGAGACAAGAGGCTGGAGGCCTGCCTGGTTCCCCATCTCAGTCCTTGCAGGTCGCCCTCAGACCCTCCCCTACCATCTCTGCCATCCACCTGTGCCTTTCTCCTCACAGCCAGGAAGATAGTCCACTTGAGTGCCAGGCCCACTGCCCACCACGCGGGAGAGGAAGCGGGGCATGGAGAGAGGTGAGATCACAGGATAGGAAGAGAGCGACAAGGTGGCCCTTGGCTCCCAGGTCCTTCCTGGTCCCAGTTGGGAGGGCATGGGGGTGAGGAGATGGTCTGGCACGTGTAATGCATACAAGCAAACACACACACACACACACACACACACACACCCGGGTCCCCGTAGGGGGAGGGGTGGCTTCTTCATCAAAGTCTCCTCCATCAGCCCGACGAGTTACTGTAAGGGCCGGGCCCTGGGCCAACGGGGCTGCAGCCATGGGAGACGGGCGCTGCTGAGAGCGAGTGAGCAAGCCCGCAGAGAGTGGGGGATGGGGTACCAAGACAGATGCTGCATGGTTGGGGGCACCCAGAAAAGGGAGAGACCGGGGGGGGGGCAGAGAGGCAGGGAGAGATGGAAAGCCATGAGCAGAGACCCAGAAGGATGAGAAGAGATCGAGATAGGGAGAAATGGAAGAGGCACAGGAAGAGAGATGGGGAACATAGAAGATGGGCAGAGATTCAGACCCCGAGAGAGTGGCAGAGACACCAGTAAGGTCTCTGGGTATATATACCCAGAGCAACTCTCAAAGATGCTCAACCACCCAGCCCCTCCAGTGGTGGAGGGGGGGACGCTGTCAGGACAGCAGTACTGGCTGATCTGAGGCAAGAGCAAGGCCTTCCTGGGGGCTATAGGGCTTCTGGATCCAGGAGCCCAGCCCCCAAGGGATAAGGGCGGACTAAAACCTACCCCACCCCACCCCACCTCTGCCCCTGCAGATCCAGGAAGCCCCAGGTCAATTTCACTTCCCTCTTCCCTCTGAGTCCCAGCTGGACCCATTCCCACGTAGGGAAGCTGAGGCCAGAGGCATCCAGGCTACACCTCTGCCCTAGCTCACCTCAGGCCACCCATCCCAGGGCAAAGAGCATCTTTCCCAGGAATTTTCCGAGTCCACACCCCATGGCTCTGGAATAGATCTGGAGCATAAATCCCATAAAGCCCCAGTTGAGGGCTATGCAAACTGGCCCAGGCTCCCGGTAGACCCTTCCAGGGGGCCAGCCTGGCCTCCAGCCCCAGCCCCAGCCTCAGAAGTGAGAAGGGAACAGAGGGCACTCCACTAGCAAATTTCCAGCAGCCCAAAGCCCTTGTCAGCATAGAAGCCCAGCACCTCTCCCGACAGAGAACCCCACAGTGTCATCATTGCACACACACACAGAGACGTGACTCATCAAGAGACAATCCTGGACCCCCAACTTACTGTCACTTGATCTTTCAAAGATGCTCTAGGTAGACCCAGAGACCCTGCTGGTGTCTCTGTCATTCTCTCAAGGTCTGTCTCTCCCTCTGACACCATTACACAGTAATAACAATACCCAGTAAAAATGACACAGTTGCACAGATGACAATGACACACAGGGGTATCGACAGTCACTATAGTGACAGTCACAAACAATGACACCAGCAAACAGGGCAATGACACCTGTTGATACTCACACAATCAGAGTGACAATAACTTCAGAGTCAAAGACGCAATGAAGCTGACAGTCACACAGACTAACAATGATGGTGACATCCACAGTGACATAGGGATGTTGATAGACTGGGTAAGATGGACAGTCACACAGAATAACACCAGTCCACAATAATACTGGCACCATGGAGGCTGTCACCAGCAGTGACACTGACAGGCAAAGTGATAGTCTCCAAATCAGGGACCTCAATTACCCAGTTTCTGAGTCTCGCTTAAGATCCAGGGGCAAGACCCCTCTTGCCAGCCCCCCCAAGTGCCCTGCAGCCCGACCCTTACCCCCTGCTCAGCTGAAGGCAAAACCTGAGAGAGGGACGTGTGAGTTTTGGAAAGCCCCTCTTTACCCCTGCAAAAACAGAGCAGCTTAGGTTATTCAGCCCAACCCTGAGGAATCCCTACCACATCCGGGATGGGGTGGGGGTTTCTGAGCACCACTGCCTAGGGCCCAGCTCTCACTGCGCATGAGTGTTGATGCAATAGTGTGCTCTGAACCTCAGGCTTCAGGGTGTGGGTGTGGGTGTGTTGGGGATCAGGTAGGCTCAATCCAGCCTGGACAATGAATGAACAGGGAGGCCCCAGTGGCACCTCCAAGAAATTGAGATCCAGTGATGGTCACTGGCCTGGACCTGCCCCCTCCCCACTGCCAAGGCCTCGGACTGGGGTGAGGTCAGGATCCTTCATCTAATGGAGGGCATCTGGCCCATGGCAGGGCCGAGGTGACATCTCCACAGCTTCCAGTCTCCCTCAGCAACCCAGACTCCAGAATCCCTCAGGGTAACGGAAATGACACTCTATCCTGGGGCCTCACCCCTTTTCCCTCTCCTTACAACAGCCCTAGAGGATGCATCCTGGGAATGAGGTGAGAACCCAGAACAGGATGACTAATTCAAAGACCGTGGAGACTCTAGAGGCTTCAAATCTGCAGAGGAATTAGGGTGCAGCAAAGAAGAGACACCTACACTTGAAGATGGAGCGGGAAAACAAGAGACAGAACAGGACAAGGACAGGGTGGGCAGGGAGGAACAGCACTCGCCGCCGAGGGGGAGCCTGGGAGAGACAGTCTGGGCGGGCGGGAAGCTCCAGGAGGGGGAGGAGGGGCTGAGGCCAGGAGGCCCCCAGATCCCACCAGGCCTAGGCAGCCTGGACAGCGTGGGCGGTGGGGGCGGGGGCAGAGGCCTGAGCAGTCCAGAGGCTGAGGGTAGGGGGGAGGCCAAGGGGGGAGGCCTGGCCCCTGGCAGCTGGCCCAGCAGGCCCCCCCACCGGGGAGGGGGCGGGCTGGGTCAGAGGCCAGCTCCTGGGCTGGGGCCGGCTGGCCATGGGGCAGGCTCCCACTCCCTGTGGCGTCTCTCCCTGTCTCTGAGTCTCTTGTCTCTGGCTCTTTCTCCTTCCTTTCTGAATCCAGACCTGGCCCTCCTCTCAGCTCTCAGTGCCCCTACCCCAAGTGACATGGGACCCAGAAGCCATGCCTGGGTTCAGGATTCAAGCCTTATCTCCTCCTGGGCGACCACATCCCCATCCACTCCAGGGGCAAGCCCCACTGCTCTGGGGGAAGGACCCCATCCAAACCTAGGCCCCATCTTTCCCCACAGAAGGGGGCAGGAGAAGCTGAGCACCAGTGGGAGGGGGACCAGGAGGGAGGCAGGGGGAGCAGTCCCCCAGCTCCAGCCGCTGGCTGAGGTTGTGGAAAAGGAGGCGGCCCAACGTGAGTGAGTTGGGGGGGGTATCCGCACCTGCTGTTGTGACCTCCAAAGCCGGAGATGGGGGCCTGGGGTGGGGGGGACAAGATTCCGATGGATTTTGGCAGCAGCCTGGACTCTGAGTGCTCAAACCCCCCACCCCAGCCTCTTGCACCGTGGGGACCGAGATCAGCATGTGCGTGCCCTGCTGCACGTGTGGTGGGCCTCCCATGACGGGCCTGGCTGGGCAGCAGGGAGGTGTCTTGGGGAGGTGGGAGTCTGAATCCCACCAGCTGTGCCCACACGTGGAGCCCTGCTCGGGGCCCTGTGTGCTGCCTGGTGACTGGGCATGGGCTTGTATACACATACATACACAGACCTGGACTTAAGCAGCCCTCTAGGTACAAAAGGCCTGAGCTTTCTTCCTCGAAAGTCATCTGGTCCAGCCCCCTGCCTCTCAAATGGAGAGCAGGAAGGGGCAGGTAAGTTCATATCCTCCCTTTGGGCAGGTCCACGGGCTCTGGACAGCTTCACAGAACCTGAGGTACAAGCACAAAATCCCCCAGCGCCTGGCTTCTAGAAGAACCAGGAGGACCCGTCTATCCAGAAAAGGCCCACGTACCACTCAGGTTAAGTCTAGAAGGAGTGGGGCTGCTCCTCTTGGAGGGACAGATGATGCAGCAGGAGGTTAGGCTGGAGGAACTCCCTGAAATGGGGGATGGGCAGAGCAACAGGGCTGAATGGGACTTCCCTCAGCCGACAGGGGAGCGGGCTGCCCCAGATGAGCCAGGGGCAGGAAGGAGGCTTTAGGGCCCTGCATGGAGACAGCAGGATGGACAGAGCAGCTTTCCAGGCTTGGGGGCGGGGACAAAGACCTATCTGCCTCAGCATCTCGCACTCCACCTTGCCCTGGCCCCATCACTGCTATGGGGCAGACACCCTCGAACACATACACAGAGGTCTACACTTGCAAGCTTGTGTACACACATGCACACACACATGCACGCACACATGATGGTGGGCGGGGGTGGGCAGTGCTTGTGAAGCATTGATGTGTAAGAAAAAGAACTGAAGATGGTCTTTCTGACAAAGCTGGAGGGAACAGAAACTTCGACTGTCTTCATGTAACAGTGTCCTGTTCTCCCTACCCCACAACATGCACGCACACTGCACACACTACTTCTGAGGAAGCTTCTGGTCTGCTGGGCAAAAGCAAGCCATCCTTCCTCCCCCTTCCTCCCCTCCTCACAGTGGGGAAGCCAGAGCAATCTGTTCCTGATGGGTAAACACAGGCAGGAGTATGCGCGCACACATGCTCACACACACACACATGCACACCAGCAATTCAGGGGCACACAGCACCCAGTGCTCACTTCACCCCAAGACAGAACACACACTCGGGCTCTCACTCCCATTGGCAGAGCTCCCTAAAGCCCCCCACCTCCACGACAGGCAGCCAGAGCTTCACAGACACACCCAGGCAGCCTCTCGCAGACACTGGCACTCCAAGTCCACCATCACAGCCACATGCCATGGCCTCCCACGTGGACACCCGCTGCCACAGCCTTGCACACGCTGGTGTGGGTGCACACATGAATCTCAGTCACACACACAGAGTCTCACACCCACTCGATCAAAACAGTCCTGGTCTCGCATATGGATACCAGCACACACTCAGAACACAGATACCATAGCACCTCCAGAAACTCAGACCCCCTCAGCACCTCACACCTTTATACTTGGCAGAGGGAAATACAGATACACACTCAGAATAGTCACTGGGACCTTGGGTTGCCTGGCCTGTGCCTTGGGGAAAGGGGAATAAAGCTCAGGGTGGCCTAAGGCAGAAAGGGAAAGGTTCCTAAAAGAGGGAACAGACGGCTCCTTCCTCTCCTAACCCCGCTTTCACCGGCATTTGGGAATGAGGGGAGATCCAGGCCAGAGAGGAGGGGTGGGGAAGCCTATGGGTGAAGAGATGGTGGCATTGGTGGCAGCAGGAGCCAGCAAACCCCAGAAACCAGCTTGCTCCCCAGGGCCTCCTGCCTCCCCTCCTCACCCCTTCTTCCCCAGGATGAGAAACAGCAGCAGCTCTCAGCCTAGCTACCTGCTGTGTGATCCCAGGCCTCTTCAAGACATTTCTGTGCCTATAACTGTCCATAGGACACCTGAATGTCAGGTCTGGCTGCAGGAAGGGAGGGAAGGGGAAGGAGATGAGGCCTCGACCTCAACCCCCAGCCCCTGCCAAAGCCCTGTCATTACCATCAGGCCCAAAGAGAGATGGGGACAGCGCTGGCCAAGCCAGTGCTCCCCTAACCAACCACTGAGGACAAGAATCCTCAAGTGTCCTTGGACTCTGCAGCCCCGCCCCCTATCACAAGAGAGGACGCTGTGTCGCTGTCCAGGCAGAAAGGAATCCAGGCTTTGCTGGCCGGCCCCAACCCCAGAAAAATCGGCAATGCTGTTGACATCCAGCACTTGCCATTCCAGGTGTAGCCTGGGCCCTGATGCCCCGTCCTAAAGGGAGCGGCTCCGCGGAAGCCAGTCAGGGGAGCAGGACCTAAGGAAAATCAGGCAAGGCAATCCCATAAAGCCAGGCAGGTAGTGGGAACAAAAGAAATCAGGCAGCAGGGTCTATGGAAACTAGGTGACAGGGCCCAAAAGAACATAGGCCATGGGGAGTAAAGTTAGTTAGGAGGTGGGGACAAATGAAGCCAGGCAAGAGGCCCACAGGATGTGAGAAAAGGAAGATATCAGGAGCTCATCCCCTCTGTCGAGATGTCACCCCCACACCCTGGGCCCCTCTCTCGGTAGCCCCCTTTCCACCCAGGTGGTGGTCCCCTCCCCCAGGCCAGTGGACACAGCCAGAGCCCCCTCCTCTCTCAGAGGCCTGGTCCGGCTGCAGCCAATGGGCCCCGGCCCCATCCCTGGGACCTCAGGAAGTCCCAGTCCCTCCCACTGGCTGCAGAGGCAGGGGGGCTGGGGGGAGAGAAAGAGAAGAGGAGAGAGACAGCTTGGCAGGGGGAGCGCCGAGCAGCCGCGGGGGGCGGGGGCCGAGAAAGGAGCGGGAAGCGCCGAGGCGGGCTGGCGGGCGGCGCGGGCGGGGGCGTCTCTGCGGCGGCAGCGGGGGTGACAAATTCTCCGGCCCTGCGGCCGCGCCGCCACTGACCTGGGTCCCCGCGCAGGCGCCCCGTCGGTGCCTCCGGTGCTCCGTGGGTCTGCCCGGCCGCCCGCGGGCATCGGGCCTTCGGGGCTCGGGGCTGGGGCCCGGGCCGGCTCGGGGAGCAGGAGCGTCCCCCCACCCCCGAGGGTCCCGGCGGGCGGGCGAGGGGCCGAGCCGCGAGCGAGGGAGCGAGCGAGGCGGCGAGCGGGCCGGGAGGAGGGGAGGAAGGAGCGCGCCGCGAGCGAGCGAGCGAGCCGAGCTAGCGGAGGGAGCGAGTGAGGGACGGCAGGCAGTGAGGTCATCCTTTGAATCTAATTGTCTGAGTCAGGAGGAGATGTGGCACTTGATGCCGGGGGAGGGGAGGGGGAAGGGACCCTCCCGGCTCTGGGCCGGGGCCCCTCCTCACGTCCAGGGGCGGCTGGGGCCTCCCTTCCCCCGCCCCGCGCGAAGTTGTCTCAGGCCAACTCGGACAAACCCCCGCCTGTCTCACTCAGGGCTGACCTCTGCTGCCGGGGAGGGCGGGGGGGCAGTCCCACATCACCCCCAGAGAGTGGCCACCTTCCTATTCTCTGGAGGCGATGGGGACCTCCACCCGGCCCAGGAGGTCTTCTCCGCCTGAGAGTAGTGGGAAGCCCCCTACCCACCCCCGGGTCATATCCCTGCCCTCTGAGGAGAAAGGGGAAACTTCAGCCAGCCTTCCAAGTTACCTTTGTGCACCTGAGGAGTGTGGAGTCCTCAACTCTATTCCTCAAGTTACTTCCTGCGCTGGGAATTTGAGGGAATCTGGACATTAATCCCCAGCTCACCCTTTTGCCTTCTGAGAGTGACAGTGCAATGCCACCCAGTCCTCCAGCCCTGCACTTTGGGGGGAATGAGGGCCCCCAACTGACTCCAAGTTCTCCCTATTCTGCATGCCCAACCTTTCAGGAGGAGCAGGAGCCAGGCCAGACCCTTAAGGTCCCCAGGAGCTGCTCAGGGGACCAGGCCACTCAGATGGTGGGGGAGTGAGATGGCAGTTGGGCCCTGATCCTGTCAGGTGTACACACCCACACATGCACACAGGAGCACAGGCACACATGTGTACATGCACAAGGGGGGAAACCAGGTGGCTGGGGATGCTCACACCAAGGGCCACCCACCCCTCCCCTCACCCCCCAAGGGGGAGGGGTGATAAATATTTAAGGGGCTTTTTAGCCCTGAAGGGGCTGAAGCTGGGGGAGGGAGGGGGATCCACGATGCTTGATTAATGGGGTTACGGGCTTGGATCAATCCATCCGCCCGCGGCTCCCTCCTCCCTCCCCCCTCCTCCTCCCTCCCTCTGCCTAATGCGCTTTATCAGGAGACGCTTTTCTGACTTGGCAGCGTCGGGTGTTTTAAATAGACCCATTTAGAGCAGGGGTTGGGGGGAGAAAGGAGAGGGGGAGGGAGACAGAGATTGAGACAGGCTGGGAGACAGAGACGAATCAGGAGAGAGAGACAAGCCCCGGAAGAGAGAGACTGGGAGAGGAGAGACAGGAGATGCAGAGACACGGAAATAAGAGGCTGAGGATGACACTCCCACAGAGGCTGAATGGAGGGGGGTGGTGATGGGAGGCCAAGGGGAAGCTGGGGGGCCAAAGAGCAGAAACAAACAAAAGAGACAGACAGAGAGAGAGGAAAGGAGCCACTGACAGCGGGGAGAAACTCAGAGAGGTTCTCTGCAAGGGCTGAGTGCTAGCCTGGGAGACAGCAGAGATATCTTTTATTTCCAAAAACAGTTTTTCATCCACTTTGTTAAATTAAAAAGCCGTTTTTAAAGTGGTGCTGGAGGTGCTGCTGGGGGAGGTGGACAGCACTGCCAAGTCCTCCCTCTTGGCCTCCTCCTCTGCCCCCACAGAAGCTGCCTCAGCCTTAACCCCTCGGGGGTGTTCTCCAGCTCCCCTGCTCTCTGCGAGCCTCTGGGATCCCCAGGGACAGGGTCAGGGCATCTGAGCTACTGTTCATTGGCAGAAAGTCCTTCCTGCTGTCTGGCCTCAGTCCCTCCTGCTGCAGGGAGCCCATTCTCTTGCCTGACCACTAGCTTTCTCTGATCCCTGTCTCTCCTCCCTAAGAGGTCCCCAATTTGGGGGGAGGATTATGACCCTCAGAGCTCAGCAGATCACTTTCCCAACCAGCAATCAGACTCCTCCCAGGTGTGCCCCCTAATACTGTGCAAATCTGAACTTCTGTCAGATATCCCACTCTAAGTCCTTAGATCCTCTGGGAACAGTGAGATGGAAGCTTAACTCTCTATAGCCTTCTGGAGCCTCCCTTCCTCCTCTTCAGAACCTCAGCTCCATTTTAAGTCCCTTTTATGGCCTTGTTGTCAGCCAGGGATACCCCACCCCATCCTCAACAACACCCCATTCCTAGCTCTGAAGGGTCAGCCCCCCTACTCCCGGGCCGGGAAAAAGGCCAGGCTGTTTGGGAACTGAGATGAAAAGCCCGGCCGGCCTTTGTGGGCCTCTGGCGGGTTTTGGACAATAGGCCCTTCCGTTCCGCTCCAGCGCCTCGATTCCTTGGACACCCCCACCCCCGGGCTGCCAATCCAGGGGCTTTGCCTAGCATGAATGAAAGGCAGAGAGAGTCAGGCCCAGCCCCGCGGCTGGCCCCAGAATATTTTGGACTTTTCGACCCTCCTTCCCATCTCCTCCAAGCCCAGCTGCTCCCCCCGAGTCAAGCCAGAGAGATGCTTTGGGGGCAGAGAGGGAGCCTGACAATGAGACAGAAACATACTCCCACATCCTGGATTCAGCCCCCTCAGTGCAGAACCCAGTTTTCTGACCCACCTGTGTGACTGTGGGTAAGTCTCTTCCCTGTAAAGACAAGCCTGTCATGAGGGCATGAAAAGCCTCAGGAGGAAGGATGAGGGAAGAGAAGGGAGGGGTCTCAGGCCCTCCTTCACTCATTCCCAGATCTACAGCCCCACCGCACCTGCCTGATGCCCCGAAACTGGCCTGCCTCTCCTGGGTCCCCAGCACATACCTCTTCACCACTGGCTGCACACCGAGCACATCAATGTCCTCCTCCTCCTCCGGACCAAACTCTTCCTGAGACTTCCAAAACCAAGGGGGCGGGAGGATGTGACAAGACTGGATTCTAGAAGGGCAAAGGGCACAAATCAGAGGCCACAGAGGAGCCATAGACCTTAGTCCAACTCAGATCTCATTTCATACTCACAACCCCATTGTGAGAAGGGGAGACTGAGGCAGGCAGCAGATCAGTGTCTAGAAGAGAAGTTGGGAGAGGTCCTGACTTCCTGCAGCCCGCTTTGTGGACTTTAGGTTCTGAACCACAAGGACAGAGGGAGACAAGAAACCAATGGCTTGACACCACACACAGACACACACCCACAGACAATCCAAAATCCCCATATAAGCAGTCTACAGACACAAGCACCTCCATAGCACACACATTCTCACACGCATACTCACACAGAGACACATGGCCACCATCAAACCATCTTCTCCTCATCACCACTATGATCTATTGAGCATCTGTTATGTGCCAGGAACTGTGTTAGGCACTTTATATCCATTATCTCATTTAATCTTCATGACTTCTCTATGAGGTAGGTCCTATTATTATTCCCATTTGACAGTTGAAAAACCCAAGATTCAGGGAGGTTAATTTGCCCAAGACCACACAGCTAATCAGTTCCAGAGCATAGATTTGAGTGCAAATCTAGTTCCAAAGCCCTTCTGCAATACCAGCTTGCCTCTGCAGCTCTCTCTCCCACCAGCACAGTGCCTTTCTCAATAATAATAATAACAACAGCTAACATTTATTCAGGGTCCTTGATAAGCCAGATACCATGATAAGTACTTAACATACAGTTTTGCACAGAATCATCAAAACAATCTTTGGAGGTAATCCTGCTTCCATTTTACAGATGAGGAAACTGAGGCTCGGAGAGCAAAAGCACCCTGCCCAAAGTCACAGGACTGGTAGTTGGCAAGAAAGCTGGTATTGTACTCAGGGCTATTTTGAAAGTCACTGTTGCTTCTAGGACTCCAGTCAGTTAACAGAGCCTTGGACTTCTACAAGAACTGGGAAGATCTCAGGGTCCAACTGCCCCTCTCCTGGAAAAAATCAGGTCCCAGATATGTCTGCCAAAGGCATGATCAGGGGCCTAAACACATACTCATGAGAAAAGGACTCCATGACATCCAACTCTGCTCACAGAGGCAGAGGTACCACCAACCAGGGAGATATGGCCAGAAACTAAAACAAGGTGTTAGAGACAGTCTGGCTGGTAGTAACAGATACAGACACACCAAAAGAAAGGACAAAGAGAGGGAGACAGAGAGGAAGACAGAGGCAGACACACTGGGCCAAAGAATCACAGGGACTGTGGGAAAAGGAGACAATAGAGGGAGAGGAGGGGACAGGTTCCCCTGAAAAAACATAGACACACACCAACAGGCACAGACACAGAGACACATATTGAGCCATCCAACCTTCACGAGAAGAAAACTGTGAAAGCAAACAAGACTCAGGCTGTGTGTGGTATGTGTGTAAGTGTGCACTCGTGTGCGCCTGTGTTGGGGGGGCCATGCCGAGGCTGTATCACGACACACATTACACCAGCTGCTTCCAGCAATTTCATCTGATTAATAATAAATGCCCCGTAATTACAGCCGCTCCCCCAGCCCTTCTTCCTGTTTTTTGTCAGCTGCCGCCAGGCCAGCCCCCTGTGGACCTCGTGGGCCCCTCCATCCTCACCTGCTGCCCTCTAGGAGACTGAGACGACTTGGGCTGGTGGAGGAGGCCAGACTCCTAACCTGAGGGTGAATACCCATTTCTTCATCTCCGATTAATGCTGAATGCCTCCAAGCAAAAGGCTATCTCCCTTAGGTCTCATCAGGACTCTCCCCGGTCCCTTGATATGACCTGTGACACCCAATGTGGCCTCGACGCCCAGGTCTCGGATGCAGAGAGATGAACTCTGAACTCCCCTTGCACCTCTTTATCCCTCACTGGCTGCCAGAAGTCTCCATTCACAATCTCTCCCCAGCTTTGGAACCCCACAGGCTCAAAAGAGAAAGGGACCAGGACAGCCCCCCTCTTCCCGCCCCATCCTTCCAACCCAGGCAGCCCCAGAGTCCCTGCCCACTTGTGCACTCTCACGCTTTGGACACCCCGTGGCTCCGCCCCCATTCCTGAGCACCCCCCCTCCCCAGGTCCACCTCCTTCCAGGCCTCCCACCCTAGCTCTCCAAGGCAGCTCTATCAGAATCAGCTGCGGGTTTGTGCTGATCTGTTTCTAATCGCTGGGGCCTGGTTCACGCTTGCCCCCCCCAATATTGATTCCATTATTTGGAGTCATTGACGTCAGGGACCTGGATGGGTGCCAAAACCGCCTTCTCTCCGGGCCTGGGCCAGGGCCCAGCCCCCCCATTCCACGATTTCACGGAGGGGCCCAGTAAGGTCAGCTCAAGGGCCAAGGTCAAACAACATCTGCCCTCAGAGGCTGGGCTCTTCTTACCTTTTGGGGACCATTGTGCAGTTCTCTTCTGGGGGAGAAGGGCTACACAGAGGCCTGGGGGTCAGAAGTGAGGTGGGGCCTAGAGAAGGAGGTGTGCAAGAACCTCACTGGGGCCTGGGCTGCAAGGAAGAGCTCTAGGAGGTCGGGATGGAGGCAGTGGCTGAGGGAAGACTACTGGGGCAGGATTTTTTTCTTTGCAACACACTTATTTTGGAACACTGCAAAGCTGGACTTGAAACGGTTACTACTGACTACTTGATTTTTATATCTGATACCAGAATTATGGCCAGACTCTCTGAGAAGGAAATTCTCTGCAGTATAGGATAACAGATCACCTTAAATGTTGCCATAATTTGACTAACTGGCACCACTATTTTGTTCCACATAAAACAAAGGCTCTGTCTCCTGTACAACTCCCATGCATGTGCCTCAGTTTCCCCACACTTTCCCAGTCTCTCCTGGCTCTGTATCCATCTGATCAAGATGCAGCCACTGCTACACTGGCCCACACCAGCAACTCCGAGGCTCTGGCTAGACAGGGTATTTTTAGGATCTGAACCCCGTGTTCTCAAACAGACATTAATAACCAATACGGACAGTCCGTGGTGTCCACAGCAGCTAAACAACCTCAGAGCCCAGTCTCAAAGGCTCAGAGATGTGGTTGACTGCCTTCGCCAGAGTCCAAGAAACCCAGACCTAGAGAGAGCAAGGGACACGCTCACAACCACGTAGGGAGAAAAGGACTCTCCTACCTTCTGAAAAATCCTGAAGCCAGGAGAAGACAGAGGTGAACTTTGACCTCTGCCACAGAAGCAGGGTCACTGCCCTGCCTCGGTCTCTCCTAGTCCAGACCTTTTCAAGGAAGAAGCTGTCTATCCTTTGCACTCCTTCCCTGAATTCAGGGAAGTCCTTCCTTTAGTCTAGCCTGCAAATCACTCAGCATTCCTTCGAGCCAAATAGGGTTATACGACAGAGGCTGCTGGGTCTCAAGCCACAAACCCCAGAGAGTCTTCTCTCCCAGTGGTCTGTCTCTCTCAATGGTTCCTTCCTCAGCATCTCTTGAGCACCCAATGCCTGCCAGGTACTGTGCCCGGAGTTAGGGACCTGGTCTTGCCCACCAATAGCACTCAGTCAGTCTGGCAGGAGAGAAAAAGGTGTATGGTTTACTCAACACTGCCCTCCTCCTGTGTACCTGGTCTGTGCCAGGGGCCGGAACGGTGGGTGAGGGAAGTAGACCCAATCCCTAGGTCCCAGAGTTCATGGGCAATTACTACACAGCCTTGCTAAGTATTGGGAAGAGAAAGTACAGGTAGTGTATGGTGGGGCGGGCTGACTTCCTGCGGGAATGAGGACTCTTCAGTCCATTCCTAAACCCCAGGACTGCCCAGAAGGCACCACAACAGTCTAACTTTAGTTTCTTCCACCGTAGCTCTGGTCCCAGCTTCTGGGAGCTAGTTCCTCACACCAGCAGGGTCTGACTCTTCCCCCACATCTGCCCCAGCTTCTCCTCCCACCTCTTAACCCCCAGAGCTCTTGGCTCTGGTGACCCCAAACCCAGGATGGCTCTGTGCCCTGGAGGGTCTCTTTGCCCTCTGCAGAGGGAAAGGCGGGTGATGACCTCAGCGCTCTAGGCCCACAGGGACCACTTGCCTCCCCAGCCCCTCCCCACAGGAAGCTGGGAGCTGGGGTGGGTGTGGTTACCCCGGGGCCACCGGAGTTTACACAGCTGAGGTCTCCCCCACTCCTCCCACCTCTTGGTGGGTCTGGAGGAGGGGTCAGCTCTCTCTCCTCATCCTCAGCCTCCTTGTTCTCTGGGACTCCCCCAAACAAGGCACACATGGTCCCCCCCAACCCATCTGCATTTCAAAGAAAATATGCTCCATCTGTTTCCGATTCATTTACACTTCAACTCACCACGGGGGGGTAAAGCAGGGCGTCTTGGCCTCCAAGCCCCCCATCCCTATAGGGGGGCTGGAGAGCACGTATCCCCCACAGGGACAGGGAGCAGTTACGGTCTAGCCATCTGAGCCTGAGGGCCAAGTCCCTACATCATGGACTCCCGTGGGGTGATGGTGCACCTCGAGGGCTTCCACAGTGGGAGGGTGTTTAAATGCCTGGGCAGTGAATCCAAGGCAGGTGGAGTCCTAAGGTTGAGTGCAACCTGGCCCAACTGTCCCCTCCCCACAAAGCTATTGCTCTTCTGGGAAGCCGAGTGGAGAACCCTGGGCATACCATGGAGACAAGATAAGGACTCAAGAGACATTCCAGGAGATGCTGTGAGGTAGAACCTAACTTGGCCCTACCCCCTTGCCCAGGGCATAGGAGAGAAAAGAGGGTGGGTTCCAGTGCAGTCTTCTCCTCCAGCCAACTTCTATGCACAGGTCTGGGGCTATCATCTCCCTTAGAATCAGAGATTCAACATCCTGGAAAGGTCAAAGGAGCCAGAGGTCTACCCCTCACCCAGTCAATCTACACATCACTCCCATCCTAAGGATGACTGGAGCTATCTTGGGAGGACATGAGTCTTACTTTCCTACACCTGACCCTCTCCATCACAGAAGGGGTACCTAGAACTACTTAAGAGGGATGTGCAGGTACATGGCACATGGGGGACTCTAAGCGTACATATCGCTCCTGTACCAAAAAGCCACTTAGAGCTTCCTGCCAAGAGCTATCTCCTGGAAGAAAAGGCAGAAAGGTTTAACTGTGTCAGTGTTTCCCACCACCCTCTCCATCAGCCCACAGCCCAAGGGACATGACCAAACACATATCTCCTCCTCTCCCCACCTCAGGAGGGGACAGATCTTGTAACAGTCTCTTCCTGATCCCAAATGCCCCAATATACACCATAAGCCAAAGAAAGCATAAGTGTGTTTGACTATGAGTTCTAAGTGCCACTGGTCATGTGAATACCACAATCCTAATGTGGGTCTGAATGTGAGCCCCAGGATGGAAGCATAACTGGGTGTGATTCTAAGTGTGACCTGCCCCCCAGGGCTCCTGTGTGAATATGGAAGCCTCAAAAAGGAAGCACAAGTCTGAGTGTGAGCACTAGGACCCTTGCGTGAGTCTGAGCATAAGCCCCTGGATGGAAGTGAGTTTAATGTAATTGCGAGGGATGTCGCTCTGAGTGTGAACTCCAAGATGGAAGTATGGGTTTGAGTGTGAACACGGGTCCCTGTATGCATGTACCTATAAGCCCTGGGTCTGAAATGTGAGTCTAACTGGGAGCCCCAGGATTCCCAGACAAGGCAGTGGAAGCCTCGGAGTCCTAGTGTTGGTCCGAACGTGAGCTCCTGGTCTTCAGGGCATTCTGAGTGTGAGCGAAGGTTCCCCGTATCAGTCTGAGTGTGAGCACTGGGGTCCCTTTAGAAGTCTGTGTGTGAATACTGGGTCCCTAAGTGATCCCAGGATGGAAGTGAGAAGCTTGCATGTGAGCACTGGAGCCCTGCTGTGAATCTGAGTGTGAGCTTGGAGATGGAAGTGTGAGTATGTGAGCCCCAATATCCTGTGTGAGTCCTTGAGTTCAAATATGAGACCCGGCTTCCCCATGTGAGTCTGAGAGTGAGCCCCAGAACGTAAGTGTGAATCTGAGAAAGCTCTGGGGTCTTAGTGTGAGCCCTAGGACCCCAATGAGTTCTGAGCATGGGCTCTAGGTCTCAGTGTTAGTCTTCGAGCCTCAGGACAGAAATGTGCATCTAAGTGCGAGCCTAGAGTCCCAGTGTGAGTCTGAGTGTAAACTCCAGGACTAAAGTGTATCACTGGATATGACCAGAACATAACTGTGAATCTGAGTGCCTGCCAGTCCATTGTCCTAGTGTAATTCTTAGTGTGAGTCCATATGAGTTAAATTGTCCCAGTGCGAAGCTGAGTATGAATTCCAGAACCCCTAGAAGTCTTAAGTGTGAACTTTAAACTCCTACTCTTCATGTAAGGCTCAGGGTCCCAGTTGGAGTATTAACCCAGATAGGGTGTGAACTTTAGATCCATGTCACCAATCCTGATCCCTAGCCCTAAAAACCAGTCCAGAGGATTTGTGTGGGTTTTGGCAGTGAAGCAAGGATACAGTTTTTTGAGACACAGCCCCCTCCAAACGCCAAACCCTGGCTAGCTCTACAGCCATGGGAATATCCAATTGTTCAAGCCGCATCATCCCCACATATGCATTGGTACACCATCACACCCAGAGTTAGACACACAAGAATGCACTCTGTTTCAGATTCCCTGGACAAACAGCAATTATAGATACACGAACACACCCAGCATTTCCTACTCCCACCACCTCAGTGACACAGACACACCCCCAGTGACACAGACACAAATATACCAAGTATTACAGGCAAAACAACTAGTGTTGCAGACACACTCCTCCAGCGGCATGCAGACACACATCCAGTGTTGCAGACAAGCTGCCAGCTACACAGACACACAGAGACGCTTCTCATCGAGATAGACTAGACGGAAAGAGAAAGAAAATCCTGAATTTTCAACAAGGCGTGAAATGCTCCTGCCCGCCTGAAGCTACTGAAGGGGGGAGGGGGCCAAGGGAGCCGGCGAGCTCGAGAGCTAGACGCAGGAGGAGAGGCTCGGGAGAGGAGAGGAGAGGAGCGAGGCAGGAGAGCTGTCCGTCTGGTGACCTCCCCTCGGCCCAGCCCCCACGCACGGGGAGATACACCACTCCGAGCCACACAGGGACACCCAGGCGGGCTCACACAGAGCCGCACTGGAGGAGACACACACCGGCAGACTCACAAAGAGACGGGGATACACCACAAGCGGACTCACACGGACACACAACACAACAGGACTTACAAAGAAATACTGAAGGAGACCCACTAAATGGAGATACATCCAGGCGGACTCACGAGGAAACCACAGTCAGGCTCACACCAACACACACACACACGCACACACATTAGCGGATTCACACGGACACACGTACACTGGCAGACGCGCAACCGTCCGTTCACACCCCTGGGCGCGCTTAAGTCCAGATTTCTCCTGGAGAAGGAAGCTTCTGGGCGCACGGGGGTCACTGCGACACCCCCATCAAGCTCCGGAATTTTCCCAGACCCTGCGCGCTCTGCTGAGGGGCGAGGGAGAACAGGGAGGCTAGGGCAATCGGCCCCTGCCACCTCCCGCCAGCCGATAGTCCGTCCCCACCACCACCACCACCACCACGCCCAACCCTCGGCGCGCCCAGACGTGGGGGGCCGCCTCTCCTGCGCCCCCGCCCCCGAGTTTACCCTCGAAGTTTCCCGTGAACTTTCCTGGCCCCCTCCCCCTAGTCTCGGGCCCACGCCTGTCCCTCCCTCTTCACGCGCGCACGAGGGCCGCGGGTCTGTCGGTCAGCCCGAGGGTTTGAGGGTCCGGCCGCGCGCGGTCCGCGCGGGGTACTCACCGCGCCCTCGGGTCGCCGGGGCTCCGCACCTCGCCCTTCGACCGCTCCCGGCAGGGAGCGAGGCAGGGAGCGCGGAGCTAGCACCGCTGCCCGATCCCGCCGCCGAGCCCCGCGCCGCGCGGGCTGGAGCCGCCGCCTCCGCTGCCGCCGCTGCCGCCGCCCGCTCTGCACCGGCTCCTCGGCGCTCGGCGGCTTTAACCCCCCCATCCTCCTCCCTCCCTCGCGCGCTCCCTCCCTCCTTCCCTCGCCCATGTGACCGCGGGCGCCCGCTCGGCCGCGCGCGCCCTCCCTCCCCTCCCCCTCCCGCCTTGTCTCCCCGCGCCTCCGCGGCCGCGCGCCACGACCCCCTCCAGGCCACGGCCCCCGCGCGCCCCCGCTATGGCACGCTCCCGCGCCTGGCTCGCGCGGCCCGCTCGCGCGGGCATACTCACCCTGAGCAGGCCTGTGAGCCCCCACTCCCACTCGTCTCGCGCTAGCACGCACCCTCCCCTCGCGGGCACACTCGCCCGCATTGGCACGCGTGGCCCCTTCGCATTCGCCCTTTCTCGGGAACGCCCTCCAGACGGCTGTGGCCCCCGCGCTTCAGACGCAGCCCGGACCGCGGGTCTCAAAAACGCGCGCGCACATACACCCCACACCCACTCCGCCGGATCCCCCAGGGCCGCTGGGCGCGCACCCAACCCCCGGGGTCGCTCATTCACACTCACTCTCTCACACTCAGCCTTGGCCAGGTCTCCGCCGCGCACACTCCCGCACGTTCAGGCCCTGACTGCTTCGCAACGACATCCTGGTACACCTCGGACCAACTCTCGGGGTCCTCCCGCGGGCACCTCCATGAGAAGAGCGCGAGCTGGAGCCACCAGGCCCCACTTTGGGCACGGGAGGCCAGCCGTTTCCGCCCTTCCCCTATTCCTGCCGCCCCCAGCAATGACTCCCTCCCCCGACCTCCTCCTCCCAGCCACTAGACATTTATTTACACCCTCGCGCAGAGGAAAGAGGGCTATTTGCTCCCATGACCCGACACGGATCAGGCTGGGAACCCAGGCCCTCGCCTCCCACCAAGCCTCCAGTGACACACCACAACTACCCTCTCCTTCTTCACTCTCCCATCCGCGGGCATAAGGCCTGGGGCGAGATCTCCACTGGGATACGGGGCGTAGGGAGGGTGCACCCTCTATGCCTGGACCGGCAGTGCCAGAGCGCGAGTGCCAGAGTTTGGCGCTTGAGGTTCACTCTTTCGCAGCCTGGGCCTCTGAGGGGCGGGTGTGCTAATTTCATTCGCCCCCAGGCCTCCGGTCCAGCTATAACATAGGGGATTAAGGTTAGACAACCCGACTACTTCTGAGGCCACAGGAAAGCGCAACAGAAAGAGTGAATGCCAGAGGCGGATAACGAGTGGCCCACCCCCATCCCCACCCCACGGATTTTTCACCTGACCTTTGACCCATAATCCCTGCGCTTGGCCCCTCCGGGATGCTGCGCAAGGGCCGAGGGCGGGGAGGGGAAAAGGAAACATCTCGCTGCTTCCTCACACCCTTCCCTAGTAGGCTGCCCAGAGCACCCGGGCCCTTTCCCAACAAATGCCTCAGGGACTCCCATTGCAGAGGAAAAACCTTCCTGCCACTGCCCGGGCTTTTCACTTTCACTTCCGTGGCCTCCGAATCCCCTCAGTGCAACCGGCAGGAGTCAGCCGGAGCTGGGGCTCAGAAAGGGCCGGCTGGGGTTTAAGGACACAGAGAAATAGTGGCACCCTGCTGAGATCCAGCTCGCCGCCACCCACAGTAGGTGTCCTTTATCCGGACTCTCTGGAGGAGCCTCCAAATACCCGGGTCGCGGGCGGGGACCAGGTGGTGGGCACCAGGAAGTAGCCGAGATGGTGCAACAGAATGTGTGGGTGGGGGGCGAGGGAGAGGTGTCAGGAATGCCCCTCCCCATGACCTAAACTAGGCCTCGGAGAGACTGGGTTCTGCGGAAGGCGCCCCTCCCCTCGAGGCGACGATGGGCGTCGAGATCTGCGGATCACTGATGGGCTGTCATGACCTCCAGATCCTCCAAGTGTCCTGGACTCAGCCCCCTTCTGCCAGGTTGAGGGCAGTGAGGAGTTCTGCCCCAAACCAACGTTTCCTCTCCACCCGGGGACGCTGGGGCTGCCGTCGACAGTGCCCAAGTACGCGGATGCTGGGGCAGGGTCTGCTCAGAGCAAGCGGGGACGGCAGCCCGAGAAGTTGGTGTGTCAGAGGATTCGCGAAGACCAGAGGCGCACGTCGGACCGGATCCCTGAGTCAGTCGATCCGCAGCTTCTCTGGGTGCAGTACCCAGCGTCCGCACCCGCTTCCCCGGGGCCGCAGCGACACCTGGCGGGTAGTGTGGGACGCGCGTGCTCCCTTGGGCTGCGGATCCCGCAAAGAGGCAGCGCCCACCTATAGAGCAACTAGGGGTGCGGCCCCTCTCTCCCTCCTGCCGCTACCCAGAAGTGGTTCTCTTTCCATCTGAGCTGGGGCAACAGATTATTCGTGGATTTCCGCTCCCTCCGGCTCCAATGCCCTAACTGTACATGAGCTTCTGAGCTTTCTAAGCCTCCGTGTTGAACCCCCCTGGACCCCACTTCCCTGGGGGCAAAGCCAAGCTCCGTAGGAGGCTCTTCAGAGCCCTTCCAGGATCTGTCCCTGTCTCCTCTCCAGCTTTATTGGGCGCCCCTATCCCCGGTATCCCCAGTTCTGCACCAGCCCCCTTCTCGCTCATGGCGCACTTATCCTTAAGCCAAATCCCACTTCACTGATACCCTCCCCCCAGCCCCACGCATCCTCACCATCTGCCTCTCCCATGACGGGTAGCCAGAAATAACGCCCCCAGTTCAGAGCCCTGTGCCCTGCAAATGATTGTGACTGCAGATTTGATAATCCTGAAGGCCTTGGGAAATTGGGGAGAAGTTCTTCTTAACTTTGTATAACTCCTTGGAGTTTTATACTCACCATGAAAAGACTTCTGGCTCCACCCTCTTCCACCCTGGCAGATATCCTAAACTTGGACCACCTCCCACGCCCTTCCCCGGGAGACAACTGTGCCATCCCAAGCCTTTGGGTAGCAAGGACCGTTCCTCATTCTTACTGATGTGTCCTCAAGGAAAGAGAGGCCCCCGCTGCCGTTTCCAGTGTTCCTTCGGGAAATGGTGCTTATTTCTAACCTTCTATACCATCAGAAAGCTCCACCATGAGGCACATACTTGGCTACTCAAAGTCACAAACACTCACACACAGACTGTCTTCCTATAAATGCTGAACACACCTTATGTAAATTCACACACCTAATTTCCTCCCTATGGCACACTGGGACCTAGGGTCCTCTGCCTGGGGCTGGGAGTTAGAGGTCTCAGAAGGGCGGGACTCCCGGAATGACACCATACCACACATAGACACGGTCACCCACACAGCCATGGACTCAGTCACACCGCGTGTCACACAGGCACACACGCAGAGTCACACACGCTCTCAATCACACACTGGGGTTTGGCGGGTCGGGGCGGGCTCCGGGAGGCAGTTACGTAAACGCCCTCACAGCACCCCCCCCCTCCCCCTCCCCCCCCTCCCCGCTTCCTCACGCAGTGCCAGCGCCCGGGGCGGCTTGGCCGGGGCCCGGGAACAGCTCGGCCTCGCGGAGGCTCCAGGCGCCGAGAAACCCGATCCGACACAGCCCCAGGCCGAGCCAGGGAGGGGGGCCCAGATCACCCCCCACAACACACTCAGGGTCCAGCTCAGCCCCCCAGAGACGGCTCACCCACACCCTGGGACAACACTTAGTGCCCACTCACACCACCTTGTGCAGACCCCGTCTGGAATCCTGTCATCTGTATGGCCACCTAAGTGTGCCCTGACCCTTCCACCCTCTGGCACCAGAAAAGGGCAAAGATTCCCTAAAGGTAGAGAATGAGAGGGCTGAAGCCATAATGGGGGTACCTAAGTATTTAGCCTGGAATTGCTCCAAGTTCTCCAGAGCGATGTCCTCTTCTTCCTCACTGGGGTTCTCTAAAGCCGCTGAGAGAGAGGTGCTTTCACTCCTGCCCCACCCCCCTCAGGTTTGCTGCCTACCAATCTCAACATTGCCTATTTTATTTGGATAGGTCCAAAGCCCCCCCTCCCTCTCTTTGATATCCTTCCTTCCTCCTCACTTGGAAGTTCTAACTCCAGTCTAACCCCAGTTCCTCCTGTTTTGCTAAGAAGGAAGTTTGAGGGCAACCTGAGACATTGGAAGGAGGAAGGATTAAGTCTCAGGAAACTCCTTAAAGTCAGGAGTCTAAGAGGAGGGGAGAGACTGTCTGTGTCCATCGCCCCCCCCACCCCCAACTCTGCAACCCAGACTCAATTTTTCACAAGTGCTTTTGAGTATCTGCCTGGGCTGCCCAGGCCCAAGCAGAAAGGGAATTTCCCCCTATGTTCTCTGTTAATGAACAAAACATTTCATGTTGAAATTCCTCCTCTGCCCCCAGCCCAGTGTTTCCAGGGCCCCTCAGCCTGACCAAGCAGGGGGACCACTAGGAGGGGAGTAACAGAGTAGGGAGCAGCCCCCAGGGGAAGCATAATTTACACTAAGGGGGCATCTTTTTTCATAAATAATTAGGGCAGCTTTTTTTTTTTTTTTTCACTTTTGGCTAAAATTACCCACTCCTGTGGCAGCTTCCCAGAAAGGGCGGCCGGAGGGCGGCCGGAGCTGTCCTGAGGCCCAGGACATGGCCCCCCTCCCCTGGGCGAGGAGCCTTCCCCAAGTTGTTTTCCTGGTCTCTTCCTCTTGGATGTTTTTTTGATTATTAATCATATTTTCCATCCACAGTCTCATTCCAGACCCCCCTCCCCCTGGGGTCAGGGCTGGACTGAGGGAGGAAGAGCGGTCTCCAGGAGGATGAGTTGGGGACAAGATGCGCAGTGACCCCTGGTCTTGGCTGACCTGAAAGAGGCTGTCAGTGGCATGTTACAGATCACACCTTCACCATCCTGGTATATAGCAGGATGTTACTCAATACAAGTGGAGTGAATGAATGAACAGGTGTCCAGCTTTCACAACACCTGGCTGGTGCTGGAAGGCAAAGCCCCTAGTGTTGGTCCCCTGGTGCAATAGACAGGGAAACAGCTCAGAGAGGGGGAGTCACCGGCCCAGAGTCACACAGCAATTTAGTGCTAGGGCCAGAAAAGGACCCCAGTAATGCTGATGGCTCCTCCATTCATAAAGCGGTCAATAAATATGTATTGAACGCTTAGTATATTCCAGGCATTGATCTAAGTAATAAGATATAGCAGTGAACCAAACAGGCAAAAATCCCTTCCCTCTCAAGGATGTGGAGAAACTAAAACTCCACACACTGCTGGTGGGTGTATGAGCTGGTACAACTACTTTGGAACACTGTCTGGCAGGATCTACTCAGCTGAACATATGTATATCCTGTGACCCAGCAATTCCACTCCCAGATATATACCCAAAGGAAATTATTCCATACGTTTACCAAGAATGTTCTTAGCAGTTTTATTCATTTATAGCCTCAAACTGGAAACAACTCATAATGAGTGAATAGATTGTGATATAGTTGCAGCAATGGAAAAGAACCAACTATAGCTACACACAAGAAAAAATGGATAAAGCTCATAGCCAAAATGCTGAGCAAAGAAAAAAAAAAAAAAGAACCAGACACAAAAGAGACAAAAGAGTACGTATTGAATGATTTCATTTATACACAGCCCAAGAACAGGCAAAACTCAATTATGGTGATAGAAGTCGGAACTGCAGTTACCTTTGTTGGGAGGAGGGGGAGGTTTCCAAGAGTGTCCATACATATGGTACATATGTCAAAATTTAAGTTGTACCCTTAAGGTTTGTGCACTTGACTGCTTACTTTTTGCCTTAAAAAAAAAAGTTTAAAAATCTGCCCTCATAGGACTCACTTTCTGGTCAGGGAAGATAAAGATGGATACTAAACAAAATAAGTAAGTGTTCAGTTTGTCCATGTGAGAGTTTTGTGTCTGACTCCACAGGCCCTTTGGGGAAGAGATGACAGCCTACATGTCACCTCAGGGAAACCTGGACCAAGCCCCTCTGCCCTCTCCCAGAGTGCCACACTCTTTTCCCTTCCAGCAGTTAGTGTGATGGTCAACCACTGGTTACTTGTGTGGTATCTGTGAGCCCCGTGAGGGGAGCCCTGTGGCCTCCAATTCCAGGCACCCAGAGCTGAGTCTGGCATAGAACAGGTGCCCTTATTGTGAGAAATGGTTTTAAATACATGTTGAATGAATGAATGAATGAATGACAAAAGCAGGACCTGGGGGAGTAGAGACTGAGGACACGGGGAGGGGGCGGTGCCTATCTGCATGGGTCACAGCTTGGAGGGGTGGGAAACAGGGCTTGGTATCCAGTAAGGGATTAAGCAGAGACCCAGAAGGCGGGCTGAGGCAGCCTGAGTGGCTCAGAGACCACATCCTGAAGTGCCTTTGGTGCCAAGGCCACACAGGCCTGGAAAGGCATAAAGTAGGTGAGGAATATAACCAGATATGCATTCTAGGGAGAAAGCTGAGTCTGCTGGGTAGAGAGTGATGAGAAAGGCTAAGGCTGGAGGGGGAACAGCCAGGGAGGGCCCGCAGGAAAGAGTCCTCCAGCCTGATCTAGGGCAGGGCCAGGGGGCTGAAGACAGAGTACAGGGCTTTGCGGGGGGCACTCAGATTCACCTTCTCCATCTGTTCCCGTGGCCCCTGGAGGAACCCCGTGTCACCCTATACATAGCAAACAGGACCCCTGGACACGTAGTCCAGTGCCTGCCCTCCCAAGGACCCTCACCTCAGGTGACCCTGGGCTCTGGGCTGTCTGGAAAGAGAAGCAGATGGTCAGAGAAGGGGCAGAGGATCCAGGGCGGGTGGGGAGAGAGGGAAACTAGGGGTGAGCAGCTTTGCGTGTTGGAAGGTGGGAGCTAGAGCACAGACTTGCACAATCACAGATGCAGGTTTTCATTTTGTGCTGCAAAAATTTGCATGAAACTCATTCCCTGCTCAGCAATGCAAAGTCCCTGCCTCCCTCCTTCCCTCCCTCTCTCCCCACCCTAGTGGGCCCTGATCCCCCTCACCTCTCATCCATCATAGAGGAGGCATATGTCTTTAAAGGATTGTCCCCTTCCAGTACCAGCCCAGAGTCTGGCTGTGATCCCTGCTGTTCTGGAGCTGCCTCCTTGATGAGACGGCTGGGATTTCCAAATAGGACTGAGGACCATGTGGCCCCGAGACGGACTCCTTCCCTTCATGTCTCACAGCTCCATTCCTGGGCAGCCTGTGACTCTCTGGGGCAGAGGGAGAGGGAAGAAAAGAGGCCCCAACTCCCCGCGCCTCCCCTCCCCCGCCAGAAACTCAACGGTGGTGATTCAGAAGACAGAACGATTAGAGATATGGAGACTGAATGCCAGAGACACCAATAGAGGCAGCAGGGGAGTCCAAGAGAGAGAAATGAATTAAATTCAGTTCAACAGGCATTTATTAGTACCTACTGTGTGCCAGGCCCAGAGGGAACACTGTGTGCAAAAGCACAGGGGACTCCCAGGTTTTTGGCTTGAGTGACTGGGAGATGATGGTGCCGTCCACAAAGCTGGGGAGAGGACAGGGGATGGACACTGACAGTTGAAGTTTCTGTGGGATGGCGGCCAACAGGGGCAAGAATGAGGAGAACAGAGAAGTCGAGAGAGGGCTGGCTGGCTGGGGAGGGCTGCAGTCCCTGTTCAACAGCTCCCAGGGTCCTCTGCACCGGCTCAGGCATCAAAATCTCAGCCCGCCCTGGGCGCTATGAGGGTGCTGGAAGATGATAATACAGATCAGGGAGCAGGGAGAGGGAGTGATGAGAGGGAGGGGAGGAGAGGACGGAGGCTGAAACCTCCTCATGGCTGGGAGCCATGATTAAAAGACAGAGAGGGCAGGAAGGTATGGCGGCCCCAGAGGTGGAAAGAGCCAGGAGTCAGTGTTGTCTCGGGACCGAAAAGGAGCCTGGTGAGGCTGAGAAAGAACCCTGTGCTTTAGCAGCCAGGAGTGGGAGGAGGCCAGTGGGCCCAAGCTGGTGCTGTGGAGCTGGCTGTTGTAGCCCCTCCACCAGGGACTGTGAGGGTGGGCCCCCTTCCCAGCCTCCTGGATGTCCCCGGAGCCCTGCGTGGCCCCCGGCGTCTCTCTCAGCCAGGCGTAGGAGAAGAAGAGGATGCAAAGCTCCCCAGCCTCCAGACTTCCATCCCTGAGCCCCTGGTTTCTGGTCTGTCCAGGAGGGTCCCGGGCCTTCCTTGAGCTTGGGAGCCCGCAGCGGTCAGGGGACCCTGGGGACTCTGGGGGTAATTGAAACCAGGGCTAAGACATTAGAAACCATAACGCCGGCTCCCCGGCTCCCCCAGGATAGCTCCTGGTTTTCTTCTTGCCAGATCCTCCCTGCTGCTGACAGCTCAGCTCTCTAGGCCCCGACCAGCTGGGCCGCTGACCCTCCTCCCCAAACCAACGAGAAGGGGCCTCCCACCAGAAGGCACCCAAAGCCAGCCCTTGGGGACCTCCTCTCTGTGCTCAGACAACCTCAGTGTACGTGAGGCTAACTTCCCCCCCACCCCATCAAACATCCCCAGATTCTAATCTTGATCCCTTATTGCAGAAACTATCCTGGGGAGGATTTCTCAATAGTGCGAGAAGGGAGATGGGAGAAGTGGGCAGAAGTGTCTCTCAACCAGCTGGTGCTTAGTAAGTACATGAGAAAGAATGAATGAGGATTAAAGCCAGGGCCCCATGGGGTCCAGGTGTCAGCTGAGCGGGACCGGAAGCAGGGACGAGACAGGCTGCACACCAGGGTGGCAGCAAGGAGGATGCTCAGATAAGGAATTCTGTGGCCTGGGGTTCATCTTCCATCCCTCTCCCTGCTCGGTCTGATGCTCTCTCTACCGCAGTCCTCATCTCTGACAAAAAGGACAGGGCACCTTGTTCCTGTCTGCGTGTTTGCCAGCCTGATGGGAAGGCCCTCCCCTGGCACAGCTGCCTGATGATTCCAGGATTCCCAAATTCCCTGGCAGTGCTGCTGTGGGAATCTGTCCTCACCTCTGTCTCTCTCTCTCCTTGGCTCTTCGGAGAGACTGAAGGGATCAAATAGCTACTCCACCACTTACCAGCTTTGTGGCCTCAGGCAAGTGACTTAACGTCTCTGTGCCTCAATTACCTCAGGAGTGAAATGGGATGGTAATTAATAGTGCCTATTTCCTACGACTGCTGTGAAGATGCAACTAAATGAGGTGATTCAGTCAAGTGAGAAGCACCAGTCTGGTGGGGACCAGAGCCCCCTTTGGCCTTGGCTTTTTCCCATCAGTGTCTCTGTCTCCTCCTCTGTCTGCCATAGTCTTTCTCTCCATCTCCCTATCTACATGATTCTCTATCGCCGAGTCTTTGTCTCCCCACCTTTCTCCTGATCCCTTGTCCTCTTCACATGTCTAGCTCTGCCCTCAGCTCCCCCGACTGCCCTGTTTGACCCTGTTCCAACCCGTTTTGGCACAACTGGCCCAGGTCAGGTGGGGTGGGGCATCCAGGGAGGTTTTTAATTCAGACGCAGAATTCCTGGCAGCAGGACCACACCTGGGCCCGAACATGAGTGAATCGCCGTTGGTGGGAAGAGTGACTGTGTCTGTGTCCTCCCTGGAGGGGCAGGACTGCTGGGGGCTCGGCCTGGCAGTCTCTTGCCCTGACTGCTCCGACCACCCCACACCTGGGCCCAAGCCAGATCCCCCATATCTAGTGCCTGCTTGGAGGTAAGGCCGCCTGCCCGAAAGGGGAAGCCCTCCAGCTCCACGTGGCGTGGCCTACCTGCCCTCAAGACACTCCTCCCACCCTCACCCCACGTCCTGCTCTGAACTCCCCATACCCCTTCCTGAGCCCTGTAAGGAGACATGTCTCTGTCTCGTAACCTTGATCCGTGACTTTGGCAGCCGCATATACTTTGCACCCCCAAACGGGAGCCACAGGGATAGGAAACTGTGGGAGTTGAAGGGTCTGGGTTCTTCACTGGGACCAATGAGCCCCTTCGTGGGAGGGTGGGGGGGATACAAAAAGTCCAGTGGTCATTTCTGTATCACTGTGGATCTGTGAAGGCAGAAAGCATGTGTGAAATAGGTGCTCTGTGAATGTAAACCAAACGAAGGAGGGGCAATCAAAGACCCCAAACAGGGAGCTGGATGGCTGAGGCTCCAGCAGGCAGGAACATGGACAGACTGTGGAAAGGCTGCTGTTTGACTCTGTGGCTCAGCGTGGAGTCTTCTCTGGGGGTCAGGATCGGTCTCAACTAGCCCCAGACGCCCCCACACCTGGGCCCCAGCCAGGCCCCTCACGTCAGCCCCTGGGCAGAGGGCCAGATGGGTGAGCCATTAAGACTTGCCTCTCAATTCCCTATTTCCAGCACATCATTACCTCAAGGTGCCCACCAGCTTCAAGGAGAGAGAGATGGGGCTACAGATCCAGAGAGGGAGACACACTAGGCAGGGTCACACAGCAGGCAGAGGCTGGGAGCCCTGGTGTCCTGGCAGTCAGCCTGAGCCTGTCATGGAGACACTGTGCCAACACTGTGACAGGGGCCAGACCAAAAGCAGGGTTTTACGTGGGGAGAGCGCCTAGGGATCCTTGCATATTTGGGCAGCTGGGCCGGGGTGGAGCATCCCATCAGGCAAGGACAGATGTGCAGCTTCATGTCCCCATCAGATGGAGACAAGCATTGGGACAAGAGGTTCAGAGAGACAGAGTCAGAGCAAAAGAGAAGAGAGAGAGAACCTGGGAGAGAGACCGAGAGACAGACACAATCGAAGACAGAGTCAGACACAAAAATAGAGATGCAGAGAAAGAAAGATGTGAGTCAGAGACACAGAGACAAGGAGATGCAGAAGGAGGGGGAGCTATGGAATTAAAGTCACAGAGACAAAGATAGGAAGAGACATGGATTCAGAGAGAAACAGTATCTCAGTCACAGAGCAACAATGACATGGAGTCAACAATATGCAGACACAGACAGACACTCACAGACCAGGAGACAGGAAAAAAATAAAAAAAACCAGGAGGAAGAAACAGAGATGGAGAAGACAGAGAGAGAGACACAACGATCAAGAGAGGCAGAGACATGGAGAGAGAGCAAGGCAAAGGGAGACAAAGGCAGAGTGAGGCAGAGAATGAGATCAAAACAGCAGGAATGGGAAAAGCAGGCAACAGAGGAGAGTCTCCTGGTCTCCAGTCTCTCCAGCCTGGTCTCCCCAGGGTTTGGACCCCCCTTGCTATTCTTTGGTTTCCATAGCAACAGGGAGGGCAGCACCAAATTTGCATATGTATTTACATCCTTTCTATCTGCATAATTCAACAGGTTTCTGTGCATATTCATGAGACTGTGAATGAAGGTGACTCTCCCAATTACTGCTCAAAACCTGGCTGTGGTGCCCCCTGCTTGCAGTACACGGTATGGTTCCAGGCCTGACCTCACAGGCCCTGACCTGTCGCTGCCAGGCCCTGCTAATGACATTCCCCCGCTGCTCCCCAAACACTTCCCTGTACTCTCCTTCCTCCAGATCTTTCCTCAGGTGATGCGCCTCTGCCTTCCAGGAATGCCCTTCCCTCAGCATCAGTCCTACCAACAGTACACTTGCATGCATGCCCTTGCACGTGTGTGCACATGAACTCTGATGGAGCGGGCATGGCAGTGAGTGACCAGTGCTCACTCTGGCTCCCTGGTGGAGGAGGCCCTTTGGTCACACTCCTCTCTGGAGTCAAAGAAGGGAGTGCATGAAGGGATCACACTTAGAGGGGCTGGGGTGTAGGCTCAGCTAAAGGCAATACATCTACCAACAGAGAGGGACCTGGGACATTGTGGCCTCCACGTGGAAACTGACAGAGGCCTGGTTGTAGCCAGAATAACCAGAGGGGCTAGGATAGAGCCCAAAGGAGTCTCAGGAACAGAGAACTGAGGCAGCTCCGATGGTTGGGAAGAGGGTGCTGGGGGTCAAGAAACCTTTCAAAGTGCCAAGCCTTGAAAGCTCTCGTGGGCTGGGAGGGGCTTCTCCAGAGCCCGCTCCAGCCACAATTTTAGCTTCACCGTCTCCCGCTGGATCCCTACAGCCGCCTCCTCGCTGCTCTCCCTGCCCTGTGCTCCCAATCCACCTTCCACACTGCAGCAGCCTGAAACATCAGGCTGATATTCCACATCACTGCCCCCTTAAAGCCTTCAGACTCTCCATCACCCACAAGAAAAGTCCAAGCTCCTTGGCCAGGCACTCAGGCCTTTCCGGTCCCGCCCCCCACCCACCTCTGCGCCTCATTCCTCACTGTCCCTGCTCTGAACTTCAGGCTCCAGTGATCTACCTGTGTTCTTCTCACCTCTACGCCTTAGCTCAGGCCTGCTCTTTACCCAGAATGTCCTTTCCACTTTTCTCCTAGCTCTTCTTCAGGATTCTACACAGGCATTACCTCCTTCTCTTTGAAGCTTTGCCTGTCCCTGGAGACTGGAGGAGGGGCTCTGAATTCTTCCAGTCTGATGAACCTCCCAAATTTCTGTGCTTATCACACCAATAGTAAAATCATCTACATACATGGCTTATAGCCCTCAGGGGGCTGGAGTGTCCCAGCCCAGTGACTATATTTGTCCCATAATGGGTGATGGTTAGCTATTTGTTGGATAACTGAGAGGTCACTGAGCCTACTGAAGGCAAATTTCAAGCCTTGACTGTCTTTCTGCACAGATCCTGCAAAGGGAACGGATAGGCTATTCCTTTGCAAATGCCGCCATCTTGTGGACAGACTCAGAAGTGCAGCCAGACATCACCTGGGAGGGGAGGTGCCTTAGAGACCAGGCCTGATTCCTGAGCTCCAAGCAAACAGGGGAAAGTGAGCAGGCTGGGCCTGAAGAGAGAGAGCCACCGGTGTCCTTTGAACATTCTTGATGAGCTGTAAGCAGACAGAATGGCAAGAGTAAAGGCTCAGACGCAGAAAAGTCTCATGGCAAGTGGGACAAGTGAGGAATAGTGTGGCCACAGCCCAGGGTCCAAGGGGACCAAGCCAAAGACGGACTGTGCCATGGAAGTGCCCAATAAAGGGGGTCCTTTAAGGCCATCTGGTGAATGGATTTGGATCTTATCTTCTAATCTGAGCATGGGGAGACTAAGGGAGCAGAAGAATGACAGATCTGGGTGTGGCCACACACTTGGAGGCTCAATATTCATTCACCTATTAAATATTTATGGAGCACCTACTATGTGCCAAGCGATGTTCAAGAGCCATAGGTTACATCACTGAACAAAACAGATTCCTGACCATTCAGAGTGTACATTCTCATCAGGAGGAGACAGACAACAAACAAAAATATTAAAGGCATAAATTATATTCAAAGGCAAAAAAGGAAAAAAGAAAAAAGGCAGGGTAAGGGAGATCAGATGTGCAATTTTAAATGGAGTGGTCAGAGTAGGCCTCCTTGAGGTGACATTTGAGAAAAGGCTTAAAGGAGGGAGGGAGACAGCCATGCAGGTATCTGGCAGATGAGCATTCTAACAAAGGGAACAGCCAGTGGCTAGGTTTGCAAGACAATGATGGGCGCAAACCAATGGAGGCTGTGGGAATGGAGAGAGATCTCGGAAGCAAAATCGGCAAGACTTGGAGCCTGCCTGCATGTTGGAGATATGCAACTCCTCTGGTCCTATTGTGTCCTGAAGTCCCCATTTCAAGACTGACAAGCTCACTAGACATGCCTCTTCTCAGGTAGGTAGTGAGAAAGCTCAGCACATCGTATCCTGGATGCTCCCCAACTCAGCACACATACCACCGCAGTCCCCAGCCTCTTAGCTCCTTATCGTGAGTGACTTTCCCTCCAGGCAGCACTCTACTCTCATGCCCACAACCAAGTCCTGTCAGCTCCCAAAACTCTCAAACTCACTGATGGCCTTCATTTCATCCTTTAGCTACTGTTATGTGTTGAATTGCTTCCCTCCATAAAACTATGTTGAAGTCCTAACCCCTAATACCTCAAAATGTGACCTGATTTGAAAATAGGATCTTTACAGAGGTAATCAAGTTAAACTGAGGTCACTGGGATGGGCCCTAATCCAATATGACTGGCATCCCTACAAAAAAGAGAAATTTGGACACAGAAACAGACACAAAGGGAAGACAACGTGAAGATGGGTGATTGGAGTAATGCATCCCAAAGCCAAGAAGGCCAAAGACTGCTGGCAAGCCAGAAGCCAGAAAGAGTCAAGGAAGGGTTCCCCTGCAGGTTTTGGAGGGAAAATGGCTCTGACACCTTGATTTCGAACTTCTAGTCTCCCAAAATGTGAGACCGGACATTTCTGTTGTTGTAGGCCACCCAGTAGGTGACACTTTGTCATGGCAGCCCTAGACACTGCACAGCTCTGACACCTTGTTCTCATCTCTCCCTACCCGGCCCACCCCAGACATCTCCACAGGGACCGCCAGGCCACTGACCCTTGGCCCTTTGTATCTTCACTTCTTTCTTTCCTGACTCAGTTTGGATTCCATGACCTTTCACCACGTGCAGTTTCTTGCTAGCGTCCTCACTATTCTTCCATCATTCCTGCCCGTCTTAACCTCAGTCTAGAAGAATGCAACAGCGCTTCCTCTGAGTCTTCACCTCAGCACCTGTGGGTGCTGATGGAGCTCACACCCCGTGACTGGTGACATTACAAGTTCATGGTCACCAGCCTCACCTGAGCTTTCAGCCCTGCCTGGTCACCCTCCTGTACCTCCTTGGGTAACTTTCCCAGTTGCAGCAACCATCTCACACTTCCTTCCCACCAGCCTCCTCGCTCCACTCTCAGCAGCAGAGCAGTGCTCCTGCTTCCAGAGATTAGAAGCCTTCTGAACTCTCTGAATCCCCTCACGTCCCACCTTTACCTCCACACCCATCCGCATGCGTAAGAGCCATCCTCAGCTCCTTCCCTCCTGTTGTAGGGGGTCATTTCTCCTCTTCCCTTACCTCCTTGCTCCCAGGCCCGCTTCCTTTCACCACCGCCCTCCCCCAAGGAGTCTCACTGGAGTTACCCAGTCTCCTGAATCTTTCGTCTCTTTCACTATAGGCCCCCTCCATCAGCCTACACACATGCTCAAGTCTCCAATGCATTAAAAATAAACAAATAAATAAAACTCTCTCTGTATCCCAATTACCTCTCTCCCATCACAATACAGTTTTTTGAAAAAGCTGTCTCTAATTCCTTACCTTTTGTGCCCAGGCATAACCTTTTCTAAGAGATTATGGAGGAAGAAGCCATATTACAGTGGATGAAGGAGAAAGTGGGAAGTAAAGAAACTGAATCAGCAATTATACACATCTCTCATGCTCCATCCCTCCTAAGCTTGGTCAGGCTCTCCAACTCTGAAGGCCCTACTTCCCTCTGGCTCCCTCCCTGCCGTTCCTCCTGTGGGTCCCCTGTGGGCCCTGCAGAAGCCAAGGAGAGGAAAGGCCCCAGAATCACTAGCCATCTCTCCCTCAGCCTGTGTCCTCTCTCCTGATTCTGGGCTGCAGATCCTGTTCTCCCCAAGGGATTCTGACCTCAGCTCAGTTTCCCTCCACACTACCCCTGCCATCATCCTGGAGACCCCGGGTGGCGCCTTAATGAGGAGTTCATCCTAGGACCCCTGGAGCTGGTGATGCCACCTTGCTGAACCATTCCCTCAGCACCAGTCACCATGCTTATTCCACATGATCATCACACCCTGGCCACAGCAGACTGGATCAGGATGGGATACGGAGCCAAAGATCAACAGTCTGCAAGTAGCCTGGCCCTAAGGCTCTGGGGACCAGTGACACTCAGAGAGCTGTTGATGGTAGAAGACACTTAAGTGGAGTTGCTCAGAGAAAAGGCAATAAGCAGAAGATGACAGTGGGGGGATGCAAAAACCCTGAATTAGTCACAAAGAGAATGGGGAGAAGTCAGGCAGTTGCTGGTAGCAAGACACCTGAGTCATGACCACAGCCTCTTGGAGTGTTAGATGCTTCATGACCTTCTGCAGTTGAGAGGCCTGGCTGGGCAGCTGCTGAAAGGGTTTCCTGTCTCTCCTAATATCCCTCAAATCTCCATCCTCCACTCTGGGCAACTTATCTTGGAAAGCAAAAAAGTTCGAAGTTTTGACCATAGCCTCCTGGCCTTGTGGTCCCCTCATCCCTGCTCTAAGAAGCCCTTATTGAGGCCTCCAGTCTCCCAACTCCAACTCTCCCAATATCTCAGCCCCTCCTGCCTGCACTCAGCCAAGCATCACTTCAACACTCTCAAACTGCTGTGCCCACCTTTCCACATTAGCCCAAAAGAGCCCTAACCGTGTGCTTTCCTGGTGACTGGACACCCAGGATACTGGACACAACAGAGAAGACCTTAAAATCCAGTGGGGGACCCAATTCACTCAACTCTTCACTTAGTCTACCACTGCCCATGATCCTGCTCTGGTTCCTGGCAACCCTGGCTACCACTGCAATCTTCACCTTTCTCCTCATGCCCCTGACCTGACCGTGGTGAATCTGAGAGTCTACGGCCAAGGTGAGGTAGAAAAGAAGCAGCAAGGGGTAAAAACGAAAGACCTGGAGGGGAGATGTGGGATAGAAGTTATGTTTTTTAGGCAAAAGCATGTTTGTAAGCTGAGTCATTAATAATGAGAGCAATTAATATTTGCAGTCATCCCTTGGTATCCTCAGGGAATTAGTTCCAGAGCTCCCCTGGACTTTTTTTTTTACCAAATTCTGCAGATGCTCAAGTCCCTTACACAGGATGGTATAGTACAGTCAGCCCTCTGTATCCACGGGTTCTGCATCCACAGATGTGCAGATCTGACTGTATATAGGCCCAGGTGTATATATATGATCTAAGAATCCTATACACCTATTCCTACATTTAATCCTTATAACAGCCCTATGAGGTAAGCACTATATCCTGTTTTATAGATGAGAACACTGAGGCAGGAGCAGTAATTTGCTAATTAACTGGCCAAATCAGGATTCAAATCGAGGTAGTCTGGTGCCCCAAGACCATGATCTTAACTACTACACCATAATGCAGGCATACGTCAGAGATAGCGTGGATTCAGTTCCAGACCACCTCAACAAAATGAAGATCTCAATACAGCAAGTCACACAAAATTTTCGGTTTCCCACTATATACAAGTTATGGTTACACTCTACTGTAGTCTATTAAAAGTGCAATAGCATTATGTCTAAAAAACAATGTACATACTTAATTTAAAAATATTTTATTGCTAAAAAATGCTAACCATCATCTGAGCCATCAAAGAATTATAGCAGTAACATCAAAGATCACTGATCATAGATCCATATAACAAGTGTAATAATGAAAAAAATCTGAGATATTGTGAGAATTATGAAAATGTGATACAGAGAAACGAAGTGAGCAAATGCTGTTGGAGAAATGGCGCCGACAGATTTGTTCAATGCAGATTTGCAACAAACTCTCACTTTGTAAAAAAACGCAGTATCTGAGAAGTGCAATAAAATGAGATATGTCTGTATATGCTGCAGATAGAAAAAAATGTGTGACCTAGTAGAGTCCTTAAACCAGCCCCAAACAGGCAGCAGACAGCCACCCAGGGGTCTAGACACAGTCAGGGAGGTTACTGTTTGAGGCTTCTTATTGACTCCAGATCCTCCCAGCACTAACCTGAGCCTACCCTTCCTGTCTGCAGCCTGTGAGCTCCTGGGGTGACTCCCACACTCTTAATCCCGCCTCTACACAGTAGGCCAAGCAGAGGCTCATCAGACAAATGATTTATTTCCCAGCCCACTCCCAGGACCTCTGTCAGAAGGCAGATCAGAGATACTGCAGGTAGAAGGCAGAGTAAGTCTCTCTTAAGCAATCCAGAACCCGGGAGAGACCCCACAGCTGTCACTCTTCATAGCAGTCCCTTTCTACAAGCCAGACAGAAATCGAAGCAGGACTGGGAGGCTCAGTTCTGCAGACTCAAGTCTTGTTCGAGATGTTGAGCAGTTACAGAGTCTTCTCAAAGAAGGCAAAGCCATCTTAGACACACAGGCCTGGAGAAGAGCTTGCTCAGCAGGTCCTCAGAACCGGGAGTCTCGAGCTCTTCTTCGGGGTCGGGGGCCACAGCTGGAGCTAGGTGTGGGGCCCAGGCCAGGGGGTGCCCCTGGGGGCTGGTAGCCACATTCATTGGGGTCCAGGGGGTCCCGGCTGAGCAATACCCACACCGCAGGCACATGGCGGCGTACTGTTAGGGGATCTAGGCCTGTGTCAGGTGAGGTTGGCACCCAGCTGTCCTCGGTCTGCAGGAAGCGCAGCTTGGTAAGCTGGTGAAGGCCTGGAACCCGCCGTTTGACAATCTCAGCACAGCTGACAGCCTTGCCTGCAGCCCGGCCGGAACCTGAGAACACCACATGCCTTGCGCTGCCACCTTCCAACCGACCCAGCGCCAGCCCCAGAAGGTTGCGGATTTTGCTGCCATCTCGGACCCGCATCTCCAGGGTATCAGGAGGTAGCTGGGGCATCGGGGAAGGTGCTGGGAGTTCCACAGAGCCAGCTTTCCGGTAGTGCTCCATCCCGCTTGCTGTCTGTTGCTGTGTCCTGGCTGAATCTCGCTGCTCACTGCACGGAAGCGGCAGAGGAATGCAGGCAATGTGGTCCAGGCCACCCCTCACCCTGGCCTCTAAGACTTGGCCCTGCTCCTCATCCCAGACTCCCCAGGAAACAGGACCATATCGCCTCACCTCCAAGACAGGGGGCCCTGCCTCCTCACCCTGCTAAGGTGCTGTACCTCATTCCTTTGGACAGGGCCATAACCCTCCCCGACCCTGGAGTCCCTGAGACAGGATCAAATTCCCCAAACATTGGCCACGCCCCCTCACCCCAAACTTCCTAGCACTGGGGATGAACTTCCCTCCGCTGGGGCTCCTTGGGACAGGGTCTGGGGCTCACCCTGGATTCCCTGATAACAAGACTGCGTGTTCCTCACCCTAGGCTCTCCGAGGGGTGACAGGGACGAGGCCCCCTCACTTCGTGCGCCCAGAGGACAGGGTCAAGCCCCTACACCCCAAGCTCCCTGAGGCAGAGCCAAAAGCCCGCATCTAAAAGTTCCTCAAGGACAGAGCTGACTCTCTCCTCAACTCCGGGACCACGAGGGCAGGGCCGAGCACGCCTCACTCGGAGATTCCCAGGGTCGATACTCCAACCCAGGTCGCTCAGAAACTCGGGAGCAGAGGCCTGATGCCGAGGGCTGCGCGGGCTACTCCTGGCGTCAGGTCCACTGCCGCGGGCCGCCCTCAGTGTCCTGCCTGCCGCAGCAGCCCGGCAGCCTGCCACCCCTCTCCTCCCCCGCCCCGCCCCTCCCCGCCAACTCCACGCGCCCCCACCCCGCCGAGTTCCAGCTCTCACCGCCGCGGCCACGCACTCCTCAAGCTCGATCTGAAGCCAAGATGGCGCGAGCCGGGAGCGCGCCGGGGCCGCGCACGCCGGCGGGGCGGGGCCGGCGGGGCCGGGGCGTCCGGGAGCGAGCCGAGCCGGGACGCGCGGGGCCGAAGCGCAGGGTGGTCTCCCGCGTTCGCCCCGGCAAGGAGCACCCCTATCCGGGCGGAGAGAACCCTGCGGAGGAGATGAGCGGCCGTCTGGGGAGTCCTGCGTACGAAGGACGCGGAGGATTTGGCCTTTGGAAGATGACAGGGCGGGCCGCAGGAGCAGAGGCGGAGCAGCGGGCTTCACTTTGGGAAGGATCAAGAGGTTCCGTTTGGAGGGGCTGCTGCTGCGGGGGCGAGTTCTGAGCTTCCACCTCATCCTGTGGGCACTGGCGAACCACGGCGGGGGGGTGGTTTTCATCAGACGCAAGTCAAATCAGTTCGTGTGCACAGCTCGCTCTGGCTGCAGCGCAGGGTGTGGCGCGGCGGTGGGAGCCCAGCCGCAGCCACTGGTGACTGCTGGCGACTCCTGGCCACTAGGTCCCTGGGGGCGTGTCCACGGAGACTTGCCCGCGTATAATAGGCGCTCAAATGGTTGTCACATCATTTGTTGAAAGGATGAACCAGAGAAATAGCAGTGGGAATGGGGAAAAGTAGAGTAAGTTGGAAGATACCAGGAGGTAGGTTTGACGACTGTTCGGACGGAGGAGGGAAGAGTCTAGGATAACTCCCAGGTTCAGATAAGCTGCATCTGAGATGCCAATGAGACCGTGTCGGTGGGGTGGCGGGCAGGCAGTTGGAAAGGTCTTGGAGCCACAGCCCTCCCTGAGACCACAAGAGGGCAGCAAACATTTGGTGGAGTGAGATGCCAGTCAGTTTCTCTGCTCTTTAACATGCTCCCTCTCTCCTTTCCAACCACACCACCCCTACCCCTACCCCGAAATACCCCCTGCATCCAAACCTCTGCTAGGCTCCCTTCTTGGTTAATAGCACCAAGTAAGCTCCCAAGAGAGAAACTTCAAGCTCCTCTCTGACTTTGCATATGCTGGGCTCCCTTGGCTCTCAAAGACACTGCATGTCACCCTCCAGGGCTATGGCCCACATCCCTTTTTCTTCTGTGCCCCAAAGAACCCTGGTGCCACCTGGTTCCCTTCCCTTTTCCTTGACTGTCTCCCTGGCTATCCCGTACAGGCCAGGGATCAGGTGGACTCTACCTGTGTCCTCCCCACCTGGCATGGCATCTGACAGAGTGTACTTGGTAAATGTGGGATGAATGGATACATAAACGAATGTTCCACTCACATCAAGCAAATGACAGCGTTCATCCTGAGAGCTCTACATCGTCCAGAAAGCCAGACTAGGATGAGTACAGCTCTTAGTCCAAACTCTAGGAAAGCAGACAACTCTCGCTTCCATCACCCTCATTCCCACCACTATCCCCATCCTAGACCAGGAAGCTGGCACACTCCTCAGTGGTCTCCACAGTTTATTGTCACTGGAATAGGGCACTGATGAGGGGAGGGGGTGCAAATAGCAAATGTCAAGTAGCCAGACCTCTGACCTCAGAGCTCTACCTGAGTGCAGACATGTAGGTCGTGAATCCAATAAATACAGAAGTGCCTCTGCTCTGCCCTGTTACAAGGCCCTGGCCCACCCTGGGATGGGCAGCAGCCATCACTCCTCTGCTGGCTTCACTTGCTTGGCGGCCTCTAGCTGGCAGAGTAGTTCATCCCACTGCACAAATTGCTTGGAGAGAAGCATTGTCTGGTTAAAGGTCAAGGTGAGAACAGAAATCTGAGAGACAGAGTGGAGAGATTTTTTGAATCTGCCAAAAGGGTGGGGGAGCAGAGGAACAGCCAGGCTGGTTGGGTTGGGATGAGAGAGACAGAGCTAAAGATGGAATATAAGGATGGGGCTCTGGACCGCACTCCTCAGGGACCTGGCTGAGCAGAAAGGATACAGTCTTGTTGTATTCCTCCAGGAGAGCCTTGGACTCCTCAGTGATCTCCACACACTGGTCCTGTGGAGCCAAGGTGTGGCAGAGAAAGGTGTTGGACAAAGCCCCCACCCCCCATTTCCCTCCTCATCAGGAACCCTCACTCCCCATAGAGCCTAGAAAAGGTAATGTTTAACCCCAGAGCCCAAAGGAGCAAATTCTAAAGGGGCACTTTCAGGCTGCAAGATGTGTAGCCTAACTTGCAGGCCTAAGGCTGATAGATGAAGGAGTGGACCACACATTTTAGGAAATATTCCTGCTGGTATATGTCTCCTCCTTCCCTGCCCCCTATTTCTGAAACCTCTTTGGACTTTACACTATGGCCTGGGAAGAGTGAAAAAACAGCTCCTCCACCCATGGTCAAGGACACATCATCCCCAGGAATTCTGTGGTAACTCCCAACATGAACCTTCTGGTGTCTCAGGATAGCCCCACTCTGGGAGGCAGGAGACCTGGATGTGGTCCTAGCCCAAGTCCCTTCCCATCTCGAAGGCAGATCAAAAACAAAGAATAAACCCTTAATTTCCCCTGCAGCTGACATCGGGGGAGTCTGAGGCTGCTTCCCCAGGAGGCAGGAGTGGGGACTGGGAGCCTCACCACCTCTATTTTCCCTTCCAGTCCTCTCCCCTCCCATACCTGCTGCTGGATGTGGATCTGGGCCAAGCGCTGCAGGCGGGCGGCATGCTCAGGAACGGCTGTAAAACACAACGCACACTGCCCGATGATGCTTGTGCCTTCCCCTGGGACTGCTCAATAGTCTATTAGGTCTTCGGCAGGATTAGAGTATTGAGTGGAGAAGCTAAACAAATGCTAGGCTTCATCGACCACTGCAGCTGGAGGTGGTGGTGGGGCTCCCTGCCCACCCCGGTCTTACTGTAGGACCCAAAGGGGAGGGGAAGATACAGGCCCCTAGAAGAAGACAAAACCTCGGGTGCCCAGAGTTGCCCCGTATGCCCACCCCTGTGCTGGGAGCAAGGCCAGGTAAAGAAAGCTTTTATTATCATGGGATCTGTTCCTTTGCTCTCACCCCAGCAGGACCAGGTCTGCCTGGCGCTGGGAACAGGGAGCCTGCAGGTGGGCTGAGGATGAATGCCAGGTCCCTAAGCTGGCCACCTGGAATCCAACACCCAGAGCCTCAGCCACCAGGCTGGGCCTACAGCTTAAGGCTGTCAGATGCTCAGCAGGAAGCTGATCAGGGTAGGGAGGGGGAGCTGGGAAAAACACCTCCAGAGACAGACAAGATGGATATCTGGATTCAATTAAAGCCACTGTCTGCTTGTCAAAACCCAGACCTAAAGACTGCACTCAGCAGTGTGGCAGGAAGAATTCACACACATTCACACACCTGGCAGGGACTCTGACAATAAAATCTGGGCTCTGCAGCACCCTGAAGGATGGAGGGGTGGGGTAGAAGGCAGAAGGAATCCTCAGAGTTGAGGGCTGCTGGACTTATATGAGTGTCCTTAGGGCCAAATTGCCTAAGGTTCTGAACCTGAGCTCTCCACCCTCCCATGCTCCCAATTTTAATCCCAATGCAGGGGGAAAGTACCCCCAGGGTGAGGGTAAAGACAAGAAGCAGAGCTAGCCTGAGCCCAGGAAAGTCCTGCCCATCCACCAACCTCCCCAAGTAGAGTAGTGGGGCTGCAGCCCCAGAGAGGTACCTTTGATGTGAGTGCTGTCCAGCATGGGCACCAAAGCCTCCACCTGCTCCAGGAGCGCAACCTGGGAGAGGATAAACTGCTCCTCTGAAGCATAAACAGACAAGACAGTGACAGTGAGATGAGACTGGGCATGGCCACTCCCATGCAAAAGGCCAAGGACTTGGTAGGGGAGAAGGCTGGGTCCTGGAGCTCGGGGCAGCTACTCTGCCCACTGCCCCCCCACCTCCAGATACACAGTCCCCCATTCTGCCTCCACCTCTCCTGGATGCCTCTGGTCTGACCTATCTTGAGCCCAAGGGGCCTCTAAGTTCCTCCAAATCCCATCCTTCTCCAAGTTTTAACTCTAAGGCCTCTAGTGTCCTCTCAACAAACTCAAAAAGCCCCTCTGAGGCCACAGGAGACAAAGTACTTCAGGCTTGGCTCCTGGGAAGGTCTGAAAGAGGAGACATGTGGAAGATACCAGGCTGATTCTGCTCAGTGGATCTGAAAGGAACAGACAATTACAAGTTCTTGGAGAACTGGGGCGGTAACATGAGAGTCTGGTGAGGAAAGCAGGACCTGGGCTGGCCCTGTGCACAGGGGGTTTCAATGGTTGCAGAGCAGGAAGGGCATTCAAGAAGGGAGGACTATATGTCAAACATTCGAAGGCAAGAATGCTTGTCAATTAGTAGAGGGAAAAGAATTCAATTGGCTGAACTGGAGCAAGGAGAGCAGCACAGGAAACAGCTGGATGGGAGGGACCACCCAGTAGACTATAGAAGGCTTTGAATGGCAGGATAAGGAAATAGGAATTTATCCTAGCAAGGAGAGAGACACTGAGGTTCCAAGGCAGACATAGTGGCACGTTGGAAATATGTTTTGGGAAGATGATATTGGACCACATGCAAGTAAGGGAAGACTAGGGTCAAGAAGAGGACTTAGGAGACTGCAGCTGTTCATGTACAAGCACATAAGCACTGAGGCAGTGGCCACAGGGAGGGATGAGAGGCTGGACTCAAGAATCAGTGAGGAGACCTCCTGAACTTGGTGCCTGAGCCACAGCAAAGGCTCAGGGATGTTCTGGTTCACCACTGTATACCTCACACCTGCGACAGTCTGGATTACAGTAGATGATCATTAAACATCTTTTGAATGCATGAACAAACACAGGTGCCTGGCAAACTGTTTCTTGTGGAGTGGCTGACTAACTGATTAGCAGACACTGCTAAAAGTTCCTGCCTAGAACTCTGAAATCCCGGCGCTTTCCCACCTGAAAGAAAGATGGTGAAACTCATGCCTACATCTGCACCTCTCCCAAATGCAATGCTCTCTGCTCTCTGCTACCACCCTTTCCTAGAAGCTCCTCTGTCTACTGAGCAGAAGTAAGGAAGGTTCTGAAGGAAAATCCTAGAGGCAAGCCACAGTACACTAGAGTAGCCCCACTGTGGCTGGCACCATGGCCTGCAGCTGGCTCCAAAGTATACTGCACCCAGTGCCTACTAGAGGACCACAGGACCAACCCCGGCCACGGCCCAGGGCCAGGCCAGAATTCCAGAGAGCAGCTTCCAGGGCTGTATCCATGAGAGGACGGGCAGGGAGGCCATCTCTGTGCCAACGTCCCTCACAATCCCCATCCCCAGATGCATGTGCACATACTGTCCAGCACTACCTGCTAAGATGAACTGCAGCTTGGAGGCATCAGGTATGGCAATGCGGTCAATGTACTCAGGATCCAGGTATTTGATTAGGTCTTCAACTAGAAAAGTAGCAAGATGGAAAATGGAGTAAGGTTGTGGAGTGGGGATCTGTCTTATGAAGGGTATTAGGGGAAGGGTTAGCCTTGGGGATAGCCTTGAATGAGAAGCTGACACCCACAGTGGCCATCAGCAGGCCTTCGCCAGGCCCCACTCCCCACTTCTCTGTCTCTCCCCTCTGATCACCTGACGGCCAACCTCAAACTTTAAAGCTGGGAATACAATGGCCTCCACCACCCTGGGGTGCTCAGCATTCCTGCTGATCTATCTTCAAGGGAGGAAGACACCTTGCCCCTCAGTGCCACCAACACATGCCAGAGCTTTATCTGATTTCTAGTTACTGAACAGGCTTCTATCTCTGACATAATCAAACAGCCCTGGCTCAGCCAAGGCTGGGGCTCTCAGTGCCTAATTTCCTTCCTGCCTCTGAACTTGCCTGTGGAAATTCCATACCTCTCCTCTTCCTTCACCAAGGGGACCTTTCAGGCAGAGCTCTTATTCCTTAACTTAGACACTGTCAAACTTGAGGAGTTTAACCACAAAGTACACCTCAATTCACCATTTCATCCTAAAGGGTGATTCCAGTGACCTACTGGGCTGAAGGGCCTGGGCAGGGAACCAGGAAGTATAGGCTTGGGAAGGAAGGCAGGCTGGCACCTCATGGAAGCACTTACTCTTTTTGTACAGAATCTTCACCCTCTCCCTCTTGCTGGCAATGTTCCCCAAAGCCACCTGCACCTTGACCAGGCCATCAGCCACCTATAAGGGGAGTGGAAGTTAATTCCAAGATTTACCACTTGGCTCAAGGCTTGGAAGTGGTAAAGAACCATCATTCCCTCAGACTCCCAAACCTCCTTATCAGCAATTATCCTCTTCTCTTATATTAAGAGATGCAATCCCTCCTCAATGTGAATGGGGAAATAATCATGTACTCCTTGGGGAGTTTCGAGTGTGACTGGGGAGGTAATGAACTACTTTAGAGTTTATGAGGCACTAGCATATAGTATATATTCCCTGATTCCTTCCTCTTGGCCGAACCTAAGGGCAGAGAGTGAAGAATTCCAGTACTAAAGGGCTGAATAGAGGGAGAGGCTATGGAAGTGAGCGATCTCATATAGGTTTTAGGTTAGAGGATAAAGATAGCCAATATTCAAGGGTCAAATATATGGGGAGGCAAACAGGCCTGTGCAGAAGTAGCCAGAGAGGAAGGGGGAAAATCAGGACGATCTGTGTCATATATGTCAAAGGGAGAGAATGTTTTGAGAAGTCAGTTCTCAAATGAGACAAAATCTGTTAGTGACAACTAATTCCATAAGAAGTCTACAAACAGACATCATTACCTCTGAGGCACTTAACTCCAGGGTATGCCTGACACTCCACCTTCAGTAAAAGGTCGCTCCAGAGTAAAAAGGAAATGTAAGGAAAACTGAGCTACAAGTTGTCAAAATTCAGTCACTGGTGTGAAGGAGTGCCAGTCCATATCTGAATACCCAGTATTCAATTCCTTCCCCTCCTAATCCTGGCCCTCGTAGACCTCATCTCTAACCCCTGGAGCCTTCCTTATCCACATCTGGCCTGCCTCTTTTGGAGCCCCATGGACCTCTCTTTGCACAATTCATTTAGCAATTAATTACGCAGGGCTCCACAACGGCCTTTCCATTGTGGGCTTCAGTTCTTACTGAAACTCTCATTAATCAGCTTCGGAGTGTGTCAGGTCTCCCCAACTATGCCACAAAGGTAAAGGCGGGGTCTTCACAGCGAGCCCACTTCAAGCCCACAGTGCCCTCCACGGGAATGGACCCCGAGGGTCCGATAAGCTCCGGGAGGTCTCGGACCCTTGTTATTTCAAAGGCCGGGCTGCGGGAAACGGGGCTGGATAGGTAGCATCCTTCCGGAGGACCAGGCCAGTACACTGCTCTTGCTTTGCCCCAGAGAGGGACTGCTGGACCCCAGACCGCTCACCTTCCGCGAGCCGCGCGACCCGCCTGGCCCGTACACCCAGTGCTCCAGCTCCTCCAGACGGGCCTGTAGCCGCTGCACATCGGTCACAGCCGCCATATCTTCCGCCGCCCCGCTTCAGCCGGGGAACAGCCAGAGGGCGGGACTTCCGTCCAAATAGAGAAGGCGGGCCAATCCCAGTGGATGGGCTCCCCTCCATACAGGAAGTGACGTCACGACACAGCCCTTCGGTACTCTGAAGTAGCCGGCAGAGCTGAAGAAAGGTGTCCAAAGCTACCTGGTAACCTAGGCGACGACTACCGGTCAGGCCCCACCCTAACATCCAGACCCTGCTGGTCAAGGCAACCTTTGCCTTTGTACATCTAATTCCAGAGTACCAAAGAGGTTTCCCCACCCCATTCCCCGAGGTTGCATATATAAATATACCCATTATTTTAAGACTGGTCCACTCCCATAGACCAGTAGGAGGCCCCGTGAGATGCCACAATCTTCTGGAGTCTTCTAAGCTTCAAGAGATTAAGTGTCGTACCTAAGGGCACTCAACACTGTAGTGGCAGAATCGGGATTTGAACTCAAGCAGTCTGATTCATGAGACTGAGCTCCCCTACTTATGGACCTTTGCTATAGTGTCTTCCTCTCTGAGAACTTCTGGCCCAATCCTGTGTATTACCACATAATTCCTCCCCAGCCCACAGACCGAAACAAGGAGAGGAGGCACTGGAGAGAGAGTGACCACAGCTTTATTATCCAGATGTGACCTGAGGGACATCTCCTTCACAAGACCCAAACCCAACCCTTCACCTGGCTCCTGAAGAGAAGCAGATCTGACTCGAAGAGGTGGGGTCCTGGAGATGACATTGACACGAAGGAGCACATGAGGAGATGAGGGGGTTACTGGGGGCAGAATTCTTTCGTAGATGCTGCTGGAGTTGACCAGGGAGGGGTGCTCTCCCTTTTCAATGAGGTAGATGTAACATCAAAAGAAATCTCTTTGGTTCTAAGTCCACATGGCATTTGGGGGGATCACCTCCCAGGGCTGGATCCTAGAGTGGGCACCCTGGAAGAATGGGTTAGGGGGTGTGTCCTCCCCCCTCAGCAGTGGGGCTGGTACTCTTAATTTCTCTCTCAGGGTGAGACGCTGGAAGGGGGCCCTGTTGGGGGTGGGGGTGCAGGGTTGGTTGGGCCCTGAGAAGCTGGCACAGGCTGGCGACGGGAAAAGAGGACACCTGGCAAAGGGGTGAGGGGCAAAGAGGGCAAACGCAAGCAGGAAAATGTGAGGCAAAGAAACAGAAGAGGGAAACAAAAGTCAGTTTCCTTATTGCTAGAACACCACACACATAGTCCTGCCACAATCAACAAGGACAAGCCCCTGAGTCAGTCAGAGACTCTAGTGCCAATACAGATACCCTTGAACAGGTAAACAAGAAATATTTACAAAGATACATAGGCCCATGACAAGACGTTCCATGGGACCCATGCCAGAGAGGTCATGCCTTGGACCCCATGCCATGTAGACACCCCCATTAACCATGCCAGTATAGCAATCTCCTGAACACCATGTTACCCATGCAAGTGTGGATACCCCTGAACCTCATGCTAATAGAGAAAGTCTAAAATCCCCATGCCAGTGTAAATGCCCCTGACCTCATGCCAATATAGACAGCCTGCAGTACCCATACCAGTGTAGACCACCCCGTTGATCTCTAGGGCCATGTTGATACTGCTGATACCACTGCCTGCCAGACTGAGAGGCCCATCCAGCTGCTCTTCTGTCCAGGAGGGGGCAGGGGAGTCAAATTTTGGGGAATCAGACTTCAGACTTACAAGCTCCCCCCTCCATCCCTATAGACAGCCCCCATTCCACTTCAGCCCACCTGTAATCATACAGTTGTCTATTGAGGGGTCTATCTGCCCCACCTCCAGAGCCTATCAGGTGATGGGTCTGTGTTCCCATTGCACCGGCCCTAAGCCCTCTCAAGAATAGGCCCTTCCTCACCCCTTAGGGGAACCTTGCCACGGGGCAGGAAACTGGGGGGTGCACTGTGTCGAGGTGGGTCCACAGGCCCCATCAGCACAGCCCTCTTCTCTGGGGGCTCCTCTGGTGCCACCTTCTCCCGTGCAGGTCCAAAGGCCAGGCCCACAGGCAGTGCCAGTCGAGAGGTTGGAATTCCACTCTCCTCTGGAAGAACAGGTCATTTAGCTCCCCTGGCCCAACCAACTCTGTCTCTGAATTTGGTTCTCCCCACAGGCCTGGGACCAAGGGAGGTCACCGAAGTTCAAGCACCAAGTTCAATGTCCCCTTCCATCCAGAGTCTCAGCGTAGAGGCTCCGAAGCTGGAGAGCGCAAAAGGCCAATATATCTGACTAGGTTGGTCCAAGACAATTTGGGGAATTTCCTTGCCCTTGGTTGTTAAATAATCCAGGAGAAACAGGAAGCAAAACCACATGCAGTTAGAAGCCCTGGGTGAACAGGTGTGGAATGAAGCTGCTCTGGATAAAAGACTTTTTCCTGAGCTTCAGCCCCACACCACAGTAACCCCTACCCCAGATCTCCCAAGGCTTCACTGACCCCTCTCCCCTCACACCTTTCTTGATGGGGCTCAGCTGCGCGCAGGCGTGCACCGGCAGGCCGGAGGCGGAGCCCTGAGCAGAGCGGAGCCCAGGCGTGGGCGTGGGCGTGGGCGTGGGCGCGGGTGGGGCGGGGCCGGGACCCGGAGCTGGACCCCGAGCTGGGCCCGGAGTGCCCCGAGGGGGCGGCCCCGCCAAGCCGAAAAGCGGGGCGGCGGTGTAAGCCTGACGGCGACCCTCGCGTCGGTTGCTGTCGATGGCGGCCTGGAGCTCCCCCGGGGAGCTGAGCGCCTGCGTCTCACACTCGTACGGGTACAGGTACTTCATGTACCTAGGGGCAGACGGGGTGCGGTGGGGTGGGAGGCTGGACCCAGCTGATCAAGCCCCACACCCCGAAGGACACCAATCCCCGGGGCCCTCCACGCCTCGCGCCCCTCTCCCTTCCGCGCCTCGCCCCCACCGCTCGCGCGCGCCTGGCCTCACTGGGTGCGTAGAGTGAAGGCGGCCGATGTGATGGTGGTGGGTAAGCTGAGGCCCCGCGTGACCTCCCGCCACACCTTGCGGTTGATGACTTCCACCAGGCCGCCCTTGGCGGTCACCAGGCGAAAGAGCGCATACAGGTCCAGCACCTGCTTCGCCATGATAGGTACACGGTTCACTGGAGTCCCTGGTTGGGGGTAGGCAGAGAGTCAGGACACTAAGACTAAGGCCCTGTCTGCGGGCATCCTCAGGGACTGCAGGCTACCTGGACCTCCCTGGAAGAGGCCTACGTACAGGGCAGGACCTTCGAGAAAGGAGGGGAACCGGGAGGGATGGGGAGGTAGGATTGCAGGCAGAGCCCACAGACCTCCCAAGACCTCCACTGTAGCAGGAAGGACGGGAGGCTAGACCAGAGACTGGCAAACTTCTGTAAAGGGCAGGATAGATGGTAAATGTTTTAGGCTTTGCAGACCTAACAGTCTCTGTCAGAAATACTCCACTGTCATTGCAGCCTGAAAGCACCTATAGAGGACACTGAAAGGAATGTGCGCAGCTCTGTTCCAATAAAACTTTGTTTACAGACTCCGAAATTCGATTTTCACACGTCCAGAAATGTGATTTGTCTTTTCATTTTTTCCACTATTTAAAAATGTGAAAACTATTCTCGTGGGCGGTTAGATTTGGCCTTCAGGATTTAGTTTGCCGACCCCTGGGGTAGACCATAGGAAGGACTTCCTGACAGCGAAGAGCCGAACTCCCCTAAGCTGCGGCCCGGGGGTGGCTGCCAGAGGCCGGCGGTTGGTGGATGGGAGAAGCAGCCCCCACCTCCGCTCGCAGACTCTGCAGTCGTCGCCGCCCCCGCCGGCCAGTCCTGACAAAGGGGCCTGTCTGCGCTGAGCGATGGGCCCCAGTTAATTCCTTACCGATCCCGTCCCCTTCCGCTGCCGCCTTTGGACCCGAACAATTAGCTGCGGCCTGATTAATGGGGGGAAATTATCGGCCCCGTGGGACCCCCTCCCCCTCCCGCCCCCACACAGGGAGCAGAGGAAGGCAGGGACCTGAGGAAAGCAGAGCTTGCGGAGGTGGGGGGGGAGGGTGGTAGCTGGGGTCTGCTCTGACCACCCTACCCCACCCCCCAGTGTAGGGGAGACCTGGAGGAAGGGGCAGGGAGGGGACATTGGGATCAGAATGGGCCTTCCTGGGGAGCAAAAGGACCTGGAGGTCCACCGAAGGGCCCTGGTTAGGAAGGGACCCGAAAAGGGTGCTGGGCCTGGGTGGGGGCCTGAGGGACTTTAGCCAGCAGCTGCACTAAAGGAGGGGGGAGCAGTGCAGCCAGTTAATTAGCGGCTTATCAGGCCACACTCGGAGTGAGTTAATTAGCTTTGTAGAGAGAGATAATGAGTCAGTCTTAGGACCCATGAATCTGGGGAGAAGCCTAAGTGATGGACTGCCACCCACCCTGATCCCCTCCTAGACCCTTCTTGCATTCTCTTCCAGCTCTGAGATTCCTGGAAAGGAATTCCTTCTCCTCCACAGTCCCTGCCTACCCCTTGAGAAGTCCTTCCTTCAGTCTAATTCCAGTTCTTCCTGCTGCAGAATACATTGGGTGTTTCCTGCCTGAAGCACGGGAAACTGAGGAGAGACAAGGCTGGAGAAAGTGCCAGGGAAGAGGACCAAGGCATTCCCAGTCCCCCAATTCTGGGTACCCCCCAACACCAGGCCAGCCCCCCACCAATTCCCCCTCCCACCCTCCCAATTGATCCCACACTCATTAACCTGCCAGTGGGCTGGCTACTAATTAATCCCTGGGTGGAGAAGAGGGGCAGGGTCAGAGGTTAAAGACGCTATTGAGGGCCCAAGGGTAGGTGCTGCCAAGCTCAGGCCTCTGCAGAGAGGACCCAAACTGAGGACTAAACCCTGGGGTTTCCCTTCCTCAAACCTGGTAGGTGGGGGTCCTTCCCTTACATCAACCCACTCACCCCTCTTCTGCATGAAGCTAAACAGGTCATCCAGAAATTCTTTCCTCTTGGGATCTGCATCGAGCTCGTACAGCTGGGGAAAAACTGAGGTCATTTTCCAGCCCAGCTACCCCTCCCTCTGGGACCCCTTGGACTCCAAACCCTGAAAAAGCTGGGGAGCTGAAGGGGTAAGTGGGGTCTGAAATGTAGACTTCCTAAGAGAGCAGTGGGCTCTCTCCCCGGGGGGCAGGTTAGGGGCACTTTTTTTCCTGATACACACAGAGACCCTCTGCTGGCAGGTGGTGCCCTGGCAGCTCAAACCACCCATCTGGGGAATAGGAGAAGAGAGAAAGCTATGGAGGCTCTGCCAGCCTTCCAAAGCCCCCAAGAGGAAGTCAGGCTGGAGCTGTGTTCCACATTGAGGAAACCCATAGACATATCTGAGCCGCTCTTTCACTCTCATTCATTCCTGCAAGGACTTACTGCTGTTCACGGATCTGTGTGCTAGGGCTGGGGATGAGAGGCAGAGATGCCTTAAAGCCATCTCTCACAGAGTGGATGCTCAGAAAAGCTCCTGGATTGAAACCTGGGGCCTGTCAGCCCACATTCTGGTCTGATCTCCTTCCAGGGACAGTGACCTGCCCACTAAAGAAGCTGCCACAGAGACAATGGCCCTGTACCACCTAGGACCTGTAGGGACAGGACTTGAAAGGCCCAGGGGTCATCTCAGCCATTCTCAGTCACTTGGAGCCCTATTTCTGATATCACCTCTCAAATAACCCTAGGAGGGACAATCCCTAAAGTAAGAGTCTTTTACCCGGAGTAACAGTCCCTGAGTAACACCTGCAGGTAACACTCCATCCCCCAGTAAGAACTCTCAGAGTGAAAAAAACACCCATGTGTAGCAAACCCCAGAAATCCACCTTTAGAGCTACACTCCTGCAACTGAGCCCTAAGTCTTAGAAGGGTACCTGCAAATAACAGAAACACTGTCCAGTAATAGTCCCCAGAATTCTACCCAGGAGAAACAGTCACTAGAGCCACATCTCCAGAGTAACAGAGCCCTGAGTAACATTCCCAGTTTTACACTAATGCCACGGGGTACTAACCACAGACGAACACTTCTGGAAAATACCCAAAACCAACACCCTACGAGTAACACCACTGGAATAGTACACCTAGAATCACAGCCTTGTGTAAGACCTTAATGACAGCCTAAAGTAGTGCCTTAGAATAACACCCAGATGGGTTCCGCAGGGAGGAAGAACCTCAAATTAAGGCCCTGTGAGTAAGATCTTGTCATTCCCAGTTGTACAAGGGCCCTTTAGGCACACTGCGGCTGTTGTGGCCATCAGAGTCTGGGAACTGTCACCCACAGAGCTCAGGCCAGGGAGAGGATGTGGACAGGGGACTGTGACAGGGAAGAGAGGAGGTGGGTATCGGCTTGCCAAAGGAGTGGCAACCTCCATTCTCCTTCCAAAGACAGAAGTAGGTAGCCGAGGACACCCCCACAGGTCACTGGAATATGACCTTGTGACTTGATGTGTGAGAAAGTGGGGTAGTGCTGGCATGGAATCCCCGGTTTCCAGACCCCCTCTCTCAGAATTCTTAAGGGCTCTTACACCCCTCCCACTTTCCCTTCCAGCCTCACCAAGCGCCTCCTCCAGTCCGTTGGCCTCCATGTTTCTGGGTGTCTCCTGCACCTCTCAGTGTGTATCCGTGCACTTCTTTCTGTGTCTCTGCGTGTCTGTCTCTGCCTCCCTGTCCCTGTCTATCCTTCAGTCTTCCCACCATCTCTCACCATGTCTCTGTGTCTCTGTCTTTACATCCTGCAGAGCCCGGTGTGGGTGGGTGGGCTAATGATCACCTTGTTGGGCCCAGAGAGTAGGAAGGGGGAGGGCCTGACCATCCATCAGAGGATCCTACCTGCTTGAATTGCTCCTCATAGGTCCACTCATGGGGGTGAGGTCCAGGGGGCTGGCTGGAAGGTGAGCTAGTGCCCCGGGTCCCTGGACGGCTCTCCTCAGCCACCTCATCTTCTGCCCCGGCTTCCTCTCCGTCCTCATCCTCTTGGGCGTCCTCCTCTTCCTCAGCCCCGACCTCCCCCAAGACCCCCTCAGGGGCCTGCAGGGTCCGGGAGCCAGAGCCGGGAAAGGAAGGCCGAGGTGGTGGCGGTGGGCGTGGAGGTGCCAATGGCCCCACCCCCTGGGCCAGTCGGGCTGCCTGCTGTCTCTGCAGGGCCTCCATGACAGCTTCCAGGCGCAGTCCCCCCACTGGTGGGGGGGCTGGCACCAGGCGGGGCCCTGAGGAAAGGGCTGCCTGTGGGGGAGGGAATTATGGATGTTGGGCCCTGCTCCCCTACAACCCCCAACACAAGGGGAGGTGGTCATTCAGGGAAGTGCAGGGGGGCCATAAGGAAAAAGGCAAAAAGATCTCTTCCCAGAGATGCAAAGAGAGGTAAAAAGAGCAGGAGAGACAGAGACCAGACCCAGAGAGACAGAAATGAGCATTGACTGAGGACAGATAGCGACTAAGCAGATCAAAGAGGGGTAACAAGGACCAAGAAACAGAGAGAGATGGAGGAGAGACAGAGATCTGACAGAGAGAGAGACAATGGCAGGAAGATTTGGGGATAGAAATGGAGATGGGACAGAAAGATGGGGAGAGAGAGAAAGAGGGACCAAGGTGGAGACAGATATCGGGCAGAGACACGAATGGAGAGACAGAGATGCGGAGAGAAGAGATTGATAGAGATATTGGGTAAAGAGACTGGGAAGGGAGGAGAGATAGAGAAGCAAGGGATAAATACAGAAGACCTGAGTGACAGGCAGTCCAAGGAGAGTGACAGAGACAGAGTCAGTCAGAGAGAGACAAATAGTGAGACGGGGGTTGAGAGAGACAGGGAAAGATCGACGCAGCAGGAGACAGACAGACGAAAAATTAGAAAGAGACAAGGCGAGACAGTAAATAGATGAGGAGAGAGGGAAAAACCGACGGAGAGACGGGACAGAGACGCAGAGGACTAGAACGAGGAGGAGCGGGAACCGAGGATGCCGGCGGCAGAGGCCGGGACTGGGACAGGGACGGCGGGGTCTCCACGCCGGCTCTCTGGCTCCCCGCGGCCACACTCACCAGCCTGGCGCGGCCCGCTGCCCTCGGCGTCTCCACGGCGCTCCCTGCGCTCCGCCCGCCTCTCGGGCTGCCCCTGTCTCGGCTCGGTTCCCAGTGCGGGGTCCCCGCGCCGTGCGCTCCTGCCGCCGTGCGCTCCTCCGGCCGCCGTGCGCTCACTCGCTGCTCGGCTGCTGGCGGCCGTGGGGGCGGGACCCGAGCGGGGCAGGGCGGGCGGGGGCTCAGGAGGGGAGGCCCCGGTGGGCTCTGCCTCTCCCAGCCCCCCAACAGGTGTCTCCCACCCTCCTACAGCCAGATTCGGTGGGGGGAGAGGGCGTTGGAGAGCGGCGGGGATTCGTGCAAAGGAGAGTGACGAGTCCATCACCACCGAACTCCGGACCAGGGCCCCTCCCAGCCTCACCAGACACTCACCCGCTCCCGCCCCCGCCCGGTACTCAGGGCCCGGCATCCACACACAAACGTTCGTGTTCACACACCAACACACCCTGTCACAAGTTCGGGCACACAGCCGCCTTGTCTCACATACTTGGTTACACCTACACGACAGCGCCGACGGCCTAGACAGGCTGTGATCTTGTGGGGAATCACTCTGCAGGGTGCCAGGGTGAGTGTGGAGGGCTTGGACCGGAACAGAAGCTTCTCCCCCTGCCCTGCCCAGGTGCCATCTCCAACTGCATGTACGCTGCAGTCTGCACAATGCCCGAACACGGTGGTGGACTCACTTTTGCCCTCACATACGCAGAGGTCTCTGAGCTGATTCCACGCCAGCAGCAGGGTACACACATCACGTGCAGGCACAAAGCCACGCAGCTTTTAGCTCTTTTGACGTTCTATCATGGAAATTTTCAAACATATGCACAAGAAGAATGAGTAGTATAATGAAACTCCTTGTGCATTTCAACAGTGATCAGCATTTTGCCCATCTTCACATACAGCCTCCACCCATGTTTGCATGACTCCCCAGTCTGTATCTCCAGAACCCTTAAGCCAATTGCTCCAGGCCCACCCTACCCCCACTGATCCTCCAGATGCTGAGATGCTGTTCCTTAGCAGCCTGGACTCATCCCTCTTAGGCACCCTCACACATTCCCCAGTTGCTTCCAGTGCCCAAGGGAATCACCTATTAAAAACACAAGGGTCACCCGGAGGTGATGCCAATGTGTGTGAGTGAACACGCCTCTGCAGGAGTGACACCTGGCATGGGTGCACTCAGCACCAGGGAGCTTCCCCTGACCTCTCTCATACCCAGTAAAGCAAACTGGTCTCAGGGCCAAGATTCCTCTAGGAGGCAGACCTTCAGGTGTGACTTGCCTCCTCCCTCCTCCCCCACCCTCTCCCAGTCAGTCTGCTCCTCTCAGACCCAGCTTGCCCTGGTCTGGACTGCCAGCTCTTCTTACCAGGATATTATGGTGGGTGACACACCCTTGCTCTCACTGACTCCAGCCTCCACCCTTGTCCCCAGCCCAGCTCTCACTGTAGCACTAGGCCCCTGTTCTTTTTGGCCTGTCCCTGGCCACACTGAGGCTCAGTCCTACTTACACCCTCAGATCACTCCAGTGCCCACCTGCTCAGATTTTGGGTCTTACAGCCAGTTAGACACTCCCCACCAAGAAGCCTTGGTGATCCAACCACCTTCAGTTCCGGTGCCCCTGCCCCCATGGCTCTGTGTGGTATATGTTCTCCCGGGCCAACTCCTGTGCTCAGCTCGCTCCCCTTTGCCCACACAGCCTCCCTGGCTGCTCAGAGAAGGTGCCTGGAGAGTGGAAGGTAAGATTCCTCTTGGAAAGGTAAGAACTGGCTTGTGAAAATTCTAGTTTTGAGGGTTTGGGGATCGTTTTGCAGGCTGTGGAGAGGGGCAAGGACCTGGGTAGTTACTCCCAAAAGAAAAGAATCAATCAAGCATAGAAAACTCACCTTTGGAGTCTGGGTCAGAGGGCTATGACTGGGAAGGGCAGAGGGGAAGGAATAACCTGACTGGAATCTGCTCTCTCTCCTTCTGTGAAGAGGAAAGGCTGTCTCATACCCACACAAAGCCCACCTCTGATCCTTCACAGAGACAGACAGACAAACTTAGACCCCCATTCATCCAACACATACTAACTGAGTATCTACTTTATGTGAGGCACGTTGGAGACAGGAGTAAATAAAACAAAGCCCCCATTACAATGGCATAATTCCAGTGGGGAAAACATATAGTGTGTCACATGGCAGTAAGTAAAATAGAAAATAAATCTGGGTCAGGGAAATAGAAAGGGGATATATTAGTCACCTATTACTGCAACAAATGACTCTCAAATTTAGCAGCTTAAAATAGCAAGCATTTATTTTTTCACAATTCTGTGCATCAGGAATTCGAGAGTGGCTTAGCTGAGTGGTTCTGGCTGCCTCTCATGAGGCTGTAGTAAAACTGTTGGCCAGGGCTGCAGTCATCTGAAGGTCTGAAGGATTGGAGGATCCGCTTCACTCAGGTCGCCGTTGGCAGGAGGCTGTCCTCCCCAGGTGGGTCTCCATAGGAGAGGACCTCACGCTTGAGTGTCCTCCCAACATCGCAGTTGGTTCCCCCCAGAAAGATGGATTCAAGAGAGACTAAGAGGGAGCAAAGTTTTTTATGGCCTAGTTTTAGAAGTCGCACCCAGTCACTTTGGCCATATATTATTTGTTAAAAGTACATAACTAAGTCCAGCCTACATTCAAGGGGAAGGGAATTAGGCTTCATCTCTTAAAGAGTATCAAAAATTGTATGGAGGTATTTGAAAACCACCACAGAAGGGCTGCTATTACCCAGATGTTAAGGGAAGGACTCACTGAGCAGGACTTGAAGGAGGGAGGAGCCATGGGGATACCTAGGGAAGAGCACTGCAGCCAGAAGAGCAGGTGCAAATATCCTGAGGTGGAAGTTTGCTTGATGTATCAGAAGAAAAGCATGGAGGCCACTAGATTAGAACACAGTGGCCAAGGTGAATGGTTGCATGTTTGGTCAGAGGTTACATGGACCTTGGAGTAGGTTCATGGAGGCAGTGAAAGGACTGAATGTGGTGGGAAGCCATTGGAAATGTCTGAGCAGGGAGTGAAAGTCTGACTCTTGCTGTTGTGTGGCAAACCTTCTGCACGGGATGCAAGCATGAGGCTCAATTAGGAGGCCATTGCAATAACGAAGGAAAAAGACAATGATGGCTTGGACCAGGGTGGTAGCAGCGGAGGTGACAAGAAATGGTTAGATCCTGAATATGATTGAAGATAAATCTGACAGGATCCGTTGAAGTCTTGAATGCAGAACGTGAGAGAATGAGAGGTATCCAAGATGACTCCAGGGTTTTTGGCCCAGGCAGCTGGGTAAGTGGAGGTACCCTTAACTGAGACAGTAAAGACTGCAGGAGGTGCAAGACTGGGAGAGAAATCAGCTTGCATAGAACATTTAAAGTTTGAGATGGCAATTAGATGACAGGGTGGAAGTGTCAAGTGGAGATGAAAGCAGTCAGATACCTATCTCTGGAGCTCAGAGGAGGTTTAGGCTGACACAAAAAATTAGGAGTCAAGACATAGATGGTCCTTCAGATCTAACCATGCTTTTGCAAATGGCAGGATTTCCTTCTTTTATAGCTGAATAATATTCCATTGTAGATATATACCACATTTTCTTTATCCATTCATTCTTGTTTTGGAGGCAATTAGGTTTATTTATTTACTTACTTTCAATGGAGGTACTGGGGATTGAACCCAGAACCTCGTGCATGCTAAGCATGTGCTCTATCACTTGAGCTATACCCTCCCTCCTATCCATTAATTTTTGAGGGCATTATGCTAAGTGAAATTATCAGATAAAGACAAATGCAATATGTTCTCACTTATATGTGGAATCTAAAAAAATATCAAACTCATAG